>NW_008349082.1:970672-994019 GCF_000622305.1 Nannospalax galili | reverse complement strand
CATGATATGCAAACATTCAAGACTCTGATTTCAACTTTTTCTTTTTTAATATTTCATTTATTATTTTTATTTTATGTGCATGTATGTATTGCCTGCATGTAGGTAAGTGCACCCATGTCATGCAATGCCCACAGAGGTCAGAAGAGGCTGTCAGATCCCCTGGGACTGGAGTTATGGACAGTTGTTAGCTGCCATGTGGGTGCTGGGATTCAAACCCGGGTCTTCTGCAAGAACAGTGTTCTTAACTGCTGAGCCATCTCTCCAGCCACATGACTGGGTTAAGTTTTAATATGTATTTCCCTAATTACTGTAGATGTGAGCTCTACTTTTTATTGAATTTTTGTGTATTTCATACATAAAATCATCTTTATATTCCCTTCCCCCATCCCCTTTGGCACCCTCCAAACCACCCCTCCCCATTGGAGTTCATATTCAGTCGTTTGTATTAAGGCCTATTACATAAAGTTAGTGTCCTGAGATGTCCTTCAGTGCAAGTTCATCCACCAAGGTTTAGTCAGCCTCTCCCTTCAAGAAGATCAGCTCTTCCTCACCCAATGGTAATCAGCTGCCAATAATTCTTAAACTAAGATTGGGACTTGCTGTTCATTTCATAGTTCTGTTCCGTTTTTGTCTGCCTAAGTTTGCATGGGTCTTGTGAATGCTGACACCATTGCTGTAGGTTTGTATGAGAAGGGTCACAGGCACCAGTCAGACTATTTCTGTATGGTTGTGCACCTCCTCCCTGGCTCTTACAGTCTTTCCACACCCTCTTCTACAATGGTCCCTGAGCCCTGGGTGGGTGGACCTCAATATAGGAGTCCTGTACAAGGACCCACACTCTGCCAAATCTTACTCTCTGCTTTTTAGCCATTTGTGGCCTTTTGTGTTCCTGGCCCTCTGTTCATGAGGGAGCTTCATTGATGAGAATTGAAAAATGAAATAGGGTTCTCTTCATCCCTTGTTCTATGTTCCATGAGTCTTAGGTGTGGAGGTTGCATATTAGATGTGCCACTTAGGCTTGAGTAATTTACAGACAATATCTGTGTATGACCAGTGGTGTAACTCTGTAATTATCTCTGTCTCTTGAAAAAGAAGCTACTTTGATGGGTGATGACTGGGACACTTGTCTGAAAATTTAAGGGTACATATTTTGCACATAGTAAGAAATTACATTAGGCTAGAGATATGAGAGCCTTAGGGCTTTCTCTAAGATGCATGACCTCTCCAGCTATGTGTATTTGGCTAGGTTTACACTACCAGACATGAGTTGACTCCCATTGAGTGGGCTTTAAGTCCAATTAGGTAGCTGTTGATTACCCCCAAGATAAAAGTGCTACTACTGCACCAATGTCATTTGCTGTGCTGGTCATTGGTGTGGGTTTTAGACTTGAAGCTGGGGTTGGACTACTGATTGATGTTCTTCCTTACCAGCTTGTGTACTGCTCTCCAAAGCTATGAGAGCTAGGCTTCCAGGTCAGTTCCAGCTCCATTGCTCCAAATCCTGAGTTCAAACTATGTCCTGTCTTCAGCAGTAGGGTCTTACCATCAAGTTCTGGGAGGCAATCAAGGATTGTGGCAATGGCCTATGTAATTTGGGGAATCTCTTGGACTACCCTGGCCAACAGTTCAAAGGAAGCTTTCTCCTGTCTGGCAGTGTTTCTTGTTATGTAGTCTTCAGCTATACTCACAGACTCATGTAAGAATATTGTATGTGTAATTTTCCAATAGGTTTTTGGACTAATATGATTCCCTCTGGATTTTTATACTAGCTAGGCACTATTTATGTCTCCTTTTTCTCTCCCTGTCTTATCCTCCCTCCCTGCCCTTCCCATTTAAAGTGTCTCCATTTCCCCCATTTCTCCCTTGATAATTTTTGCATCCTATGGTCCCACCTCTTTCGAGCTCCTTCCTCCCCTTTATTCCCATAGTTCGTTGTATAACCCTCCTTCTCCTCCTCCCCTTTAACTATACCCTTTTTACACAATTCACACTTAGTAACCCCTGTCTCCTACTATTCTTCTCTCTGGGGTTCCTTCTTTCCCTTTAACTCCCTGGTTTCCTTGCACTTTCCATGTTCCTGCAGTTTCATCCGGATATGAACTCACTTACAAGGATTTGGTGCTAGGATCCACAAATGAGGGACAGCATACATCTATTGTTTTCCTGAGTCTCTGTTACTTCACTTAGTATAACAGTTTCTAGATCCATTTACCTGCAAATTTCATTGTTTCATCCTTCTTTACTTCTGAGTAGAACTCCATTGTGTAAATGTACCACATTTTCATTAACCACACATCAGTTAAGGACCACTTAGGTTGCTTCCATCTTTTAGCTATTGTGAAAAGAGCAGCAACAAATGTGGTTGAACAAGTGTCTCTGCAATAGGATGCGTCCTTTAGGTAAATGTCAAGGAGTGGTATAACCAGGTCATATGGTAGGTTCATTTTTAGTTTTTTAAAAGTTCTCCACACTGCTTTCCATACGGGTTGCGCAAGTTTGCAATCCCACCAGCAGTGAATGAGCGTTCCCCTTCTCTACATCCTCGCCAGCATTTGGTATCATTTGTTCTCTTGATCCTAGCCAACCTGACTTGAGTAAGATGAAATCTTAAGGTGGTTTTAGTTTGCATTTCCCTAATTACTAATAATGTTGAACACTTTTTTATTAATATATTGTTTTGTTTTATAGAAATGAAAAAATGTACATTATAGCTGGGCGTGGTGGCTCATGCCTTTAATCCCAGCACTCGGGAGGCAGAGGCAGGCGGATCTCTGTGAGTTCAAAGCCACCCTGGTCTACATAATGAGTTCCAGGACAGCTGGGGCTACAGAGAGACCCTGTCTCAAAAAGACCAAAAAAAATGTACATTATAACAAAAGCTACATAAATAACATTGAAAATAATGCTGAAAATATAACATCTAAGTGAACATTTTGTAATTTTTATCTCTTTGAGTACTTTTTTTTTTTTGGTCTTTTTGAGACAGGGTCTCCCTGTAGCCCCAAGCTATCCTGGAACTCACTATGTAGACCAGGCTGGGTCTGTTTAAACTGTTGATCTCTTCTTGGTTTAGCTTTGGTGGTTCCCATGATTTTAGATATCCATTCATTTCTTTTAGGTTTTCAAATTTAGTATAGGTTTCTAAAGTATTCCCTTATAATGTTCTGGATCTTTTTGGTCTCCATTGTGATGTTCCCCATTTCATCTCTGATTTTGTTAATTTGGATTTGCTCTTTCTTTCTTTTGGTCAACTGGGCTAAGAGTCTGTCTATCTTATTTAGTTTTTCAAAGAACCAGCTCTAAATTCATTGATTCTTTGTATTCTTTTCTTTATTTCATTAATTTCTGCTCTGATTTTTGTTATTTCTTTTTTTCTGCTGGGTTTGGGTTTCATTTGCTCTTGCCTTTATAGAGTCTTGAACTGCAATATTAAGTCATTTGTTTGTGCTTTTTCTGATTTTTTAATGAAGGCTCTTAGAGCTATAAACTTCCCTCTTAGGAGTGCTTTAGTCCTGTCACAGAAGTTTTGTTTAATTCCAGTAATGTTGTTATTTCTTTCCTTATGTTTCCTTTGACCCACTCATCATTCAGGAGTGTGTTGTTTAATCTCCATGAGTTTGTGTACTTACTAGGGCATCTTTCCAGTGTCCACTTTCCAGTGATTTTAAGCTTTATTGTACTGTGGTCTGATAGAATGCATGGAATTATTTCAATTTTTTGTATTTTTTGAAGTTTGTTTTGTGGTCAATTTTTGAGAAAGTTCCATGGGGTACTGAATAGAAAATGTATTCTTTGATGCTTGGGTGGGATATTGGGAAGGTGTCTGTTAGGCCCATTTGATGTATAGTATCATTTAATTCAGACATCTCTCTGTTTATTCTGTCAGTTTGACCTGTCTAATGGAAACAGTGGGATATGAAAGTCTCCTACTTTTACTGAGTTGGGGTTAATCTGTGTCTCAACATCCTGTATTTTTCTTTTGAATTTTGGTACACGAGAGTTTGGTACATATATGCTCATGATTGTAATATCTTCTTGGTTAATTGTTCCTTTGATGAGAATGAAGTGACCCTCTTTATTTCTTCTCATTAGCTTTAGTTTGAAGTCTATTATGTGAGACAGAATTTTAACCCCTGCTTGTTTCTTAGTGCCATGTGTTTGAAATATTCTTTTCCAAACTTTCAACTTTAGGTATTGGCTGTCCTTGAAGGTGAGATGGGTTTCTTGCAGACAACAAAAAGATGAACTTTGTGTCTTAATCCATTCAACTAGCCTGTGTCTTTTGACTGGGGAGTTCAGTCCATTCATATTTAAAGTTATTGAAAGATGTGTATTGGTTGCCATCATTTTGATTAATGTTTGCATTCTTTCTCTAATCTTGTGTTTCCACAAGTATAACCTCATTTACTTTCTTTCTTCTGACCCTGGGATATAGTTGTTCCTTTCTTTATGTTGCTTCAAGTATTCTTTGAAGGTCTGGTTTTGTGGACATGTATTCTTTCAGCCTATTCGTGTGCTCAAAGATTTTTCTTTCCCCTTCAACTATAATAAACATTTTTGCTGAGAAAGGTATTCTGCATTGGCATCTATGATCATTTAAAACTGGAAATAACTTGGTCCAGGCTCTTCTGGCTTTCACAGTTTGCCTTAATAAGCCAGCTCTAAATTCTGATGGATTTTCCTTTCTATGTGGGTTGTTGTTTTCCTTTTGCAGCTTTCAGTATTCTCTCTTTGCTCTGTACATTTAGCATTTTCACTATATGCTATGGGGAGTTTCTTTTCTGGTCCCATCTATTTGGTGGTGTTCTGTGTGCTTGTATTTGTATGGGGATGTCTTTCCTTAATTTTGGGAAATTCTCTTCTACAATCCTGTTTAAGTCTAGTTAATACCGTTAACCTGAAATTCTTCTCCTTCCTCTATGTCTATGATATAGAGATCTGGTCTTTTCATGGTGTCCCACATTTCCTGCATATTCCATTCCTTTGGGGGTTTTTTCAATTTTTCATAATCTTTGTTCGAGCAGTCCAATTCTTCAGCTTTATCCTCCAGTGTTGATATTCTGTTTTCCATTTCATTCATTCTAGTGGTGAGGCTTTCTCCTATTGTTTCAAATTGGTTTATTGAGTTTTTCACTTCCTTCTTCATTTCAGCCTGAGTTTTCTTCAATGTTTCTATCGCTTTTATGAATTCAGTCAGAAGTTTATCCCTATCTTCTTTTACTTCTTTGATTTGTTTGTGTGTTCTTTAAAAGTTGTTGAATTCCTTGATCATGTTTATGACTGTTGTTTTAAACTCTGTGTCCTGGATTATCTGTAGGGGGTTCTCCTTGTAAAGCTCTACTACAGGACTGGTGGAGTTTGGTGGGAACCTGCTGTTTTCGTTTTCCACATTATTGTTTTACCATTGTGATTTTGGCATGTGGATTTCTTTTGTTGTTTGTGATTCTTGTATAAAATTCAAGAAATTCAAGTTCCTTTTTTAGTTGAAGTCTGCTTCTGTTTGTATTATTGCTGTGCCTTGGTTGTTTTCTTATTGGATATGTAAAGCTGGTTGGTCTAGGTTTCAGGTTCTCTCAGATTTTATTTTGGAGGGAACTGATGACTTCAGATCAGCTACTCAGGAGCTCCCACAGAGGCCCAAGTCAGGCTCCAGTCAGGTACACTCAGACTTCCTTCTAAAGTTTGGACCCCTACTAATGAGTACTCACAGCACGATTTAGGAAGTTCGCTAAAGGGAGGCCTGATTTTGTCAGTCTCAGGCAGTCTGCTAAGGTCTCAGCCCCTACTATAAGGCAGAGAGGTCTAGCCCTGGGGACATGGGAAAGGCCTCACACAACCCCAGTTAGGGGGTTGGGTATGGCTTGATTTGGGGAAGCTTACTACCAAGCAAGGCCAGATCCAAGCACTCTCAGGCAGTGTGCTGAGTTCTCAGGCCCTACACCAGGTGGAGGCAAGATCAGGTACTCTCAGGCCAGCTGCTAAGTTCTCAGCCCCAACCCTGAGAGGGCAGAGAGGTCTAGGCCTAGTGAAGTGAGAGGGCCCACACTTAATGCCAATTAGGGGGTTAAGCATGACGTGATTTGGGGTGATTTGGGGAAGCTCACCACAACACGGAGGCCAGATGTAGGCACTTTCAGGCAGTGTGCTGAGGTCTCAGCCTCTACACCAGGGGGAGGCCATAAGATGTGAACTTCTTAAGGTGTTTCTTAGCCATTGTTTCTTCTTTTGAGAACATTCCATTCATATTCATGGAGCATTTATTAATTGTATCATTTGTTTTCTTGAGTCTTTAGTTTTGGGTTGTTTTTTTTTCAGTTTTTTTGTATATTCTGGAAATTGATACTCTATCACATATATAGCTAGTAAATTTTGTTCCACTCTATGGGCTTCATCTTCATTCAGTTGATTTTTCTTTACTGTACAGAAGCTTTTTAGTTTAATAGGATCCCATTTGTCAGTCGTTGACCTTAATTCCCAAGAGAATGGAGTTTGATTTAGAAAGTCCTTTCTGGACTTTCTGAACAGGACTCCTATAGCACAAGCATTAGGTCCAAAAATTGACAAATGGGAGCACATGAAACTAAAAAACTTCTATAATAAGAAGACATCAGCATTTGAGTGGAGAGGCAACCTACATAATGGGAGGAAATCTTTATCAGCTATAACTCTGACAAAGGGCTAGTATCTAGACTATACAAAAAACTCAAAAAATTAAACATCAGAAAAAAACAATTATATGGGGGGCAAGGAGCTGAACATGGAGTTCTCTAAAGGAGAAAGACAAATGCCTGAGAAATATTTTTTTAAACATTCAACATCTATAATCATCAGGGAAATGCAGATTGTAAATATTTTTCCCATTCTGTAAGTCAACCCCAAAGTTGTTTGTTTTCTTAATTTTCGGGTTTTTTTTAGTTCTTTTTATATTGAGAGATACTAACCCTCCATCAGATATATAGCTTTTATATATTTTTCTCATTCTGTACACTGCCCCTTAACCTGAATGCTGGCGCCCTTTGCTGTATGGAGCTTTTGTAGTTTCTTACGGCCCAATTTATCAACTGTGGTTGTTGATACTTGCACTATCAGGATACGCCTTTACTGTGCCTGTAAGCTCCAGTATATTCTCTAGCCTCTCCTCTCTCATAGTCAAGCTATTGGGTCTTAGACTGAAGTTCTTGATCCAAAAAGTAAGGGGAACGAATCTAGTTTCATTCTTGCACATGTACCTAACCAATCTGATGAGCACCATTTGTCAAAGATGCTGCCTTTTCTCTAGTGTGTAATATGGATTTCTATGTATAAAATCAAGTAGATGTAGGTGTGTAGGCCTATATCTGGGTCCTCAATTCTATTCCATTGATCAATGTGTCTATATTTATGCTGGGAACATGATGTTTTTATTACTGTATCTCTGTAGCATAATCTTAAAAAGGGGGATGGTGGCCATGTGTGGTGACACATGCCTTAATCCCAGAATTCCAGAGGTAGAAGCAGGAAAATCTCTGAATTTGAGGCCAGCTTGATCTATATAGCAAATTCCAGGTCGACCAGGGCTGCCCAATGAGGCTGTCTCAAAATACCAGAAACAATCTGGGATGGTGATGCCTTCAGTGTTTCTTTTATTGTTCAGGATCGTTTTGGCTATCCTGAGATTGTTTTGTGTATCCGTATTAAATTTAAGAGATTTTTTTCTGTGGGGAATTGCATTGGAATTCTGAGGGGATTATGTTGAATCTTAGGATTTGCTTTTGATAGGTGGAGATTTTTCACAATATTAAGCCTTATCCCTGAGCATCTGGAGTCTTTACATCTTCTGGCATCTTCTTCAGTTTCTTTCTTCAACATCTTAATGTTTTGTTATACAAATCTTTCACTTCACTTTCTTGAATAGATTTATTTCTTTTATTTTTCTGAGGCTATAGGTAATGGGATTTGCTCCATAATTTCTTTTCGGTTTGTCATTGGTATATAGTAAGTTTAGTGGAGTTTTGTCTGTTAATTTTGTATCCTGATACATTCAGAACTTGTTTGACAGGTATAGAGCTTTCTGGGGGAGCCTTCAAGGTCTTTTATGTATAGAATCATATCATTTGCAAATAAGGATCCTTTGACCTCTTCCTCTCCTATTTGTGTCCCCTTTAATTAATCCATTTATTCTATTGCTCTAGAGAAAAATTCAAGCACTATATTGATAAGTGGAAGGAGTGGACATCCTAGTCTTATTCCTGATTTTACTGTCTAAACTTGAGGTTTTCTACATTAAGCATAATGTTGGCTGAAGGCTCCTTATGTATTACTTTTGTTATGCTGGACATATGTCCCCTGTAGCCCTAGATGCAGGGATGCTGGATTTTTTACAAAGGCCTTTTCTACATCTAATAAGCTAATCATGTGGTTTTATCCCTGAATCTTTTTTGTGGTGGATTATGTTTACTGATTTGTTTTGAACCATCATGTTATCTCTGGTATGACTCTCACTTGATCATGGTGGATAATCTTCCTTATATCCTGAATTTGGTTTGCAAGAATTTTATGGATACTTTTTGTTTCTATGTTCATCAGATAGATTGACGTATAATTTTCCCCTATTTGTAGAATCATTATCTACTTTTTATATCAGGGTAATAGTAGTTTCATAAGAGCATTTCAGAAGTGATGTTCTTCTTATATTTTAAAGGATAATTTTAGGAGAATTGGTGTTTTTTGAAGGTTTGGTAAAATTCTACTGAATCCATCTGGGCTTTTTTAGTTGGGGGAATCTTTAATTACTGCTTCTATCCCATTGGTTGATATGCATCTGACTATTTACTTCATCCTGCCTTAAATCTAATAGGTCTTATATATGTAGAAATTCAACCATATTTTAGACTTTCCAGTTTTGGAGAATACAGATTTTTAAAGTGCATACTTATGATATTCTGAATTCCTCATGTCTATTTAATGATTCCCTTTGCCTCTCTGATTTTATTCATTTGGTTAAAGATTTGTCAATCTTGTTAATCTTTTTAAAGAAATAAGTCTACATTTCATCGTTTGTATTTCACTAATCCAGCCCTGATTTCTATTGTCTCTTTCTGTCTTGATGTTCTCGGCATTGTTTGTTCTCTTTTTTTCCAAGGCCTTCAGTGCCTCATTCAGTTCTTAATATGTGATCTCTCCAGTTTTTAATGTAGGCACTTAGTGCTATAAATCTTCCCCAAAGAACTGCTTCACTTTGTCCCATATGTTTTGGTATCTTGTTTTTTCATTTCCATTAGTTAATTTTCTTCATTTCTCCTTTGACCCAATTTTCATTCAGTGGTATGTGGTTTTGTTTCCATGAGTTTGTGTATATTCTGAAGTTTCTATTGCTGTTGATATTCAGCTTTATTCCTTTGTGGTCAGATACAATGTAAGATGTTATTTCAGTTTTATTATACATGTTGGACTTGCTTTGTGTCCTATTATGTAGTCAGTTTTGGAGAAAATTTCAGGGGTAACTTAGAAGAAAGTGCATTCTTCAGTATTTGGGTGAAATGTTCTGCAAATGTCTGTTAGATCCATTTGATTTATGTCATTTAACTCCAGAAAATACATTTTAATCATATTTAGAAACCCGCCCCTACCTGTACCATGATATAGAACCTCCACCAGAATTCATGCATTTTGTCATATATGTTAAGGACTATCCAGTCAAGTTTGTATACTCAGATGTCTCTCAGTGTGAGTTCATTCATTGAAGCCTTTTCAGTCTGTCTAGCATCATGTCCTTAAAGAAGATTAACTCACCATCACCCACGAGTGATCAGTTCTCAATAACTCCTCAGCTAAGGTTGGGGCCTCCTGCCCGTTTCCAGAGTTCTATACTGGTTTTTCTCTGATCAAGTAAGAAGGGGACTTACACATGCTGTCACCATTGCTATAAGTTCATATGAGCAAGTTCCCAGAGGCTGGGAAGGCGCTGTTTCCTATGTTCATGAACTAACTCTGGCTCTTACAATCTTTTTGCCCCCATCTTCCACAATGGTCCCTGAGTCATGGGTGGGTGAGGTTTAATATAAGAGTCCTGTCCAGGGACCTCTGTCACATCCCTAGACAAATGTAATTTCTTACTGTATGCTAAATGCAGATCTTTATATTTACAAACAAGTATACCATACACCACTCATCAAAGAAGCTTCTTTTTGCAAGAGATGGAGACAATTACAAAGTTCCACAACTGATAACACTCAGAGAACAAGTATCTATGAGATACCCAACCCTAAGTGACACATCTACAATGGAACCTCTATACCTAAGGCTCATGGAACATAGCGAACAGAGGGTAAAGAAAATACTAATACATCTTTCAGCTCAGACCAGCTAAGCTTCTGCATGCAACAGAGGACCATGAACACACACCACCACTGACCAAAGTGTAGAGAATGCCTCACATCTCTTAATCAACACCCTCAAAGAAAACACATTCCCCCACATACACACAAAAATAAGAGAATATATAACCCTGAAAGTACTTTCCCACAACACTGCCCAGCTAAATGATTTTACTTTGATTCCATCCTCTCTTTTCTTTCCATGATAGATGAACAAGCAAAACTTCGCATGCGAGCTGGGGTTATTACTGCCGTAGCTGTTCAAGCACTCGCTGCACTGGCTGTGCTAGGAGGACTAGTGTACATATTAATCTTCAAGAAGAAGGCTGACAGGTATGATGACATTTATTACAGACTTGGGAAAGGAAAAGGATTTCTTCACCTCTGTCTCTGAACTAGATCTTCTCCTTCAGTTTCCTGTATGCCTGCATCTCGTTACTAATTCCTTGGGACCTTCAAATCCCTGACTTCATGCTCACAGGAGCCCACTTTCTGTAGGCCATGGTTACGCCCATCCCCATCTAGTCCAGATCAACAGATCCCATTGTATTCCGATGTCTTCCAGCCAGGAAGTCAACACTCAAGAAAAATAGGTGAACAATCCAAAGGAGGAACCACCAAAAGTAAGTCATGTCTTCTGTGGACCATAATAGCAGGAGGGAGGGAGGGACAGAGCAGAGAGAATCTAGAGGGGGCAAAGCGTCAAGGACTTCAGGCTCTGTGTTAAACAAAATAGGAGCAGTGTTAAGATAGAAACAGATGGGGACCAGAGACATGGCTCAGTGCCCCCTCTTCTGACCACTGCAGGCACTGCATGACACGAATGTACACACCTACATACAGAAATTACATTATAGACAAATAAAATTTTTTTAAGATAGAAATAGGTAGAAAGCACTCTAAAAAAGTAGGTTTACAAGACAGGAAGCAGCACTCACCCAAGATACAATCCATAGGACCAGGTAGGAAAAAAAGACAGGAAAGGAGCCACAGCAGATGTGATAGTGCTTAGCTGGGAAAAGGAGGTGCCAACTGGGAAGTTCAATCACGATGTGAACAGATATCAACACACTGAGGGGATCCCAGGAAATAGCTGCACAAAATGTCCTTCCCAAGTCAGGGAACAAGGCAGCAGTGACAGTGTCTGATGTTTATTTAAGGCAAGAAATAAGAGAATTCTCACTGAGGACAAACCAGTACTGCTCACAGCAAGTAAAGCCACTTATTCAAGGAAAAGTAGACGCCTTATCCTTCCATAGGATCCTGAATGGGGCCCTTGAGCTCACAAACCTCTCCGTCCTCTCTGACCTCAACAAATCAGATCTTCACTTCCCTGCCCTCAGTTGCTATAGGTCCTTACATCGCTCCTAGACACAGCACTAGGCTCATTCCACCTAACCTACACAGGCCTGAGTGAACCACATGTCCAGGAGCCATTTCCTCAACCTTATTGCTTCCTAGCTGCCTGTTTTAAGGTTGAGGAGTTCATTCTCCTTCATAAAACACTCCTTGTCTTGAGTGTGATCTGTGTGCCATGGAGCACTGTGCTTCTCAATGCCATAGAAGCCAGTCACTTACACATGCCTCAGAGAAAGAAAACCAAGGCCTTGAGAACTGGGAAAATTCCTGAATTGAATATTCCAGGGGCTCTGCTCTTACTCCTCCTCTGGTACTAATGTGCTGGGTCTGGACCACAGACTCAGGGAACCAAATTCCTTAACTGATCAGGGGCCATGCCCCCAGCAGCAACATACTCACCACCTCCTGCTACCTCCTTCACCCACAAATCACAAAGCCTTAGTCAGCTTTGAATTTGCTTGCATTCATAACTCTTCTTTCTCCCCCAGATCAGGAATCCTATGACACCTCTCCTAACAAGGTAAGTACTGCCACCCTAACTGGCTGTTTTCAAATGGAAAAGTCCCTGGAGAGATAAAATTAGTCTTAGAGCCACAACAGTGACATCAAGCTTGGGTCTTAGTTCCTCAATGCAACAGCAGATTGGACTCCCATGAGTCTGCCTCATCCAATAACATGTATTTGGAATTATTTCCATTATGTGTTGCGATCCTAGTTGATTCCTGACAAGGAAATGGAACTCTTTGGAAATGGACAGGACTCTTGTCACCTGTAAGATTATGTTCTACTTACTTCAAAATGAGGTTAAAGGGGTTAAATGAGTTTGCATAAACAGCACCCAGTACAATACCCAAAAAAGGCACCACATCATATTCCCTTGTCTACCTTCAGTCTGAACCTGCTCTGACTTTCAAAGGAAAAATTCTATTCTAATGAATCAGAGATGCTGGTGTCTGGGCTCTCACTCTTCCCTACTCCCCAGCCCTGTGGTCGGATCATATGAATTCAGACACATCACAGAGCATAAGGTAGAAGCCAGAGTCAGGCAGAGTTTTTTACTGGACAACCTCAGGCAGTCTCAAGAGTAAAAGTGGATAATGACCAAAGGGACCATTGCAGATGGGTTACATGTTTAGGTATTATGCTAGTTTCTAAAGTCACTGGAACAGATTTCTAGAAGGGTATTTTCCTGTTCATGAGATTGACTGGCCCATCTGGATTGATTCTTAAAGGAAGAGACCATAGTATATCTTCATTCAATCTTACAATCTTAGCAACTAACAAAATCATGTCTCCACTCAGTACCAGTGATATGCATCAAATCCTATTCTTTTGACAAAAATCCATGTAATAGCAGATTTAAAAGAATTAAAGAGAGATGGAGATGTGGTTCAGTTGGGAGAATGCTTGCCTAGCCTGTATGAAACCCTGGGTCCAATCTCCAGCACTACACAAAGCATAAATGACAATGTGCATCTGTAATCCCAGCACTCTGGTGCCTAGGGAGCATGGGGACAGCCTTGTACATGAGACCCCATCTCAAACGAAAAACTAGGGCAGGTGAGCTGGTTCCGCAGGTAAGGGTGCATGCCACCAAATCTGACAACCTGAAATCAGTCTCTTGGAAACACATGTATAAGGAGAGAACTGACTCCCACAAGTTATCCTCTAGCTTCTATGTAAGCCTGGAGAGAGAGAGAGAGAGAGAGAGAGAGAGAGAGAGAGAGAGAGAGAGAGGAGAGAGAGAGGAGAGAGAGGAGAGAGAGAGAGTTAATGATTTCACTGATTGCTGATCATACTTTTCAGATGGATAAAGTGCCATACTCCTCCATGAACTTCAATGTCCAACAACCCAGATAACCAAGTTCAACCTCCCCATCAACAACAGCCACATAAACAGTTTTCCATAGTAAAAAAGAAGTGATGGGACATGTTATGGTGGCTGCAAAGCTATATGTTCCTAGTCTCTCACCCCTCACTAGAGGAAAACAAGAAGGAGAGTCCCAGCACTGACACAATGTTGACCTTCAGTGTCAACAAGGGGAAAGGTATGTGATGGACTGGGTGGCTGATGACAATACAGTCAGGAATGGAATTGTGGGTGAAGTGCTTCATTCTTTAGACCACAATAGGAAGAGTGCCTTATTGAATACATGATAGGACGATTCAAGAAAATAACAAATGACCTCCATCTTTGAAGCCCTTTGACAGTTAGAGTAACTATCTTTGTATGCAGACTCTTAGCATGTAATTTGTGACATTTGAAGGATGAGAACACAGATAGACTAGCATACAGTTCTAAGCAGTGAGAGCCAGTCCACCTAATTTTCAATTACAAAATTTCTGCCAGGCAAATAGGGGCCATGCAAAAGAGTTATGCAAAAAGAGCAGTCTTGATTGATTTAAGTTTAGTCCTGGTCAAAGGGTTTGTTCATAGAAAGCTAAGCTGCAGCTAGGGGGTGGAAGGTTATCTAATCGTTAATGCCTGTCACTAGGGGCTGTAAGGTTATCTAATCTTTAATACCTGTCACTTTGGGTTGTGGACGCCTCTGATTTTATCTAACCTCTTGGCTGTGTCCCATTCTCTAGACCGAAACCTGAGTGTATCACTGCTTGATTTCCTGCCTTACTCTGTGCTCTGGGGCCTTCCCTGTACACTACTGCCTTGTTGCCTTCCTAAAACCTAGCACTTTCTCCTACTGGAAAGTCCAGTGACCTATCACATAGCTCAAATTTCTACTCTTTAGATTAATATTTCTTTCTTCACCAATAATTCGTTCAAATTAAGCAGTCGACCAAAAAAAGAATAGAACCATTTTCCACCTGGCTTCATACAACAGAGCATGTTCAAGAGAAGCCTAAGATATACACACTCTGGAGAGGTGGCTGCTATGTAAATGTCTTATAAGCGGCCATGTGGCTTCTGCCCAGAGCTTTTGACGCTTCTCTCTAATAAATGAAATTTAAGTGTGTATGTTTTCATCCAAGAACAAAGAAAAAGAAATGTAGCCTGCTCTGAGTGCACATACATAGTTCTGTCTGTTACAACCCTGTGATTTAAAACATCCAATCAGAAATGTATGTGACCATACATGGGAGATAAAGAAACCAAATGTACATGGCTATAAAAGACTGAGCCCCTGCTTTAGAGAACTTATCTCTCAAAGTGCTTCTGATATCTGAGGTCTTGTTTTGTTGTTGCTGCTGCTGTTTTTGAGAATACTTACCACATTTCTGGTTCCCAGACAGGGAAGCAAAGATGTTGGATTACAGTTCCATTGTCACTGTCTCTAGAGTGCCAGCCCCCCAGTGCTTCAGGGATGGTAACCCACCAACAGACTAGTAGATCTGAAGGGACTCACCCTCCTGGCATGCCTTGGACATGTACTTTGGCAGTATAATGGACCCAGAAGGCACAGGAACCAGTTCAGTGAAATGCACATCAGGATTGATGAGAACCCAATTGGCTTTTGGTTCAGTTTAGAAACTTGGGTTTTAAGCCCACAATCCTGACCTACGCCACCCCCACCTCTGCTGCCCTCAGAAAGGAAGGTCTGATCAACCCTCAAGGTCCTGGAACTGTCTAAGTAATCTCACAGGAAAAAAGACAAAAATGCAGTTTTTCACTGACTTCAGGACACTGGGCACAAAGGCTTAAAGGTGCAACATAAATGTAAATGAACAGGACAGAAAACATGCGAAAATATAATTCTGAGGGAAAGAAATGGCTGTACCAGGTGTTTGAGGCTGCATCTGGACCAAGCATGGTGGCGCATGACTTTAATCCCAGCACTAGGAAGGAAGAGGCAGGCAGATCTCTGTTAGTTCAAAGCCAGCCTGGCCTACATGAGTTCCAGGCCTGGGGCTACATGGAGACCCTGTCTGAAAAAGACCAAAAACAAACTTTTTTAAGAACAAGCACAAATAAATGATTTAATAGTACAACTCAAGACTCTGGAAAGACACAAAGAAACCCCAAACCCAGCAGATGAGGAAAAAAATAACAAAAATCAGAGCAGAAATTAATGAAATGGAAACAAAGAAAACAACACAAATAACCAATGAATCTAAGAGTTGGTTCTTTGAAAAGATAAACAAGATAGAAAGACCCTTAGCCCACTTAACCAAAAGAAAGTAAGAGCAAATCCAAATCCAAAAAATTGGATAAGAAAGGGGAAATATCACAATAGAAATCAAAAAGATCCAGAACATTATAAGGGAATACTTTAAAAACTTATACTCTATTAAATTTGAAAATCTAAAAGAAAAGGATGAATTTATAAATTCATGGAAACCACCAGAACTAAATCTAGAAGAGATCAACCACTTAAACAGACCCATAACAAATAAGGAAATTAAAACAGTGATACAAAACCTCCCAACTAAAAAAAGCCCAGTTCCAGAAACATTCACTAAAATTCTATCAGATATTCAAATATCTATAACCAATGCTACTTAAATTATTTAAGAAGACAGAAACAGAAGGATAATTCCCAAATTCCTCCTATGAGCCAGTATTACTCTAATACCAAAACCAGGTAAAGACATAACAGAAAAAGAGAAAATTATAGGTCCATATACTTAGTGAAGAAGATGCAAATATTCTCAACAATATAATCATAAATTGTAAATAAACATAAAGTAAAAAGACCATCCACTATGATCAAGAAGATTTTATTCCAGGGATGCAGGGATAGTTCAATAAATATAATAATCATATAAATAGATTTAAAGACAAAAATTACATGGTCATCTCAAAAGATCCAGAAAAATCCTTTGACAAAATTCAACATGTATTTATGTGAAAATCCCTAGGGGGAATTGGACTAGAGGAAACATACCTCAACATAATTAAATTATATACAACAAACCCACAGCCAACATCATTCTAAATGTAGAAAAACTGGAAGCATTCCCATTGAAATAAGGCACCAGACAAGGCTGTCCACTATTTTCACTCCTTTTCAAGCACTAAGAGAAGGAAATTAAAGGAATACTGCTTGGAAAAGAAGAGATCAAAGTATCCTTATTTTCAGATATGATATTTTACATAAGAGATCCTAAAAATTACACCAGAAGACTTCTAGAAATGATCAATACATTCACCAAAGTGGCAGGTTACAAAATCAGCAGCCTTTCTATATACCATTACAAAACAATCAGAGAAAGAGCTCATGGAAGCACTCCCATTCACAGTAGCCTCAAAAAAATAATAAAATAAAATACCTAGGAATAAACTTAGCCAAAGACATAAAATATCTCTATAATTAAAAGTTTAAATCATTGAGATTGGGGAAGACATAAAGACATGGAAAGACCTCCCATTCTCATAGACTGGTAGAATTAATATTGTGAAAATTATCATCTTACAAAAGCAATTTATAGATTCAATTCAGTGTCAAGCAAAATTCCCATGACATTCTTCACAGAATTAGAACAAAAATCCTAAAATTCATATGGAATCACAGAAGTCCGTGAATAGCCAAAGCATTCTTGAACTCTAAGAGCAATGCTGGGGAGATTACCATACCAGATCTCAAATTATATTACAGATATATAGGCATAAAAACATCATGGTACTGGCACAAAAACAAACACATAGATCAATGGAACATAGTAAAAGACCCAACCATGAGTACACGCAATTTCAGCCACCTGATATTTGACAAAGGTACCAAGAACACACACTGAAGGAAAGATAACATAACAAATGTTGCTGGCAAAACTGGATATCCAGCTGTGGAAGAATGAAATTAGACCCTTAACTATTACCCTGAACAAAAGTCAACCCCAAATGGATCAAAGACCTTAATGTGAAACCTGAAACTGTTAGAAGAAAACATTGGCAGTAATCTACAAGATATAGGTGCAAGAAATGACTCTAACACAGACATCAGTTGCTTAAAAATTAAAGTCAGCTGTTGACAAGTAGGACCTCATTAAACTAAAAAGCTTCCACACAGGAATGAAAAAAAACAAGAAGTGAGGAGAAAACCGCAAGTGGGAGAAAATCTTCACCAGCTACACATCTGAGGACTAATATCCAGAATATACAAAGAACTCAAAAAACAAAGAATCAAGAACACAAATGACCCAATTAAAAGATGGGTTACGGATCTGAAGAGATTTTTATCTCTTCAAAAGAAGAAATAAAAATGCCTAAGAACCCCTTTGAAACTGTTCAACATCCTTAGTAATTAGGGAAATGAAAATCAAAACCACTTTAAGATTTCATCTTACCCCAGTCAGAATGGCTAAGATCAAGAGAACAAATGACACCAAATGCTGGTTAGGATGTGGGGAAAGGGGAACACTCATCACTGCTGGTGGAATTGCAAACTGGTAAAACCACTATGGAAAGCAGTGTGAACTCTTAAAAAACTAAACATGGGGGTTAGAGAGATGGCTCACAGGTTAAGAGTGCAGGCTGCTCTTGCAGAAGACCCAGGTTCAGTTCCCAGCACTCACATGGCAACTAACAACTGTCTGTAACTCCAGTTCTAGGAGAATCTGATGCCCTCTTCTGACTTCCACAAGCTTTGAACAACACAGGTGCACTTACACATGAAAGCAATAGACTCATACACAAATGTTTTTTTAATAAAAAAAATTTTTTGGTCTTTTTGAAGCAGGGTGTCCCTGTGGCCCCAGCTGTCCTGGAACTCACTATGTAGACCAGGCTGGCCTTGAACTCAGAGATCCGCCTGCCTCTGCCTCCAAAGTGCTGGGACTACAGGCATGCGCCACCACATCTGGCAAATATCTTTTTAAAAAAACTAAAAATTGCCTTAGAAAACTTAAGATTATGTATATATTATTTTTGTCTCATCCTTTATATTTCATAGCAAACCTACACAGACCTTCATCTCTTGCTTAGGCTTTCTCATTTTCTCTGTCTATTTTGGAAAATATCTCCATTCCCATCCATATCCTTTTAACATCTTTTACATCCTCATTTTCTTTTTTAATAACACAATAACATTAACAAACAAACTTTCCATATGTTGTAAGAATTCTTTTCCTGGGGATACTAAGCAATGCTTATTCCCTTTTAGGGTTCTAGTGTCAAACCAAAAGTTTTCCTGTGGAACCAATGAATTTACTGAGCTTACTTACAGAGATGACTGAGG
Source organism: Nannospalax galili (assembly GCF_000622305.1). Classification (NCBI taxonomy): domain Eukaryota; kingdom Metazoa; phylum Chordata; class Mammalia; order Rodentia; family Spalacidae; genus Nannospalax; species Nannospalax galili. Next base: position 975,175 of record NW_008349082.1, on the reverse strand, counting down.
GGTTGCTGGGGTGTATGAGTGACCTGGGGATATGCAGACTGGAAAGTCTTTACCTGGCATGGACCAAGCCTTCTCTTCCTAGCCTCCCCAAATCCAGAGGGTGTGTGAGTAGGGCCAAATTACATACAATTGACTGGGAAGAGTGGCTGGATTCTCCGATGAGGGTCCACTGACCCTGCTTGCCCCTCCTTTAATGAAGGAACACAACCATCAACAAGCCCAATTGTGACAATATTTAATAAGCAGGCACAAAATATATGTCTAATTAAGGTTTAACTGAGAATGTTTGGGTTTTGCCCAAGCTTTATCTACATAGCACGTGGTAATTAAAAGTACAAGACTGGTGGAACTAACCTTATTGGATGTTTAACAGACATACTTTGAGGCCTATACTAATCTGGTCAGAGGGACTTAAAGGACAGGTTTTGCTCCTTGCCCTCCAAGGTCGACTAAGTTCTAGGGGACTATAGAGCATCTCTCAAAATGTCCTGTACCTGTAGTGAGTCACCTGTCCTCCTGTTCAAGAAGGCCATGGAGGCCTCACAAGATGGACTTGAACCAGTGTCCAGTCTACAAAGAGGAGAGTCAACACAGAGGAAACATTTCCTCCATGCTTCCAAGCAAAGCCAGCAACGGTCAAGCAGGACCTTTGACATATCTTCACATAGATGGAACTGGTAAAAGAAAGGAGCCAGGAGCTCCTCCCAAGCCCATGTGACCCCTGAGGAACAGATCCTCAAACAACCTTAAGAGTAAAAATAAATTGGTTTATCTGGGCCAACTGTATGGTCTTAAACACTCTAAAAGAAAGTGTAACCAAAGAATGAATAAAGTTATCAGTAAATTTCTTTAAGAGTTCAAGGGATTACACTTCCCAGACATTAGGCGTAAGTCCATATAAAATGTTATTTAGACAATTATTTCTCATTGATTATTTTGTTTCTATGAAGAAAGTGATGCTCAAATGTAAGATTTCAAATCTTGGTCTGCAATACTGTACTGCCCACATGTAGTAAAGGGAGATAACCCATTATTGTTCTAAAATGATGACTAAATTTGTTTTCTCCCCCTATCTAGAAGCCTTTGAGAGGGAAATGACACTGATTCTAGCCACTCCTACAGCTATTAAGTGCCTGAAAACAAATCCTGAGTCCATTACTCTAGAGTCCAGCCTTGGCAGACAAAAGAAAAATGAGGAGGAACCCAATAATGGGATGCTTTTGGAAGCTCTCGTCAAGAAATCCCAATGGACTCTGATATGAACATTTGAAATTTGCCCTGTTCTGACATTTTTCTGGTTCCCTGTCTAGAACTTGTAATGCTAACTACCCTTGCCTTTACTTCTCCTTCACATCCCCTATTCACCAGTCAAGGATTTTCTTTTCTCCCTACAGCCAAGAGTTAAGCAATTTGGGAATCTTTTAGATAGACCCACTGAAGGGATACCCCAATTGCCTCATCCTGCATCCCTATTCAGCATGGAAGAAGCCAGAGTGGTGTGCGTCCAAATTCCCCATCAGCAACTTGGGCCACCTCTTCAAAGGTTAGTGTGATAAGAATAGGAGGTAGGAATTGGCTAGGCAGTTAGGGTAAAAAAAGACCCCAAAGAAAAGTAGCCAGATTCTTGGCTAAAAGTCAAAATGTCTTTGGGCCTCTTAGCAACATACTATGTCCCAAAGGCTGAAAATGTCGAAAGTATTTGGGAGCTCTTATCTAATACCTAAAAGATTTTATAGTTACCTCTACAGAGCAAGATTTTATAGTTACCTCTACAGGTTAGAGCAACAAAAAGCCCCATAAAGAAAGAAGTTGTCAGAAAAAAAGTGATGGGGAGATATGGGAGGTGTTGGAGGGGAGGGAGTGGGTATGGATTTGCTCAAAACACCTTATATGCATGTATGAAACTCTCAATAAAGTTTTTCAAGTTAAAAATAAAAACTAAAAATGAATCTACCATGTGATCTGGTTATACCACTCCTTGACATATCCCAAAGGATTCACTGTACTGCAGAGATACTTGTGCATCCATGATTGGTGCCTCTCTTTAAACAATAGCTAAGAAATGGAAACAACATAAACAGCCCTTAACTGACAAAAGGATATGAAAACGTGGTACATTTACACAATGGAGTTTTACTCAAGCGATAAAGAAGCCATGAAATTTGCAGGTAAATGGATGGAATTAGAAACTGTTATGCCAAGTGAAGTATCACAGATTCAGAAAAACAAGCAACATACATTCTCTCTCACTTGTGGATCTTAGCACCAAATCCTTATATGTGAGTATATATCCTGATGTAACTGCAGGAGCCAGGAAAACAAAAGGAGCCGTGGAGGTAAAGGGAAAGAAAGAGCCTGAGAGAGGGCTAGTAGGAGATAAATGTTACCAAGGGGGAAATGGGGATATTTAACTGGGAAAGGATGAGGGAAGGGTATACAAGGAATCATGGGGGCAAAAAGAAAGAAGGAGCTCAGCGGGGGGTAGGGAATAATAGGAAACAGGTATTATCAATGGGGACAATGTAAAAAATGGTGGTACTTTAACTGGAGAGGGAGGAGGGAGGTTTAGACAAGGAGATAGAGAAAAGAGAGAAATTAATGCTTACCTGGTGTGAAAAAAAACACAGAGGGAAACGTATTAAAATCCTACTGAAAAATACACATACAATACCTGTACATGAGCACATATGTATAGCAGAGAGCAAGAAACACTTTGCCAGGCAAGAGAAAGGTTCCCTTCAAGTTGTTGGTCAGGGTAGTCCAAGAGACTCCCAAAATAACACAGGATATTGCCAGAGCCCTTGATTATCTCTGAGAACTTGAAGATAAGACCCTATTCCTAAACACAGGTCAGACTTTGGACAAAGGACTTGTAGCAATGGAGCTAGAACTAGATGGAAGCCTCCACTCTGAAGACTAACTCTCATAGTTTCAGAGGATATTATGCAAGCTGCTAAGGAAGAAAATCAATCAGTGGTCCAACCCCAGATTTAAAGCCTAATAATGAGGAGCTGGAGATATGGCTCAGCAGTTAAGAGCACAAGCTGCTCTTGCAGAGAACAGGGGTTCAATTCCCAGCACCTACACGGTGGCTAACAACCATCCATAACTCCAGTTCCAGGGGATTCAACCCCTTCTTCTGAACTCCACAGGCATTGCATGACATGGACCTACATTCATGGAACACATTCGTACACATAAATTTTTTTTATTTAATAACCACATGATTAGAAGAAGCATTTCATTACAGCTTTAACATATTCAATAACAATTTCCAGAGCAAGGATACATCTCTTTCAAAATTGGCTGTAAATTTTCAGGTTCACAGTTGAATTAATACAGTTACACAATATTGAACTCAGTATTAACCCTTAAGACACAAAATTGAATGAGTTTTTAACCTTTAAAAAAGATCTTCGTTTCACTTTAAAATATGCTGTATCCTACAGAAAGACTCGTTTTTAATGCTACTAACACTTAGATGTTGGCACATGTGACTCGAATCTCTATGCGTCTGATTATTACTAGTCACAGTCAGTTACACATGGATCCTTGGCACCTGAGTATGGATATAAAGTCATCAGGTAGATTTGAATGGTAATGTTTAGCACCTCTACTAATTAACATGAAGTAAATTTTTATGCTTCCTCCTCAAATATGTCTGGTTTTTTTATTTGCTGATTTTTTGTGTGTATATAACATACAGAACATCCCAATCTTATTCATGATATACCCACTTCCCAATGACACCCTCCCATAGCCTCCTCACTCCCACTGGAGCCCATATACTCTGCCATCCTTGTTACTGTCCACTGTGTTATCGGCACCCCCAGCCATTCCCCAGTGCTTGTCCATTCTCTGAATCTAGTCAGCCTATCAAGAGATCTTTGTTTTAAGAAGGTCAGCTGTTCCTCATCTAGCAGCAATCAATTGTCAATATTCCTTTAGATAAGATTGGGGTCTGCTGCTCATTTTCCCAGTTCTATGCTGGGTTACCATCTGGGACTCTTTTGGGCCACACTGACCAATAACTCAAAGGAAGGTATCTCCATGGGGTCTCCACAGCCTCCTTGATGAAGAGGACAGGTGATGCACCACAGTTACAGGACATTTTGAGAGATGCTCATAGTCCCCAGGAACTTAGTCGACCAAGGAGGGCAAGGAGCAAAAACTGTCCTTTATATTCCTCTGACAAAATTAGTATAGACCTCAAAGTATGGCTATTAAACATCCAAGAAGTACCAATCTGGTACTTTTAATTACCATGTACCATGTAGATAAATCTTGGGCAAAGACCAAACATTGTCTGATACACCTTGCCTAGATATATATTACATTCTTTGATCTAGTTGTATGTATAATTTGTCAGTATGTTGTTGGACTAATATGGTTCTTTCTCGTGTTTTAAAAACTAGCTATGCATTATTTGACTCTCATATTGACTAACCATTCCACCATGGTTTCCCCACTTAAGATGTCCCCAGTTTTCCCCTTTCTCCCTTA
>NW_008349082.1:969484-970308 GCF_000622305.1 Nannospalax galili | reverse complement strand
ATAACAGTTTCTAGTTCCATCCATTTACCTGCAAATTTCATGATTTCATCTTTCTTTACTGCTGAGTAAAACTCCATTTTCATTATCCACTCGTCAGTTGAGGGACACTTAGGTTGCTTCCATCTCTTGGCTGTTGTAAAAAGAGCAGCAACAAACATGAATGTAAAAGTGCCACTGCAATAGGATGATTTCGTTGGGTATATGCCAAGGAGTGGTATAACTGGGTCAAATGGTAGGATCATTTTGGGGGTTTTTTGAGAGTTCTCCATACTGCTTTCCATAGGGGTTGATAAGTTTGCAGTTCCACAATGGTGGATGAGTGTTCCCCTTTCCCACATCCTCACCAACATTCGGTATAATTTGTTCTCCTGATTTTAGCCAGTCTGACTGGGTTAAGATGAAATCTTAAAATGGTTTTAATTTACATTTTCCTAATTATTAGTGACGTTGAATACCTTTTAAGATGTTTCATAACCATCTTTACTTCTTTTGAGAACTCTCTGTTCAGCTTCTTAGCCCATCTTTTAATTGGGTTACTTCTTGTTTTGATTCTGTTTTTTTAGTTCGTTATATATTCTGGATATTAAACCTCTGACAGATGTGTCGCTGGTGAAGATTTTCTCCCATTCTGTGTCTTTTCTCTTCACTTCCCTGGTTGCCTCTTTTGATGTACAGAGACTTTTTAGTTTAATGAGGTCCCATTTGTCAATTCTTGTCCTTGTTTCCTGAGCAATTGATGTCCGGTTTAAAAATCCTTTCCTACACGTATATCTTGTAGGTTTTTCCCATTCTTTTCTTCTAACATTTTCAGAGTTTCAGGCTTT
>NW_008349082.1:965982-968949 GCF_000622305.1 Nannospalax galili | reverse complement strand
TCATTGTAGAGGTCTTTAATGTCTTTGGTCAGGTTTATTCTGAGATCTTTTTTTGCAGCTATTGTGAAGGGGAGTGTTTCTATGTACTCTTTCTATGATTGCTTGTTATTTGTTAATAGAAAGGCTACAGACTTTTGTAGATTAATTTTGTAACCTGCCACTTTACTGAATGTGTTAATAATTTCTAGGAGTTTTCTGGTGGAATTTATTATATCTCTTAGATATAATATCTTCTTTTCCAATTATTACTCCTTTAATTTCCTTCTCTTCTCTTATTGCTCTTGCAATAGTTTCAAGCACTATGTTAAAGATGAGCGGGGATAGTGGACAGCCTTGTCTGGTTCCTGATTTCAATGGGAATGCTTCAGTTTTTGTCCATTTTTCTCCATTTAGAATGATGTTGGCTATGGGTTTGTTATATATGGCTTTAATTATGTTGCGGTAAGTTCCCTCCAATTCCCTCTAGGACTTTGCACATAAATACATGTTGAATTTTGTCAAAAGCCTTTTCTGCATCTATTGAGATGACGTGGTTTTTGTCTTTGAGTCCATTTACATGATTAATGATGGTTATTGACTCGCGTATATTGAACCAGCTCTGCATCTCAGGAATAATCCTACTTGATCATGGTGAATGATCTTTTTGATGTGTGTTTGTATGCAGATTGTAAGTATCTTGTTGAGAATTTTTGCATCTATGTTCATTAAAGATATGGGTCTGTGGTTTTCTTTTTTGGTTGTGTCTTTACCTGGCTTTGGTATTAGAGTGATGCCAGCTTCATAGAAGGAATTTGGAAGTTCTCCCTCCATTTCTATCTTTTTGAATAAATTAAGTAGTGTTGGATGATCTTCTATAAATGTCTGGTAGAAATCTGCTGTAAATCCATCTGGTCCTGGACTTTTTCCTTATGTGTTATGAGTCTGCTAGGCTGTTAATCTCTTCTTGGTTTAATTTTGGTGGTTCCCATGCTTTTAGATACCCATCCATTTCTTTAGGTTTTCAAATTTACTAGTATATACATTTTAAAAGTATTCCCTTATAATGTTCTGGGTCTTTTTTGGTGTCTGTTGTGATGTTTCTCCTTTCATCTCTGAGTTTGTTGATTTGGAGGCAATCTTTCTTTCTTTTGGTTAACTGAGATAGCAGTCCATCTATCTTGTTTATCTTTTCAAAGAATCAGCTCTTAGATTCATTGATTCTTTGTATCTTTTTCATTGTTTCTATTTCATTAATTTCTTCTCTGATTTTTGTTATTTTCTGCTCTGATTTTTGTTATTTCTTCTTGTCTGCTGGGTTTGGGTTTCATTTGTTATTGCTTTTCAAGAGTCTTGAGTTGTAATGTTAAGTCATTTATTTGTGTTCTTTCCGATTTTTTAATGTAGGCACTTAGAGCTATAAACTTTGCTCTGAGGACTGCTTTCAATGTGTCCCAGAAGTTTTGTTATGTTGTATTGTCCTTTTCATTTAGTTCCAGGAATGCTTTTATTTCTTTCTTAATTTCTCCTTTGACCTATTCATTATTCAGGAGTGCGTTGTTTAATCTCCATGTGTTCATGTGGTCACTAGAGTTTCTTCCAGTGTTGATTGTAAACTTTATCACATTATGGTCTAATAGAATGCATAGAATTATTTCAAACTTTTTGTATTTGTTGTGGTTCGTTTTGTGCCCCGGTATATGGTTGATTTTGGATAAGGTTCCATGGGGCACTGAATAGAAAGTATATTCTTTGGTACTTGGGTGGAATATTTGGTAGATGTCTGTTAGGGCCATTTGATGTATGGTATCATTTAATTTAGATGTCTCTCTTTTATTTGTGTCCAGTTGACCTGTCAAATGGAGACAGTGGAATACTATGTTCATGATTGTAATATCTTCTTGATTCATTGTTCCTTTGATCAGAATGAAGTGGCCCTCTTTATCTCTTCTGATTAGTTTTAGTTTTAACTCCATTTTAATCAGATTTTAGAATTGCAACACCTGCTTTTGTCTTAGTGCCATTCACCTGGTATATTTTTTTCCATCCTTTCACCTTAAGGTAGTGCCTATCCTTGAAAATGAGATGACTTTCTTACAGACAACAAAAAGATGAGTTTTGCTTCTTAATCCGTTCAATTAGTCTGTGTCTTTTGAATGGGGAATTCAGTTCATTGATATTTAAGGTTATTATTGAAAGATGTGTATTGATTCCTCTCAATTTGATTGCTGTTTGTGTTCTCTGTGTAATTTTGTGTTTCCTACATTATATCTTTGTTTGTTTTCTTCCATTGCCCCTGGGTCCCTTGGGTATAGTCATTCCTTTCTTCAGCTCTTTGTATTGCTTCCAGAACTCTCTGAAGGGCAAGTTCTGTGGACATGAATTCTTTCAGCCTATTTATGTCATGGAAGATTTTTCTTTCCCCTTAGACTATAATTGACATTTTGGTTGGGTAAAATAATCTGGGTTGGCATCTGTGGTTGTTTAGAACTGGGAATACTTTGGTCCAGGCTCTTCTGGCTTTCATAGTTTACTTTGAAAAGTCAGCTGTAATTTTGAAGGATATTACTTTATATGTGACTTTTTTTCCCTTGCAGCTTTCAGTAGCATCTCTTGGTTCTGTATATTTAATGTTTTTGCTATGATATACCATGGGGAGTTTCTGTTCCATAATGTCTATTTGGTATTCTATGCCCTTCTTGTATCCGTATAGGTATGTCTTTCCTTAATTTAGGGACGTTTTTGTCTATAATCATGTTGAAGATCTAGTCAGTGCCATTGACCTCATTTTCATCTTCCTTTACACCAATGATGCATAGATTTGGTCTTTTCATTGTGTCTCACATTTTTTGTGTATTACATTTCTATGCTTTTAAGTTTTGTGTATTACATTTCTATGTTTTATTTTTCATATTATTTGCTGGAGTAGTCCAAATTTTAAACTTTTTTTGTCTTTTTAAGACAGGGTCTCCCTGTAGCCCTAGCTGTCCT
>NW_008349082.1:958960-965929 GCF_000622305.1 Nannospalax galili | reverse complement strand
TTTTCTGAATTCATTCAGAAGTTTATCCCTATCTTCCTTCAGTTCTTTGATTTCTTTGTGTGTTCTTTAAATTTGCTGAATTCTTTTATCATGTTTATAATTGTTCTTTCGAGTTCCATGTCCTGCATTATCTCTAGGGGGTTCTCATTGTACTCCCCTAGAGGACTGTTGGTATTTGGTGGGGATATGTTATTTTGGTTTTTCATGTTACTGTTTTTTCTCTGTGATTTTGCCATGTGAATTTCTTTTGTAGTTTCTGATTCTTCTGTGAGACTCAAGCCTTCCTTTGTTGAGTTTAGATCTACTTCTTTTTGTAAACTTTATGTGCCTTTGTGATTTACTTGTTGGGCAAGAAAAGCTGGTTGGTCTAGGCTTCAGGTCCTCTCTTTTGATTTTATATTGGAGTAGCCAAATTGCTTTTGTCTTCAGAGGTCCAAATGAGATGAGGCTCAGGTGCTCCCAGGCTTTCTCCTAAGGTCTGGATCCCTCCAGGAAAGGTACTGCTCTCAGGAATTTTGGGGTTGGGCTGGCCTGGGAGCAGCGCCCAGGAAAAATGCTGGTCTCAGGAGGCTAGTGGCTATGCCTCCAAGGGATGCAAAGGGAGGTAGGGGTGGAAAGAGGCCCTGGGGGCTCCTGGGGACTACTGGAAGGAACTGGGTTGGTCTGGATGCAAAGGTTCGGGAAGCAGTGGGGATTCTGGGCCTAGAGGTCAGTCCGGGTGTCTGTGGTTCTAAGACAAGATATGGGCCTGTACCCAGGCTAGGAGGGGAGCTGGAAGGGTGAACGAGGCTGGAGGAGAGTCGAGGCACAGTGGACCCACCCAGGAAAGATGCTAGCACCAGGAAGCTGATGGCTGTGCTGCCCAGGGAAGCAAAGGTAGATGGGGGTGAGACCAGGCCCAGAGGGCTCCTGGGGACCACAGGGAGGAACTGGGTTGGTCTAGATGCAAAGCATCAGGAAGCAGTGGTGGCTCTAGGCCAAGTGGTTAACCCTAGTGTCTGGGGTGCCAAGACAAGAAATGGGCCAGTACCAAGGCTAGGAGGAGAGATGGGGCAGGGGAGCTAGGAAGATGAAAGAGGCTGGGGGAGTCAAGGCATGATGGGCACCACTGGACTTACCCAGGAAAGGTGCTGGCACCAGGACACCAGAGGCTGTGCAGCCCAGGGAAGCAAAGGGAAGTGAGGGCAGGACCAGGCCCACAGGGCTCCTGGGGACCAAAAAAGGTGCTGGCACCAGGACACCCAGAGCACACAAATAAATTTTTTTTAATTTTAAATATTTTTTAAAAGCCTAACTACCACAACAATGCCCGGCACAGCAAACTACATCAGTGCAGTAGTGGCACTTTTGGACTTAAAGCATGCTCTATGGGGGGAAAATCATGTGTAGCACTACAAATATAATCAAATACCCATGGCTGGAGAGGTCATAGGGTCTAGAGAAAACCCTGTATCTGTCACATGCTAGACAAATGTAATTTTTTACTATATACTGAATACAGATCTTTATATATCAAAGACAAGTATTCCACTTGTCAAAGAGGCTTCTTTTTGCAATAGATGGAGACTATTACAGAGTTCAACAACTGGTCACACACAGAGAATAAGTGTCTGTGAAATACCCAACCCTCAGAGACACATGTACAATGGAATCTCTACACCTAAGGCTTATGAAACAGTGGAACAAGGGTAGAGAGAATACTAATGTAGCTCTCAACTCTAATCAGCCAATCTTCCTCATGGAGCTGACTGCGATGAGCACAGAAGACCACAACTGCTCAAAGTGTAGAAAGAAGGAAGACTGAAGAGTATGTGTCCCTGGATAGGACTGCTATATCAAACCTCACTCACCTAGGGCTCAGGGACCACTGAAAAAGAGGAGGAAGATTTTAAGAGTCAGAGGTAGTACATGACCATAAGGAAACAGAGTCTCCCAGGCTTCTGAAAACTTGCTCATAAGAACTTACAACAATGGTGACAACATGCACACTCAATCTTACTAAAACCAGCATAGAACTGGAGACATGGGAAGGAGGCCCCAATCTTAGCCAAGGAACAATTGGCAGCTGATCACTGCTAGGTGAGGGAGAATTGATCTTCATTAAAGGAGTGACACTACACAGGCTGACCAGGCTCCAATGGATGAACTCACACTAAGGGACATCTGGGTACACAAAGTTGACTTGACAGGCCTTAACATATATGAGCGAATGCATGAAATCTGGTGGGTAGGTTATGAGGGGGTGCAGATACAGGAGGGAATCTAAACATGATTAAGATGTATTGTATAAAGTACACAATTCAATAAAAAAAGTCAAAAAATATTCCAAGTGGAGGCCACCACTGCCCACATATAGTGATGAGAGTCTGCCACAAGTTTAACTGTATGACTTCCAATATTAATGAGAGACAACTGGGTAGCCTGTACTCTACTCAAAAAATCTGAGGTTGTCTCTACACCTAAGAGTCACAGAACATATAATGAGGGATGAAGAAAACACTAATGCATCCTTCAATTCTCATCGATGAAGCTCCCTCATGCAAAAGAGGGCCAGGAATACAAAAGGCTACAAATGGCCAAAATGCAGAGAATAAGAGTTGGTAGAGTGGGTCCTTGGGCAGGTTTCCTATATTGTAGTCATCCACCCAGGGCTCAAGGACGATTGCAGAAGAGGGGGCAGAAAGACTGTAAGAGCCAGGGAGGAGGTGCATGACCATATGGAAATAGAGTCCTACAGGCTCCTGGGACCCTTCTCATACAAACCTACAACAATACTGTCAGAATGCACAAGACCCATGCAAACTTTGGTGGAAAAAAACCCAGCACAGAACTGTGGAAATGAACAGCAAGGCCCAATCTCAGTTGAAGAATTATTGGCAGCTGATTACTGCTGGATGAAGAAGAGCTGATCTTAAAGGGAGAGAAACTAGATGGGCTGACTAAACTCTGATGGATAAACTTGCACTGAGGGACATCTCAGGACACTAACTTTACATAATAGGCTTTTAAACAAATGACAAAATGTATGAACTCCAGTTGGGGGGCCTATGGGAGGGTGCCAAAGGGGAAGAGGGTATAATGATGATTTTCTTATGAAATACACAAAAATTCAATTTAAAATTTTTCTAATCTGAAGTTGTATGAATCAGGAACTGCATAAAATTTTTAAAAAATAAGCCTTATAGTAGGAAGAGAAAGTCTGCCACACACCAGATATGGCCCACAAGATCTGGTTCCTGCCTGCTCAGAAACAGAGGAGTCAATGGTGGATTTATGGTGACAGTAACTGCTGGAGACTGGGCTTAAGGGGATGGATGGTAGCTTGCCCCATAACCCAGTTTGCTCTGGGACAACATACCCTTTGGCCTTTCAGATTACTTCGCCTGGGGCCATGCCCTGGCAGGATCACTATTCCTATGGGCTATGGGCTATCCAAGCTAAGGCTACAGCATAAAGAAGGTGTTCTGCGGTAGCCAAGGCCTTGCTGCCTGATGGGAGATGCCAGCCTGACTTGTCTTGTACATTGCCATAGGAGGGATAAGCTGGTGTTCAGAACTCCACCCCTCCACTCCCTCATCCATCCAGTGGCAGTCATCATGTGTCCCCTGGGTACCAGACCTTGAAGGTGTGTGCACCAGGGATGTATCTCATCTCAACCTGTGTTTGGTATATTCCAGCAGGCCTTGCAGAGAGTGGAGCCCCCATGCCTATAGTCCGTTCTCCATGATGCAGGCCATGAATGACCATATTTAAAGTACATGAGCCATTGTATCCTAACTCATATCTTGCTTTTTTCCTCACCATCCTTATATTGGGCATATAGGTGGGATGAGGCCCTGTGTCTTTCTCTGGAACCCCCACAAATTTGTGCTCAGTTCTGTGCCCATGGAGCTGCTCTAAAAAGCATGGCAGCTGGGTGAATTCTCCCACAGACAGGAAGAGCTCTAGAAAACCCCAGGTCTGGGCAGCAACTTCTCTCCTGTCCAGGCCCAATAGCCCCACAGATTAGAGGGTGGATTTTAGGCCTCATAGGAGGGTATTGGGAGGCTCAACAAGATCTCTTCTAGAAAAGAAAAAATAAGCTTAGAACCAGGGAGGAGATGATAATACATAGTTGGCACATAGTGTGTTAAGACAGGGGACTCCCACCCAAGAGAGTATGGAAGAAGTGATCATCCATACTGGGTGAAGACTTTTCAGTGTGGCTACTTTTGGGTCAAACACACTCCTGTTGGTAACCCCTCATCCATGCTCTGTAAGCAAGTTCAATGAACTCATCAGTTCCCCAGAGTGAATTTTAATAGAATCAAACATTGGTTTATCTCTGGAGCCTTATGAGGAGATGGCAGACATTGCTTAGGATTCCCAGGAAGAAAATTCTCACAAGAGTGAGTAAATTTATTGCATCTCATGGTTATTATAATAGTCAGTAAATAAAAGAAAATATTATAAGGATGTGAAAATGTTAGAAGGATGTGAATATTTTTAGTAAAGAATAATTTGTATACGAGAATTAAGATGGCTGAATGTTAAAGATGAGACTTAAAGATGATATATATAGTCTTATATTTTCTAAAGTCAAAGTTCAAATCTCTACTTAAAACATGGGAGTAATAATCTAATGTTGCTAACTATGACAAAGACTGGCTTATAAAACTAAATATATGTCTAATCACTCTTTAATGTTTGGTTTCTGCTGAAGCTTTAAGTATTACACAGTAACTAAAAGTACCAAATGGATGTAATTAACCTTGTGAATGTTCAATAACCATACTTGGAAGCCTGAACTAATGTAGTCAAAGGGATTAAAGGGATATTTTGCCCTTCCCTCCAAGGTCAACTAGGTCCCAGAGGGCCATGAGGCATCTCTCAAAATGTCCTGTAACTATAATCACCTATCCTCTTGATCACAGAGGCTATGGGGCTCCAGGGATTAGACTCTAACAAGCCATATTCTACAAAAAGGGAAGATACTTTTGTGCTCAGATGTCCTTTGGTTCAAGTTCATCCATTGGCATCTAATCAGCCTATCCATATTGACTCCCTTAAAGAATCTCAACTCTCCTTCATCCAGCAATAATCAGCTGCTAATAGTTCCTCAGCTAAGACTGGGGCCTATTGCCCATTTCCCCAGTTCTATGCTGGGTTTTTGTCTGACTGACTTGATATGACAGAACGCATGAGATCCAGTGGGGTGAGGAGGGAACTATGGGAAGGTGCAAATGGGGAGTGTGTCTAAATATGATTAAGATTGTATTATAGGAAATGCATAAAAATTCAATTAAAAATACACATTGAGGAAAAAAGGGGTAAGATACTGAGGACCTCAGGCTATGTCTAATACAAAAGTTATTGTGGTAGGGCACCTTGAGAGTGACCATAGCTACACCATGTTACAAGCGGCCCCAACTAAACCCAGCAGTTAAAGATAGAGGCAGTTAACTCAAATGTGGGGATGGAAAAAATTTTGACCCAGCTGCACCAAGCTTTGGTCTTGAGAACAGGTCAGCATGCACCTAGTTTCTCCAGATAACAGCAGATGGCTTCTGTACTTTTTGCTTGGCTTGCTCTTGCAGAATAGTAATTGTTGGGGGAGGGGGGGCTTTCCACCCCTAAGCTTGGTTACTTAAACTTTTCACCCATGGATCTGGTTTTTCTGTATAAAATCTTACCCTAAGGACAGATCAGGACTTTGGAAATTTTCTGTGTCTGAGTGGTCTTCTCTGGTGAGACAACCTCATAACATTATCATGTACAGGGGTCTACACCCATACTAAACAAAGGTGTGGGAAATACATAACCCTCCAAAGGGGGGAAAGATAATAAGAAAACAAACCCAAAATGGGAGGCCTTCTAAACTGGACCTTCTCAAGATACTCAGATGGACTTCATAAAATTGCCTAAGGTAGAAAATTTTAAATATTTCCTATTGATGATTAACCATCTCTACAGATGTATAGCAATTTTCCCCTCTTAGCTGTTATTGCTGATAATGTTATTAAAAGTAACTTGAGGGGACTACCATCCTAAGGCCTCTTGGGATAAGTCTGTAGCGCAGCTCTCCGCGCCGGGAATCCCTAAGCCACATTCACCCTTCCATCCCGCCCCCCCGCCCCGCCGCCGTTCTATACTCCTAGTTTGGGCCCTGCGCCATTCCTAGTCTTGGGGCCCCAGTCACCTGGGGAACCAATACTGCTTCCTGATCCTTCTCACCCAGACCAACTCAGTCCCTTTCTTGGGCTCCAGGAGCACCGCTTCGGGTCCTGGCCCCGCCCTCACCCCTCTCTGCTTCCCTGGGCCTGCACCACCGGCTAACTCTCCTATCCTCAGGCCTCTTGGGGTAAGTCTATAGCGCAACTCTCCCCCCGGGACTCCCTAAGCCACATTCACCCTTCCATCCCGCCCCCCCGCCCCGCCGCCGTTCTATACTCCTAGTTTGGGCCCTGCGCCATTCCTAGTCTTGGGGCCCCAGTCACCTGGGGAACCAATACTGCTTCCTGATCCTTCTCACCCAGACCAACTCAGTCCCTTTCTTGGGCTCCAGGAGCACCGCTTCGGGTCCTGGCCCCGCCCTCACCCCTCTCTGCTTCCCTGGGCCTGCACCACCGGCTAACTCTCCTATCCTCAGGCCTCTTGGGGTAAGTCTATAGCGCAACTCTCCCCCCGGGACTCCCTAAGCCACATTCACCCTTCCATCCCGCCCCCCCGCCCCGCCGCCGTTCTATACTCCTAGTTTGGGCCCTGCGCCATTCCTAGTCTTGGGGCCCCAGTCACCTGGGGAACCAATACTGCTTCCTGACCCTTCTCACCTAGACCAACTCAGTGCCCTTCTTGGGCACCAGGAGCACAGCTTCTTGTCCTGGCCCCGCCCTCACCTCCCTCTACTTCCCTGGTCCTGCAACACCCTCCAGCCTCTTTCTGGGGCTGACAGCCTCTTTCTGGGGCTCCGAGGCTTACCTTTACTCTCCC
>NW_008349082.1:949948-953815 GCF_000622305.1 Nannospalax galili | reverse complement strand
ACCGCGGGTTATTTGATTGCATGACTTTTAATGGTGGGCATGGCTGCTCCCACTTCACAGTTTAGAAGCCTGAGACTTAGAAAGGCTTAGATCTTACACAGCCTCGTGTTCTGCTCACCACCTCTATCTGTTCACGTGTTTGTTTACATATACGCCATGATTTAAGACATGTAGGCAGAGCGGAGCCGCACATCTCAGTCTGGTTAGTACGTGCTGGGCACTGGCTTGGTTAGTTGACTGAATACAGATGCTTAGCTGTCAAGAGTTCAGAATGGTTAATGCTGTTGTAATGAAATGCTTCTTTTAATTAAAAAAAAAAAAGTAACTTGAGGGAAGTCATGCCACGATTCTGCCTTGAAAGCCATACATATAGACTACATTACTCAAGACTACCCACAGCAGCCTCATCTGGGAAAATAAAAAGAGTAAATCAGCCAGACATGCACACCGTTGATCCCAGCACTTGGGAAGCAGAAGCAATGAGATCACTGTGAGATAGAGGCCAGCCTGGTCTACATAGCAAGTTCCAGGTCCGCTATATAGTTTTTTTCATTTTCTGTCAAAAAAAGAGTAAACCAAAGGCTCCAAAAAGTCTGTGTGTGTGTGTGTATGTGTGTGTGTAATTTGAATTTAAGATTATCCTGAACTCTCTACCTACAACTTTGTTTAAAATTTAAATAACTCTAAAATGAATGTGTACATGATTTTCATGGGTCTAATCCTAGTTGGCCTTGAAGGGCAAGGGAAGAATATCATCCCTTTTAATGCCTCCAAGTATTGTTACTGAACATCCAGTTCAGTTACACCACTTTAGTTATTTTAGTTAGAGTAATACTTAAAGCTTCAGCAGAAACCAAATGCCTTTAAATAAACCTTGATTAGAAATATATTTTGTTTTTAAAGACAGTTTTAAGTAGATGTTTAAACTTTGACATCAGAACTTTTAAGACTATATGTATCATCTTTAAATCCACCACAGAAACTAAGAAACAGTCTTTCAGAAATGATGTGCTGTGCCTGTTCTTCACTTTGCTTTCTCTTATGTTCAGATTTCAAATCTATCATTTACAGCCTGGGAGCTAAATGCTGATAAAATGCTGAAAAGAAAAACTGGAACTGACTCTGTACAGGCCTTTTCTGATGCATTTAACCACCAAAACCATGGTTCCGATAAATGAAAGTTTGGACACATTACAACACAGGTAAAGGACACTGACAACAGTACCCAGGAAAAATGGACACTCTTACCACTAGGAGATCCTTCAAAATTAAGACTAAGAAAGAACTGTTTATAGTCTGCTTATTATGGGGAGAGATAATGGGTAGCGTGGTGAGTAATGGAACCGAACAGCATCTACTCTGACTGTTCTACTAGAGGCATGTCTAGTCTTACACTCTGGAAGCTTAGAAGAATCAGAATATTTTCTTGGATGGCCAAATATATGGGTCCCAGGCTTCTCCCCATGGATCATCCTAAGGAGCCTTTAAAATGAATTCTAAAGAGGACTTGAAGATATCTTAGTACCTAAAGGACATAATGGATTTGCCTTTTGATTTTTGGTAAATAGATGCTGCTTATAATTTACTTGTGTTATTATGAAATCACAATAATAAAACCTTGATCTAAAAGAATTTCTCTAGTATAAATTCAAAAAGGAAAGACTATTAGAGCAGTCCAACTTTAAAACTCCCCCTTTCTTAAAGGGGACCCCTAGTTGGCTCCATTTCTAGAGTCTAATGTGTAAAGGACATGTTACTATTATAGAGAAAATAGAGAGTTTTAAATTAGGGTAAAAAATTTCCAAAAGGTTGCTCCACATTCTTTTCCTATTAGATAAATAATTAAGGCAACTAAAAACCTCATCACCCCTTATTATAAAATTGTATGCCTTCCAATTTTTACATTATGGAAATTTAGAAAACAACAAATAAATATATAATTAAGATCACAGATTTGGTACAGACTTTAGAAATATAAAACTGGATATGGAGAATTGAATACTTGGGTAAAAATGGGTTAAATTTACAGTACATGAGCTCAATAAGAATAATTCTTGTGCTTGCATAACAGGGGATGCCCAGGCTAAATAGTACCCCTCCCTTTGGATGGGGCACAGACCCCACCAGAGTAAGTTACATGCTGGCCTTGTTACAAGATAAGGACACTGATAATAAGACTTGTCAGAGTCTGTTGCTACTGATCCCAGTCATACATATCAGCCCATCAGGACCTCCTTCTTATCAGCAAGGAGAGTAAATCCTCCCTCATGTCTCACATGATTATCTTGCTTTATGTGGTATTGTACAGCCTAAGCCACCTCCTAAACATCTTGAGCAATGAAGAGGCAAATAACAATTATTCTGCACTTAATGCCTCCCTAGTTGACATATGATAGTACTGTTAAGAGGGGAGCCTTTACCTGACTGGTATGGTACTGAAGCATTGGTTCAATTGGCTATACCATTTACCTAGGCCTTCAAGGGGATCTGATGCCCTCTAGAGCATGGCACTCATGTATACATACTCACATACACACAAACATACACACATAATTAAAACTTTTAAATTATTTAAAATCACAGATTTGGGGTTAAGGATGCTGATCTGATTGACAGTCTAACTTAAAACTGACAAATGATATTTTTAAAAATCTATCAAATCTGCTTCTCTGGGCCTTCAAGAACCACAGGTCTCTCTCTGACCTGCAGGCCTCTCTCTCCAGGGTAAGTATATCCTTCCCTCTGCGCCTTGACTCCCCCAACCTCATTCACCCTCCCATCTCCCCCACAGGTCTCTCCTCCTAGCCTGGGTCCTGTCCCATTCCTTGTCTTGGTGCCCCAGACACCTGGGGAACCACCACTGCTTCCTGATCCTTTGCATCCAGACCAACTCAGTTCCTTCTCGGGTCCCCAGGAGCACTCTGGACCTAGCCCTGCCCAAACCCCCTCCACTTCCCTCGGCCTGCAGGACCCACCAGCCTCTTTCCTGGACACTGGGGCTGACCTTTCCGCTTCCTGATCCTTAGCATCCAGACCAACCCATCTCCTCGGTGCAGTCCCCAGGAGCCCATGGGGCCACTTCCCACCCCCATCTGCTTTGCATCTCTGGATGGCACGCCCACGAGCTGCCCTAGACCAGCATCTTTACTGGGCCCCCGCTCCCAGGCCAGTCTAACTCCCAAATTCCTGAGGCCAAAATTTTCCATGGAGGAATCCAGACCTTAGGAGAAAGCCTGAGAGCATCTGATCCTCATCTGACTCAGGCCTCTGTGGGAACTCCTGAAGACAAATGGCCACTCCAATATAAAATAAAAAGAGAGACAGAAGCTTAGATGAACCAGCTTTTCATGCAAAAAAGCAAACCATAAAGGTACATAAAGTTTACAAAAAGAAGCAGACCTAAACCTGAAGACTTGAGTCATGCACAAGAATCAGAAACTACAAAAGAAATTCACATGTCAAAATCACAGAGAAAAAATAAAACATGAAAAACCAAAATAACATATCCCCACCAAATACCAATAGTACTCTAGAAAAGTACAATAAGAACCCCCTAGAGGTAATGCAGGACATGGAACTCAAAAGAACAATTATAAACATGATAAAAAGAATTCAGTGAATTTAAAAAACATACAAAGATATGAAAGAACTGAAGGAAAATAGGGATAAACTTCTGAATGAATTCAGAGGAGAGCTAGAAATATTGAAGACTACTCAGGCTGAAATGAAGAAGGAAGTGAAACACTCACTAAGCCAATTAGAAACGACAGGAGAAAGCATCGCCAATAGAATGAACGAAATGGAAAACAGAGTAACAAGACTGGAAGATAAAGTGGACAAACTAGACCACTCAAGCAAAGATTTTGA
>NW_008349082.1:947091-949656 GCF_000622305.1 Nannospalax galili | reverse complement strand
AACAAGTCACATATAAAGGAAAACCCATTAGGATCACAGCTGACTTTTCAATGCAAACTATGAAAGCCAGAAGAGCCTGGACCAAAGTATTCCCAGTGTTAAATGACCACAGATGCTAACCCAGATTACTATATCTAGCCAAAATGTCTATTATAGTTGAAGGGGAAAGAAAAATCTTCCATGACATAAATAGGCTGAAGGAATTCTTGTCCACAAAATCAGCCCTTCAGAGAGTTCTGGGAGCAATACAAAGAGCTGAAGAAAGGAATGACTGTACCCAAGGGGTTGCAGAAAGAATTCCAATGAGGGTATAACAGTGTAAAAGTACAGCTATAGCAAAAATGTAAACAAAAAAATGACAGGATTCAATACTCATCTTTCATTAATAACTTTAAACATTAACAGACTGAACTCCCCAGTCAAAAGACACAGATTATGTGAATGGATGAAGAAACAAAACCCATCTTTTGTTCTCTGCAAGAAACTCATCTCACTTTCAAGGACAGACACTATCTTAAAGTGAAAGAATGGAAGAAAATATACCAAGCAAATGGCACTGAGAAAAAAGCAGGCATAGCAATGCTAACATCTGACAAAATAGACTTTTAATTAAAACTAATCAGAAGATATAAAGAGGGCCACATCATTCTAATCAAAGGAACAATAAATCGAGAAGATATTACAATCGTGAACATAATATTCACCAAACTCTGGTGCACCCAACTTCATAAAAACAATACTACAGGACTTTAAGACCCAGATTAATCCCAGCTCATTAACAGCCGGGGACTTCAATACCCCACTGTCTCCATTAGATAGGTCAACAGGGCACAGAGTTAACAGAGAGACATATGAATTAAACAATACCATATATCAAATGGACTTAACAGACATCTACTGAGTATTCCACCCAAGCACCAAAGGACATACTTTTTACTCAGCACACCATGGAACCATCTCCAAAATAGACCGTATACTGGGACAAAAAACAAACTTCAAGAAATACAAAAAGATTGAAATAATTCCATGCATTCTATCAGACCACAATGCAATAAAAGTTACAATCAACACCAGAAGAAGCCCTAATCACCACATGAACAAATAGAGATTAAACAGCACACTCCTGAATGATGAATGGGTCAAAAGAGAAATTAAGAAAGAAAGTATTCCTAGAACTAAATGAAAAGGACAATACAACACAACAAAACCTCTGGGACATGCTGAAAGCGGTCCTTAGAGGGAAGTTTGTAGCTCTAAATGCCTATATCAAAAAATCGGAAAGAACACAAATAAACGACTTAATGTTGAAATTCAAGACACTTGAAAAGCAATGGCAAATGCAACACAAACCCAGCAGACAAGAAGAAATAACAAAAATCAGGGCAGAAATTAATGAAATAGAAACAAAGAAAACAATACAAAGAATGAACAATTCCAAGAGCTGGTTCTTTGAAAAGATAAACAAGATTGACAGACCGCTAGCCCAGTTAACCAAAAGAAATACAGAGCGCCTCCAAATCAACAAAATCAGAGATGGAAGGGGAAACATCACAAGAAACACAAGAGAGATACAGAACAGTATAAGGGAACACTTTGAAAACCCATATGCTGCTAAATTTGAAAACCTAAAACAAATGGATATCTAAAGGCATGGGAACCACCAAAACTAAACCAAGAAGAAATTAACAACTTAAATAGACCCATAAAACAAAAAGAAATTGAAACAGTAATACAAAACCTCCCGACCAAAAAAGTCTAGGGCCATATGGATTTACAGCAGAATTGTCAGACATTTAAAGAAGATCTATATTCAATACTACTTATTATTCAAAATGATAGAAATGGAGGGAGAACTTCGAAATACCTTCTATGAAGCCAGCATCACTCTAATACCAAAACCAGGTAAAGATACAACCAAAAAAGAAAACTATAGACCCATATCCTTAATGAACATAGCTGCAAAAATTCTCAACAAGATACTTGCAAACTGCATACAGACACACATCAAAAAGATCATCCACCATGATCAAGTCAGCTTTATACCAGAGATGCAGGGATGGTTCAATATATATAAGACAATAAACGTCATAAATCATATAAATGGGCTCAAAGACAAGAATCACATGGTCATCTCAATAGATGCAGAGAAGGCCTTTGACAAAATTCAACATGCATTTGTGTTCAAAGTCCTAGAGAGAATTGGACTGAAGGGAACATACCTCAACATAATTAAAGCTATATACAACAAACCCACAGCCAACATCATTCTAAATGGAGAAAAACTGGAAGCATTCCAATTGAAATCAGGAACCAGACAAGGCTGTCCACTATCTCCACTCCTCTTTAACACAGTGCTTGAAACTATTGCAAGTGCAATAAGAGAAGAGCAAGAAATTAAAGGAGTAATAATTGGAAAAGAAGAGCTCAAATTATCCCTTTTTACAGGTGATATGATATTATATCTATGAGATGCCCAAAATTCTACCAGAAAACTCCTAGAAATTATTAACACATTCAGTAAAGTGGCAGGTTACAAAATTAACCTACAAAAGTCTGGTTCCTGAT
>NW_008349082.1:945980-946968 GCF_000622305.1 Nannospalax galili | reverse complement strand
AGGAAGACATCAGAAGATGGAAGGACCTCCCATGCTCATGGATTGGAAGAATTAATGTTGCAAAAATGACAATCCTACCAAAAGTCATTTATAGATTCAATGCAATGCCAATCAAAATCCCCATGACATTTTTCAAAGAATTGGAAAAAAAACAGCCTAGGATTCATATGGAAGCACAAAAGAACTTGCATAGCCAAAGCAACCCTGAGCACTAAGAGCAATGCCGGGGGGATTGCTATACCAGATTTTAATCTGTATTACAGACAGTATTCACTGGAGGAAAGACAGCATGTTCAGCAAATGGTCCTGGTAAAACTGGATCTTCACCTGTAGAAGAATGAAACTAAACCCCTATCTTTCACCCTGCACAAAAGTCAATTCCAAATGGAACAAAGACCTCAATGTGAACCTGAAACTCTGAAAATGTTAGAAGAAAACATTGGAAAAAACCTACAAAATACAGGTGTAAGAAACTGGAGGAAAGACAGCATGTTCAGCAAATGGTCCTGGTAAAACTGGATCTTCACCTGTAGAAGAATGAAACTAAACCCCTATCTTTCACCCTGCACAAAAGTCAATTCCAAATGGAACAAAGACCTCAATGTGAACCTGAAACTCTGAAAATGTTAGAAGAAAACATTGGAAAAAACCTACAAAATACAGGTGTAAGAAAGGATTTCCTAACCCGGACATCAATTGCTCAGGAAACACGGTCAAGAATTAACGAATGGGACCTCATGAAACTAAACAGCTTCTGTACATCAAAGGAGGCAACCAGAGAAGTGAAGAGAAAACCCACAGAATGGAAGAAAATCTTCACCAGCGACACATCTGACAGAGGTTTAATATCCAGAATACATAACGAACTAAAAAATCAGCGAATCAAGACAAGAAGCAACCCAATTAAAAGATGGCCAAGGAGCTGAACAGAGAGTTCTCAAAAGAAGAAGTAAAGATGGCTATGAAACATTTTAAAAGACATTCAACA
>NW_008349082.1:926988-945791 GCF_000622305.1 Nannospalax galili | reverse complement strand
TAAAAAACTACAAATGAACCTACCATTTGACCCAGTTATACCACTCCTTGGCATATACCCAAAGAACTCATCCTATTGTAGAGACACATGCACGTCCATGTTTGTTGCTGCTCTTTCACAATAGCTAAAAGATGGAAGCAACCTAAGTGTCCCTCAGTTGAAGAGTGTATAAAGAAAATGTGGTTCATTTGTACGATGGAGTTTTACTCAGCAGTAAAGAAAGATGAAATCATGAAATTTGCAGGTAAATGGATGGAACTAGAAACTGTTATACTAAGTGAAGTAACACAGATTCAGAAAAAAAGTCGACATATTTTCTCCATCATATGTGGATCCTAGAACCAGACTCTGATAAATAAGTATGCAACCAGACACAACTACAGGAACCAGGATAATGAAAAGGAAACAGGGAGGTAAAGGAAAATAAATAACCTGAAAGAGAAGAACAGTAGGAAACAGGTCTTAATAAGGGAGATATGGATAAAAATTGGGTTAGTTTAAGCGAGGGGGGAGGGAAGGGTATATAAAGAACCTAGGGGACAAAGGAAAAGAAGGAGCTCAAGAGAGGTAGGATCATAGGAGAAGGGTATTATTAAGGGAGAAAGGGGGAAATGGAGGCACTTTAAGTGGGATAACCATGATGGAGGGCTTAGACAATGCAAGAGATAAAAATAAGCTTAACTAGTTTTGAAAACCAGAGGGAACCATATTACTCCTACAACCTACTGACAAATTATACATAGCAGATCAAGAAATATATGTCTAGGTAAGGTTTATCTGAGAACAATTGGTCTTTGTCCAAGATTTATCTACACCACAACCAGTAATTAAAAGTACCAGACTGGAGGAACTAACCTTCTTGGATGTTTAACAGACATACTTTGAGGCCTATAATAATTTGGTCAGAGGGACATAAAGAACAGTTTTGCTCCTTTCCCTCCTAGGTCAACTGGTTCCAGGGGACTATGAGGATCTCCCAAAATGTCCTGTAATTGTGGTGGGTCACCAGTCCTCTTGATCACAGAGGCCGAGGAGACTCCACCAAATGGACTTCAACCAGTGTCCAGTCTACAAAGAGGAGGGTCAACACAGAGGGATCATTTCCTCCATGCTTCCAAGCAAAGCCATCCATGGTAGAACAAGACCTTTGACTTATCTTCACATAGGCAGAACTGGTAAAAGAAAGGAGCCAGGGGCTCATCCCAAGCCCATGTGACCCCTGAGGATGCTAAAGGCTGCATAACAAGCAACAATGCCAGACAGGCGATACCTTCTTTTGAGTTGTTGGCCAGCACAGAACTGGGAAAATGAACAGCAGACCCCAATCATCCAAAGGAATATAGACAACTGAATACCACTAGATGAGGAACAGCTGAGCTTCCTAAAACAAAGGCCTCTAGATAGGCTGACTAGCTCAGACACCAAGGTGAGGTTCAAGCTTCTGTTTCTCTTCCTTCCTTTATTCTCTCTTATTCTCTCTCATATTCTCTTCATTATCTCACCCACTATGATGCTGCTGCTTCTCGTTGCTGCTGCTTATTACACACATCAGCTCTTTATATAGCGTTTCCAACAGCCCTCCCCCAGCCAGGACCAATCAGGGCACACACACACATGCAGCAGGCAGGCAGAGTGGCAGCTCATTGGGCCACGTAGCAGGGTCATGCTTGATGATGTCTCTGATCAGGCAGGCAGCACATGATCGGGCTCATAGTGCTTGCGCGAGTTGGAGTAAACAAGCGAGGGTCACGAGGCTTGGCAGCCAGCCAGGGAGCCATCTTTGGCTGACTCGGCCGTGCTTGCTCCCCACACCCACCCTTGCCTCCCTCTGCTTCCCTGAGCTGCACAACCCACTGTTCTCTTTCCTGGACACCAGGGCTGACCTTTCGGCTTCCTGATCCTTTGCAGCCAGACCAACCTAGTTCCTCAGTGCAGTCTCCAGGAGCCCTTGGGTCCTCTTCCCACCCCCATCTCCCTTTTCATCTCTGGGTGCCAGGGCCACCAGCTGCCCGAGACTGCATATTTTAAAATGAAATGGAGGCCTTTTTTAAAAGTTAAAACTCATTCAATTTTGTGTCTTACAGGGCTTATACTGGGTTCAATATTGCATAACTGTATTAATTCAACTGTGAACCTAGAAACTTACAGCCACTTGTGAAAGAGATGTACTCTTGCTCTGGGGTGTGTTACTGAATATGTTAAAGCTGTAATGAAATGCTTCTTCTAATCATGTAGTTATTAAAAATTTTTAAATAATAAATAAATTTTTTAATTTGCTTTGTGTTTGTGTGTATATGTTTGTGCATGTGCCGTGGGAACGCATGTGGAGGTCAGAGGACAACTTCTAGGAATCTGTTCTATCTTTCTACCATGTGAGTCCTGCGGTTTAATCTCAGATCATCAGGCTAGGTGACTTCCACCTTTACTTGGTGAGCTATCTTTTTTCTGGTGATTTTTAATATATGAAAAAGCATAGATTATTATTATTATTATTATTATTTGGTTTTTTGAGACAGGGTCTCACTATGTAGTTCTGGCTGGCCTGGAACTCACTATATAAACCTGCCTCTTCCTCCCCAGTGCTGGGATTAAAGGCATGTGCCACCATGGCTCCCAAATTATTATTATTATTTCCCCAAATTACTAAAGTACTAAGACTTCAATGGAGGGGATGATAGCCTTTTCAACAAATGATATTCAGAAAAGTAGTTATCCATGCCAAAATATCATTCCCTCATATTGCATACAAAAAATTAAATGGGTCAAAGACCTAAGTGGAAGAACCAAAACTATAAAGCTGTTAGAAGAAAACAGAAAAGCTTTATGACACTGAATTTGGCAGTAAGTATGAAGGACATTATCAGCCATATGCTCCAGCAATCCCACTCTGGGATATGTAAAACAGAGGCACAGATAGTCTGCTGAAGGGATGGCTAAATCCTTATGCCATTTGCTGCATTATCAAATGTAGCCAAGATATGGAAACTGTTCCATCAGTGTATGTGTGAAAAAAAAAATGTGGTCTTTTTTTTGAGACAGGGTCTCTCTGTAGCTCCAGCTAGCCTGGAACTCACTATGTAGACCAGGCTGGCCTCAAACTCACAGAGATTCGCCTGCCTCTGACTCCCGAGTGCTGGGATTAAAGGCCTGTACCACCACGCCTGGCCTCAATGCAGTGTCTTAATTCAAAGGAAGTAGCTACCCAACTAAAAAGTTTAACTTCCATGGAAGTAGAAGGGAGAATGCTGCTTACCATGGACTGAATGTTTAGGGAGAAAGTGAGGAGTTTTGGTAGCAGAGTATAAAATTTCAGATCGAGAAATGAAATCAGTTTGAAGAACTAACTCATAGCAGAATTATAGTCAATGATAGTGCATATTTCAAAGTAGCTAAGAGTAAATTTAAAATGTCTTACAAATGTCTTCAGATATCTTTCAAATGATAGATAAGAGATAATGGGTATTAATTGTCTTGACTTAATCATTCCACATTGTATACAGACATCAAAGAACATCTTCTTCCCAAAAGTATATACAACTATGATACTAGTTAAAACACTACTAATAGACAAAGACCATTATCAAGAAAGTGAAAAGCCCACTTTCAGATAGTAAAAATATTTACAGATAATATATCTGAAAAATGGACCAAAAGATAGAATGAATTACCATAATTCAATAATGGTAACAATAAAAACCCAAACAATTCAATTATAAAAGAAAGGACCTGACATTTTCCCAAAAACAGATAAAACAAATGACCAATAAACAAATGAAAAAAATGCTCAGGATCATTAGTCACTAGGGACATGCTTATCAAACCACAATGAGGTACTACACATACATTAGGGTACCTGTCATTAAAGAAAACAAAAAACATAAAATAAGTGTTTTTGAGGACGTGGAGAAATTATAACACTGGGACATTTAAAGTTGGCAGCCACCGTGAAACCTGAAATAGCACAGGTAGGCTCTTAAAAAATTAAACGGCCAGGGCTGGAGAGATGGCTCAGCAGTTAAGAGCATCAACTGCTCTTGCAGAGGACCCAGGTTCGATTCTCAACACCCACATGGCGGCTACAAACCATCCTTAACGCCAGTTCCAGGGGAATCTGAAGCCCTCTTCTGACCTCCATGGCATTGCACAACACGGATGCACTCACACATATGCAGGCAATACACTCGTACACATAAAATAAAAATAAAATATTTTTTAAAATTAAACAGCCATGTGTGGTGGCTTATGCCCATAATCCTGACATCCAAGAGGTTGAGGCAAGAAGATTACTATAGGCTCAAGGGTAGCCTGGGTTACATGGTGAGTTCTACCATAGATTGGGATGCAGAGTGAGATCTTGTCCTATAAAACCAATCAACCAAACAAGCAGCCAACCAGGCAACAAACGCAACTACTATTGGATCCAAAAATCGCCCCCCCCCACCCTGTGTGTATTGCCTGCATGTATGTAAGTGCACCCATGTCACACAATGCCCGTGGAGGTCAGAAAAGAGCATTGGCATTTAACTGAGCCATCTCTCCAGTTCCTGGATCCAATCATTTTTCATACGGGTATATGCCCAGAAGAATTGAATCCTCTGCATCTGTGTTCCTCCCAATAAGCATATTGTGGAGACAGCCCAAGTGTCCATCGTCAGATGAATGGAAAAAAATACACAAATTCGAATACTAAAGGACAAGTTCTGATGCAGGCTACAGCCAACATTAATAAACCTGGAAACACAATGCTAAGTGGAATAAGCCAGAAACAAAATGGAATTCATTGTACAATCCACATAAATAAAAATATGACCAGAATATATGAATTCATAGACAGAAAGCAGATTCCAGGTCTGAAGGGACTGAGTGAGGGCAGTCATGATGTGATATGGTTTATGGATACAGAAAGCTTGGTGTGGTGCTGAATGAAATGCCCAAACTGACTGTTTTGTTCTCGCTAACTCCTTTCTCTACTTTGTCCAGCTGCCCCTCTGACCCGTTCCTCCTAGCAACACTCAGCCAGGTAGAATGTTCTCTCTCAGCTATACCTGCAGCTCCTGGGGTCCCTTTGTTTCTGCAATTCTGAGAATATTTTTCCTAATTGAAGCATAGAAACTTTTTGTTAACTGAAAACTTGTTGGTTAGCTGACCTGCTCCTGTTATGGTGTAATTGTGGAACCTACCTCTGTTATGATGTAACCATGCAATAGTTATTGGCTTTGCCCCTGGCCTAATGTAATTGTGGTTTTAGGCTTTATAAACCCACTCTGCCTCTCCTCAAGGTCAAGAGTTCTTTTGGGGGCGAGCCCACTCTCGGCCACTGGCTAATTACTAATTAAAAGACTGTTAATTCAATCATCACTATATGGCATTCCTCTGTGCCTCAAGTTGAGTATGATAAATTCTAGGAAACTAATGTTGTGACAGGAGTACAACATTCTAATGTAATTAATATCATTAGTTTGTACATTTGAATTGGTTTAAATATATTTCATGATACATGTGTGGTAGAAGTACTTCTAAAGACTTTAGGAAAGGTGTATAAAGCACACCACCCAAGTCAGATAATCTTCAGATCCCTCATGAAACATCTCATCAACTAAGGATTCAGTCCCAAGATGGCTCCCTCTCTCTTAAGCTTAAAAAGGTACATGTCCAGATTTTCCTTTGTATCCTTGGGGTCAGAGGGCCTCTCTGAGGCTGTTCAAGCCCTGGATACAGAGTTCTGACTCTGGACCAGCAAAGCCAAGACAATCCTCTTCCTCTCTGTAGCCTCACGCTGCACAGGATAGATTTGAGAAGTG
Organism: Nannospalax galili; assembly: GCF_000622305.1. Taxonomy (NCBI): domain Eukaryota; kingdom Metazoa; phylum Chordata; class Mammalia; order Rodentia; family Spalacidae; genus Nannospalax; species Nannospalax galili. Next base: position 939,990 of record NW_008349082.1, on the reverse strand, counting down.
AAGGGACTCATGGTGAGCAGAATTTGGGAAGACCAGCCCTGCAGCCTGGAGGGCAGAGTTGTACAAAAGTTCAGAACAGCTCAGCATTACTAGTGCACAGTCAACATTCTTGCTGCGGTTCTTGACACTCAAAGCAGGTTTCAAGATGGTGCTATCAGGTCACAAATTTATCTCCACTAAATGAAATTCCAGAGACATGAACTCAGCTCTGACTTAGTAGGTAAAGATGCAGACTGCCTTCTACACCTTGGTCCAACAGAGCATGGTGGGTCCCTCAAAAGTGCCTCATCTGGCCGGGTGTGGTGGTGCACACCTTTAGTCCCAGCACTCAGGAGGCAGAGGCAGGGAGATCTCTGTGAGTTCCAGGCCAGGTGGGGCTATAGGAAGACCCTGTCTCAAAAAGACCAAAAAAAAAAAAGTAAAAAAAGTCCTGATCTGTCCTGCCTTCTCATTCCCTCCTGTCAGGGAGACCTGTACGCACCATACTCTTCAACCATTATTAATGAGAAAAGAGATCACAGGAGAAACACCAGGGTAGAGCACAGAGGTTACCCACAAAGGTCAGAGATGACATGAGAAGGCCCGAATCACAGTTGAGCCAACACACATAAAAGGAGTCACTCTGTACCTTCTCCTGAGGACAGCAGAATTCAGTTCTATCCAAATTCTCTCCACCATGCTCCTCCCTTCCCAGGTCACCCAGGTCACCTCCTCCTACATACTTCAGACATGAAGCTTCTTTTGAGACAAGTGTTTTTAAATCTTTGTCCTGGAACAAGGCCAAGATGGTGACATAGACATAGAGGACCGATCTCCTGAACCACTCATGACTCCCAGCCTATTTATATACCTTAGAGCCATCTCTGTCACCTTCCTGCTGGGGATAAATCCTACTCTCCCAGAGCACTAGATAGCACTGTGAAAACCAGGTAACCAGCTGGGTCTCTGTGTCACAAAAGGAAACACATCCCTTTCCAGGACCTCCCTCTATGATGATGAAGACAGTCCCAAGGCCAAGACACAGTAGAAGTCAGTGGTGGGATGGGTAGTTGTCCTCTCAGGAAATGGGGTGGGGAGGAACATCAGTCTTGTTGCTCACAGTGGGTTATAGGAAACTGAAAATTTTCACAGAAAAGGAAGAATAAAGGAGGCATGACTTAAAACGGTAGGGGACAGGGAGGAGTCGTGATGACAGTGTTCCAGCCTGGGTATGAACTCGACTCAGAGATAGGAAGAACAGCAGAGCTGACACTGGAGTAGCAGGGCTTGGCAGCAGTGCTGGAGCCTAAGGTCTTCTCCACAGAGGAAATACAGGACAAACAACAGAGATCATGGAGCCCCCTTCAACCTTTCTCTCCACAAGGTGTGTCTCCTGGCAGAGGCTCCTGCTCATAGGTAAGGTGACCAATACTGGGAGTGGACAGAAAAAGGGTGAACAGAGACTGGCTGGGGTCTCCTGGAGAATGTAAGGGACAAGGGGCTTCCCTTGGCCTCTGAGAGGGGAGGACACAAAGATGAACAGAGGCTCAGCAACAGGAAGCACTCACACTTGGTATTGGTGAATGGGGATAAAAAGCTCCATTGCTCCCCATTCCAAGGTAATCATTACTAGCGACTGTAATCTGAAGACTGATTTTCACAGGGTGACTCTTCCAAATAAAATACCTGGAACAAACATTGTCCACAGGTACCAACCTCAGAAAGTGTCTGTTAAATCCTCAACATGCAGGGCTCTGAGACTACTTCATTCTTGCACAGGTTTCTGACCCTATTCCAGACACTGGAGCTACAACAAAAATCAAATTAATCCCTGTCCTCATAGAGGGATCATCATACTAGGCAGGAAGACAGACCACCAAAAATATCATTAAGGTGACCTCAGTGGTTGACAAGAGCCCTGGAGGGAACAGAGCAGGGAAGGTTAGAATGTTGAAGACCTAGTGTATCTAGAGGGGGACATCAAGGAAAGCATTTCCTCAGGATACTTTGAATATAAGTGTGTGCATCCGAGGACTGAGAAAAGTGAGCAGTGATCACACCTGGGAAGAGAATTCCAGGGTGCAGAACAAGTTTGTCATTTCACAGACCTGAGGAAATGAAGGTCATGCTGCTGACCTCAGTGGAGGGGGAGATACACACACCCACACACACACACACACACACACACACACACACACGCACGCACGCATGCATGCCTGTGGCACAAAGACATCTGCTTGTGACAATTAAAAAGCCCCCGTATTGATGTCTTTCTCTCTTTATTTCTCTCTCTTCCCTACTAGCCTCACTTGTAACCATCTGGAACACATCTCATGCTGCTGAATCCACTATTGAATCAATACCACCCATTGTTCTTGAAGGGAAGAACGTTCTTCTACTTGTCCACAATCTGCCAAAGAACCTTTTAGCCTATCACTGGCATAGAGGAAAAAGTTCGTCAGACAAAGATAGAATTATAGCATATATAATAAAATCTCAAGAAATTAGACCAGGAAAGCTACACAGTGGTAGAGAAATAATATACGCCAACGGATCCTTAATGATACAGAACGTCACCTTGAATGATGCAGGCTTCTACAACTTAAACACCTATGACATGGAATATGAACATAAAATAATGTTTGGAGAAGTCTTCATATACCGTGAGTGATTCGCTATGATCTCTATGAGCTGAATGGGGTTCATTACATTTCACACATACACAGAACTGTCAGATTTGGATAGTCCCTACCTCCTTTCTATATTATGTAACCTTATTGGTTTGAGTACTTCGTGTAGGACACACAGAGTAAAAACAAAATTCAAAAGATAAAAATCCTTCATCTGCATTCATCCCACAGAAAACAGGATAGTATGAAGGGGTAACTCTGCCCCATACCTGGTAGCTGTGAATGAGGCTACGAAAAAGATCCTGTAGGATTTGGGTCAAGAACTAGACTAAGGGTCCTGGGATCCTCACAAATTGGGTCTTTTTACCAAAACCAGGTGACTGTGAACATCTTTAGGATAACTTATAGACAACATAGTAAACCACACAATATTTACCATGTATCCTGTTGAAAAAAAACTAAAGCACAAGGAAATAAAGTTGCTGAGTCACAGTCACAAAGGGCATGAGTAGCAGATGAGAGGCACAAGATGTCTATCTACAGCCATAGTTGCCATCACTACAACCATTTCATTTTTTTAATATTTTATTATTTTTATTTTATGTGTATGAGTGTATTGCCTGCATGTGTGTAAGTGTACCCGTATCATGCAATGCCCACAGAAGTCAGAAGGGGTCAGATCCAGTGGAATTGGAGTTACGGACTGTTGCTAGTCACCATGTGGGTGCTGGGAACTGAACCCCCCGCCATGGGATGCTGAGAATGCGCTGTCCTCTGCAAGAGCAGCCAGTGCTCATTTTTTAATTATATTTATTTTTTTATTTTATGCGTATGCATGTATTGCCTGTATGTAGGTAAGTGCACCCATGTCATACAATGCCCGCAGAGATCAGAAGAGGCTATCGGATCCCCTGGGACTGGAGTTACGGACAGTTGTTAGCTGCCATGTGGGTCCTGGGATTCGAACCTGGGTCTTCTGCAAGAACAACTAGTGCTCTTAACTGCTGAGCTATCTCCCCAGCCCCAAGTGCAGCCAGTGCTCTTAACCACTGTGCTATCTCTCCAACCCCTGCAACATTTGAAACAGTTGTGGAGTTGTTGGTTCAGATACTTTAATGTTAGACAAAGAAAGCTTTTAGGGAGAAAGGGTAGTATGGGGAGTAAGAACAAATGTTCTTATTTTTTATTCTGGAACAAAATCACATGAATCAAGAGAATGTCCCTCGGGCAGCCAATCCACATGCTTACTCACTAGACTTGAAATCAAGAGTCTCTTGGTTTGATGGGTTGCCCTCCCTTTAGAGGATAAAAGAGGTAGCTTTGTTTTCTTCCTCCCCACTGACCAGGGCCCAAAGAGTAGACAATTCTTACTAATCATTTTGTGATGAAGACGGGAAGGAAGCCAGACAAGACAGCACAAGCCTATAATTCCAGCACTTGGGAGGCCAAGGCAGGAAGGCTGCTCCAAGTTCCCAGCCCAGACTACATACCAAGACAGGAATGCACAGTGAATGAATGTATGAACCTAAAACCTTTTCAGATGCTGCAGCATGTATAGACTCCAAAACCTCTAGCCATACACACTCTCCATCCATACTGGAGACTGATCCTGTGGTGTTCCTATGAACACCTGCTTCTAAGGACATAGCAGGAGTCATTTCACACGCTGACTCTAGGAATGCTAGGATGTGGGAAGGTTCAAGGTACTTCTGGTTCACTTCTGAAGCAGCTGTGGAGCTTGTGGTCCATGGGGACTTTGAAGTCTCTCTAAGACCATCAGATCTCTTTACTACTTCCCTGACCATCATCATCCACCTCTCTCATTACATGAGGGAGGAACTGTGCCTCTCATGTCCAGCTTACAGCTCTCTTACCTTCCCAAAGTCATAGCTGGCTTTCCTGTTCCCTTCCTACAAACACCTGGGGCCAGGCCCTCCCTGTGGGGCAATAGTAAAGAGCACAGAAAACAGTAGAAGCAGTAGCTTCTATATGGCTACATCATGAACCAGTGGGCCAGGGCTCTTCAGTGACTCTGACGGGCTCTTCAGTGACTCTGAAATGTGAAACAGACCACAAGACAGGGCTGACTAAAGCAGAAGCCCCACAGCTCACAGCTCCTTCCCAAAATTTCACTCCTGACTGGGACCCATCCAGGTCAAGGAAGAAGGTTTTTGTTCCTCCCCTGCTTCATGGGACCTTCAAGAAAGAGCTGATCCAACCACTGCTATTATGGGCTTGCCCATTTCCACATGAAACTGTGTTCTCACAATGTCACTATTGTAACAACATGGGTCTTCTCACAATGACATACTCAAGTAAATGTCACTTTAATTACACTATTCCATTTGGGAGAACTTGACCCTGCTCAAGTTGTGGTTTCTGGGGTTAAAGAAAGGGATAAAACACTTCACATGCATTCATTGGCTCCTGTCCACTCAGCCTGACTCTCCATAGCAGTTGTGGACATCTACTTTTTAAAATTTACTAACATGAAAGCGCATTTCTCTAAAACTAACAAAACAAACATCTCTGACCAGTTCTGTCCCCACACAGGACTAAGAGATCTCTACATACTGAAGTTGCCAAGACTTTGACATCTGCTTTTCATTATATGTGACCTGCAGGATTGTATAGCTTCATCTAAGTCCTACTGTACTCTGTAGAGAAATACTCTTTCAGGAAAAAGAACAAGGCTTTATTCAAAGGTCTGTCTGTCCCATTCATTTTGATTTTGGAGCCCGGGATGACAAGTGAACCAAATGCCAGGCCTGCTTCAGGCCTTCTATATGTGATTTCTGATCATCCATCCTGTCCTTAGGACAGGCTATAGGGGTTTCTCGGGATTTAAGCAAAATGGGGTGTCCCATGGTGACCCATAAATAGGACAGCCTTGGAAAGAAAGGCCTTGGAGGATACACACTGAGGCTGAACAGGGGAGATCAGCACAACAGAGGGACTTAGGCACTTCCTATCCTAAGGGCTAGGAAGGCAGTGAGTCAGTGAGGACCAGCAAAGCCATGTAGGACTGAGATTCCAGGTTCTTGAGTCAGTCCACAATCAAACACTGCAGCTCAGATCATAGATGAGAAAGACTATGCTTCTCTCCCACACAACATGGGTGGCCCCACTTTCTGAGTGCCAAGAACCTCATGCATCTACCTATGGGTCACACACCTCTCCAGTTAAGGACTCAGGTTTATAGAAAGGTAACAAAGGCCCACTCTGTTGAGCATGGCCTTTCCAGGTATCTAATTACCACAAGGCAATCTTCTCTCTCTGTTATCTACACAGCTCTGTTAAACAAACCCTCCATCAGAAGCTCCAACTCCAGCGTTGTGGAGGGAGAAGATACTGTAGAACTAACATGTGAACCTCACTTCTGGAAAACAAGCTACCTGTGGCGGCTAAATGGTAATAACCTTCCAGATGGTGACAGCCATAGGCTGTCTCAGGGTAACAGGACTCTTACTTTACTCAAGGTCACCAGGCATGTCAAAGGACATTATGAGTGTGAAGCCAGGAACCCACTGGGAGTCAACCATAGTGAATCATTCACTCTGAATGTTTTCTGTAACTTCTGTTCTTCCATGATCCCAGTAGCTCAGATACATACCACCTAAGACCTATCACTCAATGCTCAGGTCCACAAGAATTCTCACCCCTGAACACCCAGGCTAGCAATGTCATCTGTTCCAGGCACATCTAGGCAGCCAACCCTTTATATAAGGATGGGAGAAGGGTGCTCTTGTCTGGAGTGGCTCAGATGGTGGAAAAGCAGGAGATGGCAGGTATGGTGGTACATGCCTTTAATCCCAGCACTCAGGAGGCAGGTGGATCTCTGTGAGTTCAAGCCCAGCCTGGTCTACACAGAGAGTCCCAGGCCAGCTGGTGCTACAAGGAGATCCTGTCTCAAAAAGATAAAAGAAAAAAGAAAGAAGAAAAGCAGGGGAGGCCATGTGTTAAGGTTCCAATACAGAGAGCTATTGGTGGGATATTTTGTGTGTGGAATTTTGGAGAAGCAAGCCAAGGCCATGTGCATGCTAGGTAATAGTTCTAACCACTGATCTAATTAGTGCTCCTACTTAGGACTTATTTAAAAGCAGTATATACCTGCCTCAGGTATACACTGACCTTCAAAAAACCAGGATCTTCCCTTGGCATCTCATGATATCATATATCTTTTCTCTTTCCCTCAGATGGTCCAGATTCTCCAAAAATTTTTACCCCAGACACATATTTTGAGGAAGGAACAGACCTCTGGTTATCCTGTGAGACAGTCTCTCATCCTAAAGCACGGTATTCCTGGAGTGTCAATGGGAAGCCCTGGAGTTCCACACAAGAGGTATTTATCACGAAGGTCACCACAACTAATAATGGATTATATACCTGCCTCGTTAATAACCCAACAACCGGCCTCAGTCGTGCTACAGTCAAAGAAATCACAATCCTTGGTAAGTAGATCCCTGGAACATCAACACCAATCTGAAGGGTAGAGTCTGATTTTCTATAAAGAATGGGGAAGATGGTACTCCCTTGCTTATATCCACAAGCACACCCCAATCCTCCTTGAGATACTCTCTTCCCCTGGCTATAGCCACTTCTCCCTGATAACCTGGGGTCCAATATGGATGGGAGGGTCTCCAAATTCTGAAATCCCTAGATCAACTTAGTGGCATCTCTAAAAGAAGAAATAGCTTTGTTATATCACAACTTTATCCTTCCTGCCACCTCCCTTATAACCTACAAAGAACACCCATAACATTAAAACAAACTCACACTGGTTCATTCTAATTGAGAGATGGAAATACCCACACCTAACAGATAGCAAACAGGAGCTCAAAACTCTATTCCCAGTTCTGCTTCTGTCCACGATGGCTCTGCTTCGACTCCATTTGATAAGACAGGATGTATGGAGAAGAATCCTGAAAGACCTACCCTGAATCTGGATAAATTCTGATGCCAGAACTGGCCTATGGTCAAGTATAGAGAAATGAAAAGAGTAAGCCTCAGGGCAGATGCCTCTGAGCTGGTACTGGCTCTGAGGTCCCAGTTGTGTGAGGCTGTGGAAAACAGCTCATGTGATGCATCATAGAGAACAGCGAGGGAGGCTCAGTTGGAGAGCAGGGAGCTTCACTGTGGAGTCACCACTTGGGTGGGAAAGGAAACGTGAAAGGGTATATTGGGCTGGGGAGATGGCTCACTCAATAAAGTGCTTGTCGGCAAGCATGGGGTTGTGAACTCAGATCCCCAGTGCAAACATAAAGCCAGGCAAAGCACAATGCATTTGTAAACCACCCCCAACTTAATGAGGGAGGCAGGGACAGTGTCCCTGGATTCCATTGTCTCCAAGATCGATAGACTTGGTTAAAGAATTCCTGTGGTAGAAGAAGAACCTAAGACACTAGTTAAAAGCATAGTAAAGCACTTCAGTGAAATTAGAGCAAAAAAAAAAATGTGTCAAACCTAGAGAAAGAAATGGACGTTGAAACAGAGCAGGCATTTGAACCACTAAAGAAATGACCACAAAACAACGTTCCCACAATACCTTAGAGCTAAAATGCTAAGACTATAAAATAAGAAGAAACTACTTACAGCTCTAAGAGAAATATGACAATTCAATAATGAACACAAACATATCAAATGAACATCAGACCTCTCAGCACAACCTTGAAATCCAGGAAAATGGAATAAGATATTTCAAAACCTAGCTGCCCCCACACCCAATGTGCCTTGGATTCCAGAGACCAGCCTTCTTCCCTGGTAAGACTGATCTCACCCACCGCACCTTGATTCCCCTACAACCAAGGGCATGTAGGATGGACCAAATCTAATCTCCCCACCCCACATCCTGTTCTCCTTCTAGGCTTGGGCACCGGCCTGCTTTTGCTCTTAGCACCCCAGAAAGTCTCACTAATACAATGAATTAAATGGAAAACAGACTATGAAGACTAGATGATAAAGTTGATGAATTAGACTGTTCAAGAAAAGATTATGAAAAATTTAAGAAAACACAGGAATGGAAATTGCAGGAAATGTAGGACACCATGAAAAGACCAAATTTATGTATCATAGGCATAGAGGAAGGAAAAGAATCTCAGGATAATGGTATGGACCAGATCTTCAACAGGATTGTAGAAAAAAATTTCCAAAAAATTAAAGAGACATCCCCATACAAATACAAGAAGTACATAGAACACTAAATAGACAGGACCAGAAAAGAAACTCCCCACTGCACAGCACAGTAGTAACACTAAACATACAGAACAAAGAGAGAATACTGAAAGCTGCAAAAGAAAAACAGGTCACACATAAAGGAAAACTCATCAGAATTACAGCTGATCTATCAATGCAAACTATGAAAGTCAGAAGAGCCTGAACCAAAGTATCCCTAGTTCTAAATGACCATAGATGCCATCCCAGAATACTTTACACAGCAAAAAAAAAAGTTTACTATATTTGAAGGGGAAAGAAAAATCTTCCAAAACATAAATAGGCTGAAAGAATTCATGTCCACAAAACCAGCCCTTCAGAGAATTCATGAAGCAAAACAGAGCACTGAAGAAAGGAATGACCACACCCAAGGGACAACAGAAAGAAACTAAATGAAGGCATAACTGGAAATGCACAGTTAGACTAATAAGACAAACAAATTAAAATGGTGGTAATCAATACACATCTTTCGATAATAACTTTAAATATCAGTGGACTGAACTCCTCAGTCAAAAGATACAGGCTAGTTGAAAGGATTAAGAAACAAAATTCATCTTTTTCTTGTCTATAAGAAATCCATCTCACCTTCAAAGACAGGCACAACCTTAAGGTGAAGGGAGCCAAAAAAATATTCCAAGCAAATGGCACTAAGAAACAAGGAGGAGTTGCAATTCTAATATCCAGCCAAATATATTTCAAATTAAAATTAATCAGAAGAGATAAAAAGGGCCACTTCATTCTGATCAAAGGAACAATTGATCAAGAAAATATTACAATCATGAACACATATGCACCAACCTCTGGTGCACACAACTTCATATAAACAGAACTACAGTGCCTGGAGAGATGGCTCAATGGTTCAGAGCACTGGCTGTTCTTGCAGAGGATCCGGGTTCAATTCCCAGCACCCACATGGCAGCTAACAACCATCCACAACTCCAGTTCCAGGGAAATTCAATGCCTTCTTCTGACCTCCCTGTGCATTGCACAACATGGGTGCACTTACACACATGCAGGCAATACACTCATACACATAAAATAAAAATAAATATTTTTTAAAACAGCACTACAGGACTTTTAAGGCACAGATTATTCCCAACTCACTAATCATAGGGGATTTCAATACCCTGCTGTCTCCATTAGACAGGTCAACTGGACAAAGAATAAACAGAGAGACATCTGAATTAATACCATATATCAATGGGACCTAACAAACATCTACTGAATATTCCATCCAAGCACCAAAGAATATACTTTCTATTCAACACCCCATGGAGCTTTCTCCAAAATCGACAACATACTGGAGCACAAAACAAGCCTCAACAAATATTTAAAAATTTAAATAATTCAATGCATTCTATCAGAACATAATGTGATAAAGCTTAAAAATCAACACCAGAAGAAGCCCTACTAACTACATGAATTCATGGAGATTAAGCAATACACTCCTGAATTATGAATGGGTCAAAGGAGAAATTAAGAAAGAAATCACACACACACACACACACACACACACACACACACACACACACACACACAAATTGCCGGACATGGTGCAGCAATGCCTTTAATTAATGCCTTTAATCCCAGCATTTGGGAGGCAGAGTCAGGCAGATCTCTGAGGTGGAGGCCTCCCTGGCCTCCATAGCAAATCTAGGCCAGCTGTGACTACAGGGAGACATTGTCTCAAAAAGACCAAAAAAAAAAAAAAAGAAGAAGAAAGAAAAAGAAGGAAAGAAGGAAGGAAAGAAGGAAGGAAGGAAGGAAGGAAAGAAGGAATTCCTGGAACTAAAAGAAAAGGACAATACAGCATGATAAAAACTCTTGGACACTTTAAAAGCAGTTCTAAGAGGGAAGTTTAAAGTTTTAAGTGCCTTTAGTTAAAAGCAGTCATAAGAGGGAAGTTTATATTCCTAAGTGCCTTTATTGAAAAATCAGAAAGACCACAAATAAATGACTTAACACTGCAACTCAAGACTCTGGAAGGGCAACAACAAATGAAACCCAAACCCAGCAGACAAGAAGAAATAACAAAAATCAGAGCAGAAATCAATGAAATAGAAACCAAGGAAACAATATAAAGAATCAACAAATCCAAGAACTGCTTTGAAAAGATTAACAAGATAGACCCTTAGCCCAATTAACCAAAAGAAAGAGGAAAGCCAAATCAACAAAATCAGAGATGAAAGGGGAAACATCATAACAGACAACAAGAAGATCCAGAACATTATAAGGGAATGCTTTTAAAACCTATACACTATTAAGTTTGAAAACCTAAAAGAAATGGATGTGTATATAAAATCGTGGTAATCACCAAAGCTAAACCAAGAAGAGATCAACAGCTTAAACAGACCCATAACATATAAGGAAATTGAAACAGTAATACAAAAACTCCTGACAAAAAGAAGCCCAGGCCCAGATTGATTCACAGCAGACATTGTACCAGATATTTAAAGAAGATCTATATCCAATACTACCTAATTTATTCAAAAAAATAGAAACAGAGGGAGAACTCCCAAATTCCTTCCATGAAGCCAGCATCACTCTAATACCACAACCAAAAAAAGAAAACTATAGACCCATATTCCTAATGAACATAGATGCAAAAATTCTCAACAAAATACTTGCAAACCGCATACATCATAGACATACATCAAAAATATCATCCTCCGTGATCAAGTCAGCTTTGTTCCAGAGAGAAGAGATAGTTCAATACACGCAAGTCAATAAACATCAAAAATCATATAAGTGGACTCAAAGACAAAAACCACATGTTCATCTCAATAGATGCAGAGAAGGCCTTTGACAAAATTCAGCATGCATTTATGTTCAAAGTCCTAGAAGGAATCAGACTGGAGGGAACATACCTCAACATAATTAAAGCAATATTTAACAAATTCACAGCCAACATCATCCTAAATGAAGAAAAACTGGAGGCATTCCCATTAAAATCAGGAACCAGACAAAGATATCTACTATCTCCACTCCTTTTTAATATAGTACATGAAACTCTTGCTAGAGCAATAAGACAAGAGAAGGAAATTAAAGGAGTACTAATTGGTAAAGAAGAGGTCAAATTATCCCTTTTTGCAGATGACACAATACTATACCTAAGAGATGCCAAAAGTTCCACCAGAAAACTCCTAGAACTGATCAACACTTTTCAGTAAAGTGGCAGGTTACAAAATTAATCTATAAAAATCAGTAGCCTTTGTATATACTAATAACAAGCAATTGGAGAAAGAGTACAGGGAAACCCTTCCATTCACTATAGCTGCAAAAAAACATTATCTTGGAATAAGCCTGACCAAAGACATCAAAGATCTCTACAACAAAACTTTCAAATCTTTAAAGAAAGAGATCGAGGAAGACACCAGAAGATGGAAGGACATCCCATGCTCATGGATTGGAAAAACTAATATTGTGACAATGACCATCCTATGAAAAGCAACATTCAATGCAATCCCAATCAAAATTCACAGGACATGCTTCATAGAATTAGGGAAAAAAAATCCTAAAATTCATATGGAAGCACAAAAGACCCTGGATAGCCAAAGCAACCCTGAACACTAAGAGCATGGTCTTTTTATGGTGTCACACAATTCCTGCATATTCCATTCTTGTGATTTCTTAAATTTTTCATAATCTCTGCTTGAGTGGTCTAGTTTGTCCACTTTATCTTCCAGTCCCGATACTCTGTTTTCCATTTCGTTTCCTATTGGTGAGGCTTTCATCTCTTGTTTCTAATTGGCTTACTGAGTCTTTCACTTTCTTCTTCATTTCAGCCTGAGTAGTCTTCAATATTTCTAGGTCTTTTCTGAATTCATTCAGAAGTATATCCCTATCTTCCTTCAGCTCTACGATTACCTTGTGTGTTCTTTAAATTCACTGAATTCTTTTATCATATTCATCATTGTTCTTTTGAGTTCCATGTCCTGCACTGTCTCTAGGGGATTCTTATTGTGCTCCTCTAGAGGATTACTGGTATTTGGTGGGGATATGTTATTTTGGTTTTTCATGTTATTATTTTTTCTCTGTGATTTTGAGATGTGCATTTATTTTGTAGTTTCTGATTCTTGTGTGAGGCTTAAGCCTTCCAGTTTAGGTCTGCTTCTTTTTGTAAACTTTATGTGCCTTTGTGGTTTACTTTTTGGGCTTAAAAAGCTGGTTCCTGTAAGCTTCT
>NW_008349082.1:920434-926902 GCF_000622305.1 Nannospalax galili | reverse complement strand
AGGAATGATTTTGGCCTCAGGAATTTGGGGGTTGGACTGGCCTGAGAGCCTTGCCCAGGAAAGATGCTCATCTAGGGCAGCTGGTGGCCATGCCACCAAGAGATGCAAAGGCAGATGGGGTGGGAAGAGGCCCCAAGGCCTCCTGGGGACTGCACTGAGGAGCTGGGTTGGTCTGGATGCAAAGGATCAGGAAGAGGAAAGGTCAGCCTCCCACATCCCAGAAAGAGGCTGGCAGGTGGTGCAGGCCCAGGGAAGCAGAGGGAGTTGAGGGCTGGCCAGGCCCAGAAGCAGTGCTCCTGGGGCCCCAAGAAGGCACTATGTTGGTCTGGATGAAAAGGATCAGGGAGCAATATTGGTTCCCCAGGTGTCTGGGGCCACAAGACAAGGAATGGAGCAGAGCCCAAACTCGGAGGCGAGAACAGCAGTGGAGATGGGAGGGTGAATGAGGCTGGGGGAGTCAAGACGCAGAGGGAACAACGGACTTACCCCAGAGAGAGGCCTGTGGGTAGAAGAGAGGCGATTGAGGAAGACAACAGAAGATAGAAGGACCTCCTATGCTCATGGATTGGAAGAATTAATATTGTGAAAGTGACCATCCTACCAAAAGTAATATACAGATTCAATGAAATCCCTATCAAAATCCCCATGACACACTCCACAAAATTAGAAAAAAAAAATCTTTAAATTCATATGGAAGCGCAAAAGACCCTGGATAGCCAAAGCAACCCTGGGCACAAAGAGCAACACTGGAGGGATTACTATACCAGATTTCAAAGTATACTACCGAGCTATAGACATAAAAACAGCACAGTATTAGCACAAAAATAGACACATAGATCAATAGAACATCATTGAAGATCCAAACCCAAGTACACACAATTTCAGCCACCTGATATTTGACAAAGGAGCCAAGAACACACAATGGAGAAAAGACAGCATCTTCAACAAATGGTGCTGGCAAAACTGGTTCTCCACCTGTAGAAGAATGAAACTAGATCTTTATCTTTCACCTTGCACAAAAGTCAACTCCAAATGGATCAAAGATATGAAACTGGAAATTCTGAAACTATTAGAAAACATTGGCAGTAACCTACAAGATTTAAGTGTAAGAAAGAACTTTCCAAATCAGACACTAGTTGCTCAGGAATTAAAGTTAACAATCAACAAGTAGGACTTCATTAAACTAAAAAGCTTCTGTGCAAGAAAAAAAAAAAAGAAAGTGAAGAGAAAACCCACAGAGTGAGAAGCAATCTTCACCAGTGACACATCTGACAGAGGTTTAGCATCCAGAATATGTAAAGAACTCAAAAAAACAAAGAACCAAGGAAACAAATGACCCAATTAAAAATGGGCTAAAGATCTAAACAGAGAATTCTTAAAGGAAGAAATAAAGATGGCTAAGAAACATCCTAAAAAGTATTCAACGTTGTTAGTAATTAGGGAAATGCAAATTAAAACCACTTTAAGATTTCATCTTACCCCAGTCAGACTGGCTAAGATCAAGAGAACAAATGATACCAAATGCTGGCAAGGATGTGGAGAAAGGGGAATGCTCATTCACTGCTGGTGGGATTGCAAACCTGTGCAACCCCTATGAAAAGCAATATGGAGACCTCTTCAAAACTAAAAATGAACCTACCATATGACCCAGTTATACCATTCGTTGGCATATACCAAAAAGACTCATCCTATTGCAAAGATACTTGTACATCCATGTTTGTTACTGCTCTTTTCACAGTAGCTAAGAGATGGACGCAACTTAAGTGCCCCTCAACTGATGAGTGGTTAACGAAAATGTGGTACATTTACACAATGATGTTCTACTCAGCAGTAAAGAAAAATGAAATAATGAAATTTGCGGGTAATGGATGAATCTAGAAAACTGTTATACTCAATGAAGTAACACAGACTCAGAAAAACAAAATATGTTCTCCTTCATTTGTGGATCCTAGCACCAAATCCTTATAAGTGAGTGCATATCCTGATGTAAGTGCAGGAACCAGGAAAATGGAAAGGAACCAGGGAAGTAAAGGGAAAGAAGCCAAGAGAGAATAGTAGGAGACAGGCATTACTAAGGGAGAAATGTGTAAAAAGGGGGTAGTTAAAGGGGAGGGGGGAAATGAGGGTTATACAAAGAACTATGGGAATAAAGGGAAAGAAGGAGCTCAAAAGCTGCCATAGCATACAAAATTTATCAAGGGAAAAATGGGGAAATGGGGACATTTTAAAGGGGAAGAATGGGAAGAGGGATAAGACAGGGAGAGAAAAGGGAGACATAAATAGCACCTAACTAGTATAAAAAACCAGAGGGAATCATATTAGTGCAAAAACCTACTGGAAAATTATGCATACAATATCCCTACATGAGTCCATGTGCATAGCTGAAGACTACATAACAAGAAACAGTGCCAGACAGGAGAAACCTTCCTTTGACTTGCTGGCCCAGGTAGTCCAAGACACTCCCAAAATTACACAGGTTATTGCCACAGTCCTTGATTGCCTCCCAGAACCTGATGGTAAGTCCTTACTGCTGAAGACAGGACATACTTTGGACACAGGATTTGAAGCAATGGAGCCAGAACTGACCTGGAAGCCACCTCCCCTATAGGTTAGCTCTCATATGGACAGCACTGTGAAAGCTAATAATGGAAAACATCAATCTATGGTCCAACCCTAGCTTCAAGGCCTAAAAACCATATCAATGACCAGCATGGTAAACAACATTGGTGCAGTAGGGGCACTTTTATCTTGGCGGTCATCAACAGCTACGTAATTGGACTTAAAGCCCACTCAGTGGAAAGAAACTCACATCTGGTACTGTAAACCTAGCCAAATACACATACCTGGAAAGGTCATAGATCTTAGATAAAACTCCAAGGCTCTCTCATATTCCTAGACAAATGTAATTTCTTACTATGTGCAAAATATGGATCCTTAAATTTACAAACAAGTATCCCAATCACCACCCATCAAAGTAGCTTCTTTTTCAACAGACAGATTATTGCAGAGTTATACCACTGGTCATACACAGAGAGTCTGTGAATTGCCCAAGACTCAGTGGCACATCTAGGATGCAATCTCTATACCTAAGACTCACAGAACATAGAACAAGGGATGAAGAGAACACTAATGCATCTTTTGATTCTCATCAATGAAGCTCCCTCATGCAACAGAGGGCCAGGAACATGAAAGGCCACAAATGCCAAAAACACAGAGAATAAGAGTTGGCAGAGGGTGGGTCCTTGGACAAGACTCCTATATTGAGGTCCACCCAACCCAGGGCTCAGGGAACATTGTGGAAGGAGGTGGAAAATTGTAAGAGCCAGGTAGGAGGTGCATGACGATACAGAAATAGTCCTACAGGTTACTGGAGCCTTTCTCATACAAGCCTACAGCAATGCTGTCAGCAAGTACAAGGCCCATGCAAACTTAGGCAGAAAAAAAAACCAGCACAGAACATGTGGAAATGAACAGCAAGCCCCAATCTTAGTTGAAGAATTATTGGCAGCTGCCCTGCTGGGTGAGGAAGAGCTGATCTCCTAGAAGGGAGAGATGCTAGATAGGTTGACTGACTAAACCCCGGTGGATGAGCTTGCACTGAGGGACATCTCAGGACATTAACTTTACATTATAAGCCTTAATACAAATGACAGACTGTATGAACTCCAGTGGGGAGCTATGAGAGGGTGCCAAAGGAGAAGGAGAAAGGGAGTATAAAGATAAATGTATGTACAAAATACACAAATATTCAATACTACTTAATTTATTCAAAATGATAGAGATGGAGGGAGAACTTCCAAATTCCTTCTACGAAGCCAGCATCACTCTAATACCAAAACCAGGTAAAGATACAACCAAAAAAGAAAACTATAGACCCCATATCCTTAATGAACATACATGCAGAAATTCTCAACAAGATACTTGCAAACCGCATACAAACACCAAAAAGATCATCCACCATGATCAAGTCGGCTTTATTCCAGAGATGCAGGGATGGTTCAATATACGTAAGTCAATAAACGTCATAAATCATATAAATGGGATAAAAGATAAGAGCCACATGGTCATCTCAATAGATGCAGAGAGGGCCTTTGACAAAATTGTCAAAGTGCTTGAAACGCTTGCAAAAGCAATAAGACAAGAGAAGGAAATTAAAGGAGTAATAATTGGAAAAGAAGAGATTAAATTATCCATTTTTGCAGATGATATGATATTATATCTAAAAGATGCCAAAAATTCCACCAGAAAACTCCTGGAAATTATTAACATGTTCAGTAAAGTGGCAGGTTACAAAATTAATGTATGAAAGTCTGTAGCCTTACTATATACCAATAACAAGCAATCAGAGAAAGAGTACATGGAAACACGCCTCTTCAAAATAGCTGCAAAAAATAAAATATCTCATCTGACCAAACCTGACCAAAGACATTAAAGATCTCTACAATGCAATTTTAAATCTTTAAAGAAAGAGATTGAGGAAGACATCAGAAGATGGAAGGATCTCCCATGCTAATGGATTAGAAGAATTAATATTGTGAAAATGACCATCCTACCAAAAGCCATTTATAGATTAAATGCAATGCCAATCAAAATCCCCATGACATTTTTCACAGAATTGGAAAAAATCATACTAAGATTCATATGGAAGCACAAAAGGCCTCGGAGAGCTAAAGCAACCCTGACCACTAAGAGCAATGCCGGGGGGATTACTATAGCAGATTTGAAACTGTATTGTAGAGCTATAGTCATAAATAAAACATGGTACTGGCACAAATATAGACCCATAGATCAATGGAAAAAAACTGAAGACCCAAATATGAGTACATGCCATTTCAGCCACCTGATATTTGACAAAGGGGCCAAGAACATTCACTGGAGGAAAGACAGCATGTTCAGCAAATGGTCCTGGCAAAACTGGATCTCCACCTGTATAAGAATGAAACTAAACCCCTATCTTTCACCTTGCACAAAAGTCAATTCCAAATGGATCAAAGACCTCAATGTAAAGCCTGAAACTCTGAAAATGTTAAAAGAAAACATTGGCGAAACCTACAAAAGATAGGTGTAGGAAAGGATTTTCTAAACCAGACATCAATTGCTCAGGAAACAAGGTCAAGAATCAACAAATGGGACCTCATGAAACTAAACAGCTTCTGTACATCAAAGGAGGCAACCAGAGAAGTGAAGAGAAAACCCACAGAATGGAAGAAAATCTTCACCAGCTACACATCTGACAGAGGTTTAACATCCAGAATCTATAACAACCTCAAAAAAAAAGAGAATCAAGAAAGGAAGTAACCCAAATAAAAGATGGGCTAAGGAGATGAACAGAGAGTTCTCAAAAGAAGAAATAAAGATGGCTAAGAAGCATCTTAAAAGGTATTCAACATCACTAGTAATTAGGGAAATGCAAATTAAAACCACTTTAAGATTTCATCTCATCACAGTCAGACTGGCTAAGATGAAGAGAACAAATGGTACCAAATGTTGGAGAGGATATGGGGAAAGGGGAATACTCATCCACTGCTGGTGGGGCTGCAAACTTGTTCAACCCCTATGGAAAGCAGTGTGGAGAACGCTTAAAAAACTACAAATGAACATACCATTTGACCCAGTTTGCCCACTCCTTGGCATATACCCAAAGAACTCATCCTATTGCAGAGACACTTGTACATCCATGTTTGTTGCTGCTCTTTTCACAACAGCTAAGAGATGGATGCAACCTAAGTGTCCCTCAACTGACAAGTAGATAATGAAAATGTGGTTCATTTATACAATGGAGTTTTACTCAGCAGTAAAGAAAGATGAAATCATGAAATTTGCAGGTAAATGGATGGAACTAAAAACTGTTATACTAAGTGAAGTAACACAGACTCAGAAAAACAAAAGATGTTCTCCCTCATTTGTGGATCCTAGAACCAAATCCTGATAAGTGAGTATGTACCAAGACATAACTACAGGAACCAGGATAATGGAAAGGGACCAGGGATGTAAAGAAAAGAAAGAACCTGAAAGAGAAGAACAGTAGGAAACAGGCGTTAATATGGGAGATATGGATAAAAATTGGGTTAGTTTAACAGAGAGGGGTGAAACCTAGGGGATAAAGGGAAAGAAGGAGCTCAAGAGAGGTAGGACCATAGGAGAAGGGTATTATTAAGGGAGAAATGGGAAAAATTGGGTTAGACAATGCAAGAGATAAATAATACCTAGCTAGTTTTGAAAACTAGAGGTAACCATATTACTCCTACAACCTACTGACAAATTATACATACCAGATCAAGAAATATATGTCTAGGCAACATTTATCTGAGACCAACTGGTCTTTGCCCAAGCTTTATCTACATGGCACATGGTAATTAAAAGTACCAGACTGGTGTAACTGGATGTTTAACAGACATACTTTGAGGCCTATACTAATTTGGTCAGAGGGACATAAAGGACAGTTTTTGCTCCTTGCCCTCCTAGGTC
>NW_008349082.1:910653-920412 GCF_000622305.1 Nannospalax galili | reverse complement strand
ATCTCTCAAAATGTCCTGTAATTGTGGTGTGTCACCTGTCCTCTTGATCAAGGAGGCTGTGGAGACCCCACAAGATGGACTTGAACTAGTGTCCAGTCTACAAAGAGGAGGGTCAACACAGAGGAATCATTTCTTCCCTGCTTCCAAGAGAAACCAGGCATGGTCGAGCAGGACCTTTGACTTATCTTCACATAGACGGAACTGGTAAAAGAAAGGAGCCAAGTCCATGTGACCCCTGAGGACCAGATCCTCAAACGACCTTAAGAGTGAAAATAAGCCAGGCGTGGTGGCACACACCTTTAATCCCAGCACTTGGGAGGCAGAGGCAGGCATATCTCTGTGAGTTCAAGGCCAACCTGGTCCAGGACAGCTGGGGCTACAGGGGGACCCTGTCTCAAAAAGACCAAAAAGAGTAAAAATAAATTGGTTTACTTCGGCCAACTGTATGTCCTTAAACACCCAAAAGGAAAGTATAACAAAGATTAAAGCAGTCAATATAACTTTTTAAGAGTCCATATGTATAGCTTAAGGCTACATAACAAGAAACAATGCCAGACAGGAGATACCTTCTTTTGAGTTGTTGGCCAGGGTGGCCCAAGAGACTCCCAGATAGTAACCCAGAATAGAACTGGGAAAATGAACAGCAGACCCCCATCTTATCTAAAAGAATATCGACAACTGATTGCTGCTAGATGAGGAACAGCTGATCTTCCTAAAACAAAGACCTCTAGATAGGCTGACTAGATTCACAGGATGAACAAATACTGGGGAACGTCTAGGGGTGCTGACAACACAGGGGACAGTAGCAGGGATGACAGAGTATAAGGGCTCTAGTGGGGTAGAGGGAGGCTATGGGAGGGTGCCATCTGGGAAGTGGGTGTATAGATGAGTAAGATGGTTTTGGATGTTCTGTGTGATATACACACAGAAAAAAATCAAGAAATTTCAAAAATGAGCTATAATTGAGGGGAAAGCATAAAAATTTGTATCATGTTAATTAGTAGAGGTGATAAACATTACCATTGAAATCTACCCGATGATTTTATATGCATACACAGGTGCCAAGTATCTGAGTGCTACCTACTATGACTAGTAATAATCAGATACATACAGATTAGAGATGCATGAGCCAACATCTAAGTGTTATTAGCAAAAACAAGTCTTTCTGTAAGAAACAGTATATTTTAAAATAAAATGGAGATCTTTTTTTAAAGGTTAAAAACTCATTCAATTTTATGTCTTATAGGGCTTATACTGAGTTCAATATTGTATAACTGTATTAATTCAACTGTGAACCTAAAAATTTTATAGCCACTTTTGAAAGAGATATATCTTTGCTCTGAAAATTGTTATTATGTTAAAGCTGTAATGAAATGCTTCTTCTAAAAAATAAAGAAAAATAAAAAATAATAAAAAAAATTTTAATGTTTTCTGCTCTTAAAGAAGCATGTTCATTCAGTTATGGACTACAAAGACTTTTAATAATTTCTTACTGTCATTTCTTGGCAATATATGTATCAAATTATTATATTTGAATTTTATTGTGTTAGAATGTTTGATTTTAAAAACTGCTGTTTGCTGGGCATAGTGGTGCACACCTTTAATCCCAACACTCAAGAAGCAGAGGCAGGCAGATCTCTGTGAGTTCGATGCCAGCCTGGTCTACATAGTGAGTTCCAGGCCAGCTGGGACTACAGGGAGACTCTGTCTCAAAAAATAAATAAATAAAATAAAATAATAAAAAATAAAAATTGTTGTTTGAAGGACTGGAGAGATGTTCAGCAATTAAGAGCACTTGCTGCTCTTACTGAACCAGAGTTCAGTTCACAGCACACATATTTGGTGGCTCCCAACCACCTGTAACTTCAGATCCAAAGAATCCCATTGCCCTCTTCTGGCCTCTATGGACACAAACACATGAATATGCTCATACACACATACAGACACACACACACATACACATTCACATAAATAAGGATAACATCAAATTTTTTAAAATAAAAAATTGCTGTTTGAGTTTCTGACTTATGTTTCATCTTCCTAAAAATCACTCATAAATGAATGATTAAATAAAAATACATTAAAAATTATTCAATAAATTTTCAATGAGATTAGGAAAGAATCTTCATCTATTTCTAAAATAGCCATAAACATGCTTCTGCCATTTTATACCAGGTATTTATGTACAGTGGCATTCTCAACATTGATGTTTATATAATGAAAATATCTATCAACTATGCAAAAGACTGAAGATTATCTACATCCAGTATTAACAAATATTTAACAAAGATTTAATTCTCTATGTAAAAATTAACAAACACATCCATCTCATTAGTGTACAAGTTTGCTTCCACCTTTAGTGAATGGTAAAATCATGCATACTAAAGAACTCTTTTAGCCCCAGGCATGGTGGTGCATGCCTTTAATCCCAGCACTCAGGAGGCAGAGGCAGGCAGATCTCTGTGAGATCGCAGCCAGCCTGGTTTCCATAGCAAGTTCCAGGCCAGCTGTGGCTTCAGGGAGACCCTGTCTACCAAAGACCAAAAAAAAAGAACTGTTTTAAAATACGTTTCCTTATGGTTTTTCTATCAGTAAATATTTGATTTGTATCCCCATTTTATATACATATGTCCCTGGGTTTATGTAAAATAGCTCAGGTGAAAAAAAAAGTTTAAAAGTCCTTAGTAGAGGACCCAGAAATAAACTCAGACAGCTACAGCCACCTGATTTTCAACAAATATTCCTAAACATACATTGTAGAAATGGCAGACTCTTCAAATGGGGTTAGCAAATTTGCTCATCTATACAGAGAAGAGCAAAACCACCTTCCTCTCTCATTCTGTACAAAAATCAATTCAGGGGTCTAGGGACATACTTCAGTTGGTAGAATCCTTATCACACATGAAGCCTTGTTTTGACTCCTAGCACTTCATGAACCAGGCATGGTGGTGCAAGCCTACATTCCCAGCTCTTGGAGTGTGTACAGGCAGGAAGATGAGAAGGTCAAGCTCACTGTTGTAACAGTGTAATGATTAATCTTTACTTTTTTCATTTTCTGTGTATGAATGTTATGTTTGCATGTACTTAAGTGCACCCATGTCGTGCAGTGTCCTCAGAGGACAGAAGAGAGCATTGGATCCCCTGGAACTGGAGTTAAAGACAGTGGTTAGCTGCCATTCATGTGCTGGGAAGGGAACCCAGGTCTTCTGTGAGAGCAGCCAGTACTCTTAACCACTGAGCCCCAAATGGTTAATTTTTTGTTGTTGTTGTTGTTGTTGTTGTTAATCTTGTTTGTCAACTTGACACACCTGGGAAGAGAACCTCTGAAGAAATGCCTCCATCAGAATGGCCTGTGGGTACATCTGCTGGGCATTTCCTTGATTTCTAATTGATGTGGGTGGGCCATACCAGCCTTAGGTGGGTTGGCCTGGGCTATACAAGAAAGTTACTAAATACAAGAAGGAAAGCAAGCCGGTAAGCAAATTCCTCCATGGTTTTTGCTGCAGCTCCTGCTTGAATTCCTGCCCTGACTTCCCTCAGTAATGGACTGAAAGTGTAGGATGAAATAAACCCTTTCCTCCCCTTTTTGGCTATTCTGTTTATCACAGCAACAGAAAGCAAACTCAGACAACACATCAAATTTGAGGCAGCCTGGGATATATGAAACCCTGATTCAAAAAAAAATCAGAATGGTACAAAGACTTTCACTTAAGAAAGAAAAGTTTCAGAGTGGTAGAAGAAAACATTGGGAAAACACTTTAAAATAAAAGCATGGGCAAAGATTTCTGAAAAGTTCAGTATCCTAGGAAATAATAGCAAGAATTAACAAAAGGAATTCTACAAAATTTTAAAATCTTCTTCATAAGCAAAGGACACAAACAACAGAGTAAAGAGACAACCTTCAAAATAAAAGAAAATCTTTGGCAACTGTATATTTGATAGGAGACTAAAGTCTTAAAATGTATATGGAACCCAATGAGCTAAGGAGATTTTTCAGTGCTTACTGTGCAAGCATGAAGACCCAAGTTCTTATCTCCAGCACCCATATAAAACATTAGCCATGGCAATATGTATACATAACCCAATGTACGCAGTAGATTCCCTGAAGATCGCTAGTCATCCAGTATAGCCAAATCAGTGTGCTTCACTTTTAATGCAAGACCTTGTCTCAAAAAAGTAGGAGATCAACTAACAGAAAACCTGCCATTGAACTCTGGCCTACACACAAAAAAAAAAAAAAACTAAAAAACTTAAAAGCCAGAAAAAGTCATGTAATTTATAAATGGGCAAATAAATTGAGCAGACATTACAAAAGAAATACAAATGGCCATCAAAGCTGGGCATGGTGGTATACGCCTTTAGTTCCAGCACTCGGGAGGCAGAGGCAGGAGGATCTCTGTGAGATTTGGCCATCCTGATCTACATAGTAAGCAAGTTCCAGGCTAGCTTGGGCTGCAGGGAGACCATGTCTCAAAAAAAAAAAAAAATGGTCACCAAAAATATGGAAAGTGTCCATAATCTTTAACAGAAGGAAAATGCAATGAAAACTATATTGGGATTTCATCTCACCCCAGTCAGAATGGCTATCATTAAGAAAACAGATGATGACAGGATGCAGGAGGAAAGGCAGCTTTCTGTAATGCATGTGAGAATTTAAATTACTGCAGCCCATGGAATCAGTGTTACGGTTCCTCAAAACCAAAATAGTGCTACCACATAATAAAGCTATACCACTCCTGGGTCTACCCGAAGGCATCTAAGTCAGGATACCAGAGTTACTCACATATCCATGTTCACTGTAGCATTATTCGCGATAATATACATGCAGATACACATGTTTATGTATATGTGTGTATGTATGAATATGAGACATGAAAGCAGAAAGGAAACAAATTGGTAGAATGAAATGACCAGCAAAAAGGGAGAGTAAATGATGGGATGAATGTGAGCAAGGTACAATGATATACACTTGTGAAAATGCCAAAAAGAAGCCTATTGTTTTATATGCGAATTTTTTATTTTGACCCCCTAAAACTGGAGTTACTAACGGTTGTTAGTCACCATATGGGTGCTGGGAACCAAACCCAAGTCCTCTGCAGAGTAGCCAGTGCTCTTAACCACTAAGTCATCTTTTCAGCCCCCTAATTTAAATTCAATACTCCTTTTTTTAAAAAATCAATGAGAGCCTGGCTGGAAGTCCCAGCACTCAGGAGGCAGAGGCAGGTGGATCTCTGTGAGTTCGAGGCCAGCCTGGTCTACACAGTGAGTTCCAGGCCAGCTGGGGCTACAGGGAGACCCTGTCTTCAAAAGACCAAAGGAGGGGGGAAACATTATATATATATATATATGTCTCCAGGACTAAAGTGGTGGCTCAGTTTATAAAGTGGTGCCACACAAAAAAAAAAGCCAATGGGAAATATATTGAACACTAGGTCTAGAAGAAGTTCCTGATACAGAATCTACAGAGATGTCCTAGGGTCAGGAGACACTGTGGATGGTCCAAACCAGTGCCTCCTTCTCCTTTGTAGATGGTCTCCTGAACCAGACATGTGATCTCTCCAGAAAGCTGGGGATCAACCTTTGGGCTACATTATACCTTACACTGTGAGGCCCAAGAGCTGGATGAGACCTATGAAGGAGGCTTCCTCTTAGTCTCTTCTTCTGTTTGTTTACAGAGAAACTGCCAAAGCCCCAAATCCATGTCTCCAATGAAACAGTCATAGAACATGATTTTGTGGACCTGACCTGCAATTCAAAAAGCAATGGAATCTCCATCTGGTGGGTGTTCAATAATGAGAGACTGCAGGCCACAGAGAGAATGAAGTTCACCTGGAACAAAAGAAGGCTCACCATAGACCCCATCAGAAGGGAAGATGCTGGGACATATCAGTGTGAGGTCTCCAACCCCTTCACTTCCAGGATGAGTGACCCAATCTGCCTGGCTGTGATCTGTGAGTGACCCCACCTCACCTCCAACATCTTAATAGGGAATTTCTTAAAACTTTGTTTTAATATTACTGATGGGGGGAGGGCATGATGCATGTGTGGAGGTCAGAGGACAACTTTATAGAGTGGGTTCTCTCCTTCTACCTTTACATGGGTTTCAGTAATCAAAGTCTGGTCATCAGTCATGCACAGTAAGCTATCTTACCCATTGAGCCATCTCCCCAGCCCCCATTTGAGGATTACGTGTCTGATGCCATGCAAAACAGATGAATGACACAGGGAGAAGAGTATCGTTTAAGAGAGCAATAAATTCAGGCATGGTGGCACACATGTATAATCCCAGTGCTTGAGATGTTGAAGTAGGAGGATGGAGAGAAAGGGTTACACAGCAAGACCCTGTCTCTAAATTGTATATATACAAATAAAGTCAAAACAGGAAATCTAGTTACAAAAGAGCTAAGAATCAAGATTTCAGTTAGATATTTGATCCTCATTATCCATGGATAACTGATTCCAGAAGACCCATACATACCAAAATCTGTGGATGCCCCAGTCCCTTGTAAAAAATGGCAGTTTCCATATAATTATGCATGTCATCCCACAGACTGTAAATCATGTTCAGATTATTTCTAATGCCTAATACAATATAAACACTATGTAAAAAGTTATTGTATTATATTATTTAAGAAATAATGACATGAGCAAAGCGTGGTTGCATACACCTTTAATTGCAGTACTCAGAAGGTAGAAGCAGATGAATCTTTGTGAGATCAAGGCCTCACATATTGAGTTCCAGGCCAGCTGGGGCTACAGAGAAACCCTGCCTCCAAGAAAACGAAGAAAGAAAGAATGAATGAGGAGGAAATGGTACATTTTTCAGTGCAGAATTTTTTGTTTTGTTTCGGTTTTTTGTTTTGTTTTGGAGACAGGGTCTCCAAAGTATATAGCTGAGGCTTCTCTTACTTAAATTCCTTTTTGCTGTTTTTTCATTTTGTTATGTTTTTTTTGAGGTCCCTCAATATATATTTTAATTGAATTTTTATGCATTTCATACAATACATATTAATCACATTTAGACCCTCTCCCCTATCTGTACTACCCAGTAGCCCACCCACCAGACTTCATACCGTCCCTCAGTTTGAGTTCATCCACTGGAGCCTGTTAGCCAATCAAGAGTCTCTCCCTTAAAGTCAACTCTCCCTCACCCAACAGGGATCAGCTGCCAATAGTTCCTCAGCTAAGATTGTAGCCTCCTGTCCATGTCCCAGTTCTGTGTTACATTTTTTGTAGTTGTTGTTGTTGTTGTTGTTGTTGTTATGTATATGAGTGTATTGCCTGCATGTATGTAAGTGCACCCATGTAATGCAATGCCCTCAGAGGTCAGAAGAGGGTGTTTGATCCCTGGAACTGGAATTATGGACAGTTGTTAGCTGCCATGTGGGTGCTGGGAACTGAATCTAGGTCCTCTACAAGAGCAGTCAATGCTTTTAACCACTAAGACATCTCTCCAGCCCTCTATGCCAGGTTTTTGTCTGATTGAGTTTGCATGGGTCTTGTTGATCTCTTCTTGGTTTAGTTTTGGTGGATCCACTGAATTTAGAAAGTGATCCATTTTCAAATTTAATACAGTATAAGTTTTTTTAAGTTTTTAAAGTATTTTCTATAATGTTCTGGATCTTTTTGGTATCTGTTGTAATGTTTCTCTGATCTCACAGAGATCCACCTCTGCTTCCCCAAGTGCTGGGATTAAAGGTTTGTGCCACCATACCCAATTTTTTCTTAATCCTTTTTTTTTGTTGTTGTTATAACATGACATGTATTTTTTACTTTTACATTTGTTGCGATGTATTTTTTTTATTCTTTTGCAACAGATGGAAACTAGTAGAGTCCCACAACTGGTCACACAGAGAATAAGTATCCATGAAATGCCCAACCTTAAATGTCTTAAATTTTTCATCATCCTGCCTCTACCTCTCAAGTGCTAAAACTACATATGGGTATACGTGCACTCCTTGGTTTTTCTGAATATTTTTGGGCATAAGAAATCTATGGGCTGCTTCCCTGGACTGCACAACCTGCCGGCCTCTCTCTGAGAGCCCTCCAGCCTGGTTCCAGCCTCACCTCCCTCTGCTTCCCTGGGCTGCTCGGCCTGCCAGCATCTTTCCTGGATGCCAGGGCTGACATCTCAGGCCATGGCCACCACTGCTTCCTGATCCTTTGCATCCAGACCAAACTAGTTCCTTCTCGTAGTCCCCAGGAGCCCTCTGGGCCTGGTCCCACCCTCACCTCCATCTGCTTCCCTGGGCTGCACTGCCCACCAGCCTCTTTCCTGGACTCACGGGGTGACCTTTCCCTTCCTGATCCTTTGCATCCAGACCAACCCAGTTCCTCAGTGTAGTCCCCCAGGAGCCCTTGGGCCTCTTCCTGCCCCCATCTCCCTTTGCATCTCTGGGTGGCATGCCCGGCCTACCAAAAGCCATTTATAGATTCAATACAATGCCAATCAAAATCCCCATGACATTTTTCACAGAACTGGAAAAAACTATCCTAAGATTCATATGGAAGTACAAAAGACCTTGGATAGCCAAAGCAATCCTGAGCACTAAGAGCAATGCTGGGGGATTACTGTACCAGATTTTAACCTGTATTACAGAACTATAGTCATAAAAACAACAGGGAACTGGCACAACAATAGACCCATAGATCAATGGAACAAACTTGAAGACCAAATATGAGTGCATGCAATTTCAGCCACCTGATATTTGACAAAGGGGCCAAGAACATTCGCTGGAGGAAAGACAGCATGTTCAGCAAATGGTGCAGGCAAAACTGGATCTCCACCTGTAGAAGAATGAAACTAAACCCCCATCTTTCACCTTGCACAAAAGTCAATTCGAAATGGATCAAAGACCTCAATGTAAAGCCTGAAACTCTGAAAATGTTAGGAGAAAACATTGGCAAAAACCTAAGAGATATAGGTGTAGGAAAGGATTTTCTCAGCAGTAAAGAAAGATGAAAGCATGAAATTTGCGGGTAAATGGATGGAACTAGAAACTGTTATACTAAGTCAAGTAACACAGAACCAGAAAAAAAATCGACGTATGTTCTCCCTCATATGTGGATTCTAGAACCAAATCCTGATAAGTGAGTATGTATGCAGACATAACTACAGGAACCAGGATAGTGGAAAGGAACCAGGGAGGTAAAGGAAAACAAAGAATCTGAAAGAGAAGAACAATAGGAAACAGGCGTTAATAAGGGAGATACGGATAAAAATTGGGATAGTTTAAGGGAGGGGGAGGGAAGGGTATACAAGAAATCTAGGGGATAAAGGGAAAGAAGGCACTCAAGAGAGGTGGGACCATAGGAGAAAGGTATTGTTAAGGGAGAAAGGGGGAAAATGGGGGCACCTTAATTGAGGAAACCATGATGGAGGGGTGAGACAATGCAAGAGGTACATAATGCCTAGCTAGTTTTAAAAACCAGAGGGAGCCATATTACTCCTACAATCTACTGACAAATTATACATAGCAGGTCAAGAAATATATGTGCAGGTAAGGTTTATCTGAGAACAATTGGTCTTTGCCCAAGATTTATCTACACGGCACACAGTAATTAAAAGTACCAGACCTGTGGAACTAACCTTCTTGGGTGTTTAACAGACATACTTTGAGGCCTATACTAATTTGTTCAGAGGGACATAAAGGACAGTTTTTGCTCCTTGCCTTCCTAGGTCGACCTGTTCCAGGGGACTATGAGCATCTCTCAAAATGTCGTGTAATTGTGGTGGGTCACCTGTCTTCTTGATCAAGG
>NW_008349082.1:908914-909943 GCF_000622305.1 Nannospalax galili | reverse complement strand
AAAATTCTTCAAAGCATAAAAATTTGCTCCTTAATAATTAGTAGATGTGAAAAACATTACCATTGAAATCTACTTTATATCCATGCTCAGATGCCAAGGAGCTCAGAAAGTAATCGGCTGTGACTAGTAATAATCAGATATATAGAGATTAGAAACACATGTGCATCATAGTGTCAATTCTATTAAAAATGAATTTTTCTGTATGAAACTGTGTTTTAATCATGAAGTGGAGATCTTTTTTAAAGCTTAAAACCTCATTTAATTTTTATGTCTTATAGGGTTTAGACATAGTACAATATTTTATAACTGTATTAACTATATACCTAAAAATTTACAGCCAGCTTTGAAAAAGATGCATCTTAGCTCTGGAAATTGTTATTGAATATGTCAATGCTGTTGTAATGAAATGCTTCTTCTAATTATATGGTTATTAAATTTAAAAAGCCAAAAAATAAAATATAGTTTATTTCATGGCAATCAAGATCAATATAACAGATTCTAAAAATAATAAAGATAAGAATGATTAGATTTATAATCTGATATGTTTAATTATACTTAAGCTATCAATTAAGAATTTAAAAAAACAAGGAAAAAAAACCCCATCATATAAATGAACCACATTATCCACTCATCAATTGAGGGACACTTAGGTTGCTTCCATCTCTTAGCTATTGTAAAAAGAGCATCAACAAACATGGATGTACAAGTGTCTCTGCAATAGGATGAGTTCTTTGGGTATATGCCAAGGAGTGGTATAACTGGGTCAAATGGTAGGTTCATTTGTAGTTCTTTAAGAGTTCTCCACACTGCTTTCCATAGGGGTTGAACAAGTTTGCAGCCCCACCAGCAGTGAATGAGTGTTCCCCTTTCCCCACATCCTCTACATTTGGCATCATTTGTTCTCTTGATCTTAGCCAGTCTGACTCGGGTAAGGTGATACCTTAGGGTGGTTTTAATTGGCATTTCCCTAATTACTAATGATGATGAACACTTTTTGAGATGTTTCTTAGCCATTTTTACTTCTTCCTT
>NW_008349082.1:907616-908312 GCF_000622305.1 Nannospalax galili | reverse complement strand
CTTTGGCTATCCAAGGTCTTTTGTGCTTCCATATGAATCTTAGGATGGTTGTTTCCAATTCTATGAAAAATGTCATGGGGATTTTGATTGGCTTTTGGTAGGACGGTCATTTTCACAATATTGTCTTCCAATCCACGAGCACGGGAGGTCCTTCCATCTTCTGATGTCTTCCTCAATCTCTTTCTTTAAAGATTTAAATTTTTCATTGTAGAGGTCTTTAATGTATTTGGTCAGGTTTATTCAGAGATATTTTATTTTTTTGCAGCTATTGTGAAGGGGAGTGTTTCCATGCGCTCTTTCTTGATTGCTTGTTATTGGTATATAGAAAGGCTACAGATTTTTGTAGGTTAATTTTGTAACCTGCCACTTTACTGAACGTGTTAATAATTTCTGTGAATTTTCTGGTGGAATTTTTGGCATCTCTTAGATATAATATATCATCTGCAAAAATGAATAACTTGAGCTCTTCTTTTCCAATTATTACTCCTTTAATTTCCTGCTTTTGTCTTATTGCTCTTGCAAGAGTTTCAAGCACTATGTTAAAGAGAAGTGGAGGTAGTGGACAGCCTTGTCTGTTTCCTGATTTCAATGGGAATGCTTCTAGTTTATCTCCATTTAGAATGATGTTGACCATGAGTAGGTGTAGGAAAGTACTTTCTAAATCAGACATCAGCTGCTCAGGCATTAAGGTCAGCA
>NW_008349082.1:905351-907410 GCF_000622305.1 Nannospalax galili | reverse complement strand
TTTTTGAGACATGGTCTCCCTGTAGCCCCAGCTGTCCTGGAACTCACTATGTAGACCAGCATGGCCTTGAACTCATAGAGATCTGCCTGCCTCTGCCTCCCAAGTGCTGGGATTATTTTTTAATGTGTGTCTGTATGCTGTTTACAAGTATTTTGTTGGGAATTTTTGCATCTACGTTCATTAAGGATATGGGTCGATAGGTTTCTTTTTTGGTTGTGATTTTACTGGGTTTGGGCATTAGAGTGATGCTGACTTCATAAAAGGAATTTGGGAGTTCTCCTTCTGTTCCTATCATTTTGAATAATTTAAGTAGTATTGGTTGGAGGTCTTCTTTTAAATGTCTCATAGAATTCTGCTGTAAATCCATCTGGTCCTGGGCTTCTTTTAGTCGGGAGGTTTTGTATTACTGTTTCAATTTCTTTTTGTGATATATGTCTGTTTAAACTGTGGATCTCTTCTTGATTTAACTTTGGTGGTTCCCATGATTTCAGATATCCACCCATTCCTTTTAGGTGTTCAGATTTAGTACCGTATAGGTTTTTAATATATTTCCTTACAATGGTCTGGATCTTTTGGGTGTATGTTATGATGTTTCCCCTTTCATCTCTGATTTTGTTGATTTGGATGTCCTCTTTCTTTCTTTTGGTTAACTGGGCTAGCGGTCTGTCAATCTTATCTTTTCAAAGAACCAGCTCTTGGAATTGTTGATTCTTTGTATTGTTTTCTTTGATTCAATTTCATTGATTTCTGCCCTGATTTTTGTTATTTCTTCTTGTCTGCTTGGTTTTGGTTTTGTTTGCTGTTGCTTTTCAAGTGTGTTGAGTTGCAGTGTTAAGTCATTTATTTGTGTTCTTTCTGATTTTTTGATGTAGGCACTTAGAGCTATAAACTTCCCTCTTAGGACTGCTTTTAATGTGTCCCAGAGGTTGTGTTGTGTTGTATTGTCCTTTTCATTGAATTCCAAGAATTCTCTTATTTCTTTCTTAATTTCTCCTTTCACCCACTCATTGTTTAGGAGTGTATTGATCAATGGCCATGAGTTCATGTAGTGCCTAGGGCTTTGTCCAGTGCTGATTTTGAGCTTTATTGCATTGTGGTCCAATAGAACCATGGAATTATTTCAATTTTTTGTATTTCTTGAGGTTTGTTTTGTGCCCCAGTATGTGGTCAGTTTTT
Source organism: Nannospalax galili (assembly GCF_000622305.1). NCBI lineage: Eukaryota > Metazoa > Chordata > Mammalia > Rodentia > Spalacidae > Nannospalax > Nannospalax galili. The sequence goes on along the minus strand of NW_008349082.1, from coordinate 906,234 downwards.
AAAATAGTTTCATAGAGTGCTGAGTAGAAAATGTACTCTTTGGTGCTTGGGTGGAATATTCGAAAGACGTCTGTTAGGTCATTTGATGTATGGTATCATTTAATTCAGACATCTCTCTGTTTATTCTTTGTCCAGTTGACCTGTCTAATGGAGAAAGTGGGGTATTGAAGTCCCGTACTATTACTGAGTTGGGGTTAATCTGTGTCTTAAAGTCCTGTAGTGTTTTTTTTTTAATGAATTTGGGTGCACCAAAATTTGGTGCATATATGTCAAGGATTGTAATATCTGCTTGGTTAACTGTTCCTTTGATCAGAATGAAGTGACCCTCCTTATCTCTTCTGATTAGTTTTACTTTGAAGTCTATTTTGTCAGATATTAGAATTGCAACCCCTGCTTGTTTCTTAGTACCATTTGCTTGGAATATTCTTTTCCATCCTTTTACCTTAAGGTAGTGATTGTCCTTGAAGGTGAGATGGGCTTCTTGCAGACAGCAAAGAGATGGATTTTGTTTCTTAATCCATTTACTTAGCCTACGTCTTTTGACTGGGGAGTTCAGTCCATTGATATTTAAGGTTATTACTGAAAGATGCATATTGGGTGCTATCATTTTGATTGCTGTTTTTGTTCTCTAATTTTGTGTTTCCTAGATTATAGCTTTTTGTTGTTGTTGTTATTGTTGCCCCTGGGTTATAGTTGTTTCTCTCTTTGTTCTCTGTATTGTTTCGAGTACTCTTTGAAGGGCTGGTTTTGTGGACATGTATTCTTTCAGGCTATTCATGTCATGGAAAATTTTTCCTTCCCCCTCAACTATAATAGACATTTTTGCTGGGTAAAGTATTTTGGGCTGGCATGTATTGCCATGTATAACTGGAAATACCTTAGT
>NW_008349082.1:826036-905236 GCF_000622305.1 Nannospalax galili | reverse complement strand
ACTTGTTTTTCTTTTGCTGCTTTCAGTATCCTCTCTTTGTTCTGTACATTTAGTGTTTTTACTATGATATTTCATGAGGAGTTTCTTTTCTGATCCTAATTGGTGTTCTATGTGCTTCCTATATTTGTATGGGGATGTCATTCCTTAATTTCAGTAAGTTCTCTTCTATGATCCTGTTTAAGATCTGGTCAACACCATTAACCTGAAATTCTTCTCCTTCCTCTATTCCTATGATCCATAGATTTGGTCTTTTCATGGAGTCCACATCTCTTGAATATTCCATTCCTGTTTTTTTTTAATTTTCCATACTCTTTGCTTGAGTGATCCAATTCTTCAACACTATCCTCCAATGTTGATATTCTGTTTTCCATTTCATTCATTCTAGCGGTGAGGCTTTCCCCTGTTGTTTCAAGTTGGCTTATTGAGTTCTGCACTTCCTTATTCATTTCTGCCCGAGTTTTCTTCAGTGTTTCTATCTCTTTTGTGAATTCATTCAGAACATTATCCCTATCTTCTTTTAGCTCTTTTGTTTGTTGTTTGGTGTGTTCTTTAAATTCGTTGAATTCCTTGATCAAGTTTATGATTGTTCTTTTAAATTTAGTGTCCTGTGTTATCTCCAGGGTGTTCTCCTTGTAGAACTCTTCTACAGGATTGGTGGGGTTTGGTGAGGACACAGTGTTTTGGCTTTCCATTTTATTATTCTTTCATTGTGATTTTGGCATGTGAATTTCTTTTGTTGTTTATGATTCTGATATAAGAATTACGTTGAAGTATGCTTCTGTTTGTATTATCAGGGTGCCTAGATCCTTTCTTTATTGGTTATGTAATGCTGGTAGGTACAGGGATCAGGTTCTCTCAGGGTTCAGGAACTGATGGCTTCAGATCAGCTATTCAGCAGTACCCACAGAAGCCCAATTCAGGTTCCAGTCAGGTACACTCAGGCTTCCTTCACCACTTGGAGGCGGGATCACAGGGCTCTCAGCCAGTCCCCTGCGTTCTCAGGCCCTCTGCCTGAGGGAGGCCCAAGGGCGGCCAGAACTCGGCACTCTCTGGAGGTTTACTGAGATCAGAGCCACTACACCAATGGAAGTCTCAACCCACCCTCCCAGCTACCTTTTTTCTAATTTAATCTAAAGAAGGTGGTGAGTTTTGTTAATCTTTTTGAAGAGCTAACTTTGGGTTCATTGGTTTTTCTGTTTTTCTAGTACAGTATTTAATCTTAACTCCAGTTTTTACTCCCCTGCTTCCACAAGCTTTGCTTTTTCAATTTATTCAAAAATTAAAGTGCTCCATTTTTTATTTGAAATCTTTCTTTTTAAATGTAAGCATTTGTAGCTATGACTTTTTTACCCAAGATTATCAATTTCTGTGAGCCTCAGGTTCCTCACCTGAAAAGCATAGTAGGAGTATCTGTTACCTGCTTCGTGGCATTGTTTCATCTTCTCTTTTTTTGGAGCAGGAATAAAGGAAGTGAGGGGCCCTCGGCAGCCATCTCTTTCCCAGGTATCACTAGAAACATCTCAATATCAGCATGTCACCTTTCTCAAGACAAATGACACAATCCCTAGTCAGTAATGCATTGGTACATCAGAAACTTAAAATTAAAAGGGGGACTGGATAGATAGCTCTGTGGTTAAGAGCACTTGATGCTCTTCCGGATGACCTGAGTTTGGTTCCCAACACCCACATCAAGCAGTTCACAAATGCCTGTAACTCCAGCTCCAAGGGATCCAAGAATCCACAGGCACCCATACATACATGAAATACCTTCACATAGATACATACACAAGAGCAAAAATAAAAAATTAATTTAAAAGGATGAAGATTTCAAGTGTCATACAAAGAAGTCTCCACGTTATTATTTGTTTTCAAGGACGGGTTCCACAGCTAGCCTGAAAATCAAAACTGGTCTTTCAAGGATTTTTCTGAACAGTACAAATATTAAGGCCAACAGCTGACAAATGGAACTTCATGAAACCAAAAACTTCTGTACAGCAAAGAACACCATCACTTGAGTAGAGAGACAGCATACAAAATTGGAAAAAAGTCTTTACCAGCTATACATCTGACAAATGGTTAGTATCTAGACTATATAAAGAATTCAAAAACTAAACATAAAAAAACAACCCAATTAAAAATTGGGGCAAGAGTGGGAGAAAATCTTTACCAGCGACACATCTGACAGAGGATTAATATCCAGACTATATAAAGAATTCAAAAAACAAAGAATCAAGAAAACAAATGACCCAACCAAAAGATGGGCTATGGATCTCAACAGAGAGTTCTCAAAAGAATAAATAAAAATGGCTAAGAAACACCTTAAAAGTGTTCAACATCCTTAGTAATTAGAAAAATGCAAATCAAAAACACTTGAATATTTCATCTTACTCTAGTCAGAATGGCTAAGATCAAGAGAACAAATGACACCAAATGCTGGTGAGGGTGTGGGGAAAAGGGAACGTTAGCTCACTGTTGGTGAGATTGAAAACCGGTGCAAACCACTACAGCAATCAGTATAGAGAACTCTTAAAAAACTAAAAATGAATCTACCATGATTCGGTTACACCACTCCTTGGCATATACCCAAAGCGCTCATCCTATTGCAAAGATACTGGTGCCTCCATGTTTGTTGCTGCTCTTTTCACAATAGCTAAGAAATAGAAACAACCTAAATATCCCTCAACTGACAAATGGATAAAGAAAATGTGGTACATTTACACAATGGAGTTCTACGCAAGTGATAATGATAAAATCATGAAATTTGCAAGTGAATGGATGAAACTAGAAAGTGTTATACCAAGTGAAGTAACACATACTCAGAGAAACAAGTGACCTGTTCTCTCTCATTTGTGGATCTTAGCTCAAAATCCTTAGATGTGAGTATATATCCTGATGTAAAAGCAGAAGCCAGGACAATGAAAAGGAATCATGGGGATAAAGGGGAAGGAGTTAGAGAGAGAGGGATAGTAGGAGACAGGTGTTATTAACGGGAAATGGGGAAAAGTATATATGAGTGCATGTGTTATAGCTGAAGGTTGTATAACAGATAGAAAAAGAAAAAAAAGAAAAAAAAGAACAGTGCCAAACAGGAGAGACTTTCCCTCAAATTGTTGGTCAGGGTAGTCCAAGAGGCTCCCAAAATAACACAGGCTACTGCCACAGTCCTTGATTGCCTCTCAGAACTTGAAGGAAAGACACTACTGCTGAAGACAGGCCATACTTCAGACACCTAACTTGGAACAATTGAGATGGAAGTGACCTGGACGCCTCCTCCCTGAAGATTAGTCCCCATAGTATCAGAGGATACTATGTAAGCTGTCAAAAGAAGAAACCAATCATAAACATAATTTTAAGACATAAATAAATGCTGGGGCTGGAGAGATGGCTCAGTGGTTAAGAGCACTGGCTGCTCTTGTAGAGGACCCGGGTTCAATTCCCAGCACCCACCCACATGGTGGCTAACAACTCCAATTCTAGGGGATCTGACACCCTCTTCTGACCTCTGAGGGTACTGCATGACACAGGTGCATTTATACACATGCAGGCAATATGTTCTCATACACATAAAATAAAAATAATAAATTTTTTTGTCTTTTTTGGGACAGGGTCTCCCTGTAGTCCCAGCTGTCCTGGAACTCACTATGTAGACCAGGCTGGCCTCAAACTCACAAAGATCCACCTGCCTCTGCCTCCCAAGTGCTGGGATTAAAGGTGTGTGCCACCACACCCGGCAAAATAAAGTATTTTTAAAACACGAAATATATATATATTCTGCTTATCAGCTCATACTTCATCTTTCTTAATGCACCACCTCACAGAAAATATATTCCCAAAGAAAACAAATAGTAACTATATCACTCTGGAAGTTCTTTCCCAGGGTACCCCACAGCAAAATTATTTTATTTGGATTCCATCTTCTCTTTTCTTTCCATGACAGACCGACCACAACAAAGAAGTTTTCACATGTCAACTGAGGCTGCTGCTGGCATGACTGTGGAAGCTCTGGCTGCACTGGCTGTCCTAGGAGGCTTCGTATATTTCCTGTATTTCAAGAAGCTTGGGGGGTATAATGACCTTTCTTCTTCCATTGGTTACATGCTTGGGAAAAGAAAAGAACGTCTTCAGTCTTCACCACTGTCTCTAGAATCCATCTTCTTTGCTTTCCTATATGCCTGCTTCTTGTTATTAATTCCCTGTGGGGTCTTCAAATCTATTTCATGCCCCTGTACCCACTATCTGTAGGTCATAGTTACTCCCACCCTCGCCTAGTTTAGAGCAACAGACACTATTGTATTCCTCTGTCTCACAGACAAAAAGTCAGGCACCGAAAAGAAAGAAAGAAGAAACCAAAGGAGAAACCAGAGAAAGTAAGTTATATCTTCTGTGGACCACAGTGGGAGGAAGAGGGAAGGCTAGGACAGAGAGACTCTAGAGGAGGCACAAGCTTCAAGGTCTTCTTAGACAATAAGTGCTAAACAGGAGAGAGGTAAAGATAGAAACAGGTGCAAAGCAACAGAGCTAAAGGATTAGGGATGTAGCACTTGCCCAAGGTACAATCCCCAGCACCAAGTAGAAAAAACTGCCAAATGTGGACATTCTTTTTTTTATGTGCACACATTTACTTTTTTGTTTTTTAAAATAATTTATTGAGTTCGGACATGGTGGCGCACGCCTTTAATCCCAGCACTCGGGAGGCAGAGGCAGATGGATCTCTGTAAGTTCAAGGCCACCCTGGTCTACATAGTGAGTTCCAGGACAGCTGGGGCTACAGGGAGACCCTGTCTCGAAAAGACCAAAGAAAATTGAGAATTTCATACATGCATATAAGGTGTTTTGATCGAATCCATGCCTACATCCTCCCCTCTAACTCCTCCCATATCTCCCCATCACTTTTTTCTGATAACTTCATGTACTCTTTCTTCTTCATTTATTTATTTTTATGGGGCTTGTGGCTACTCTAACATTCCCCCTTCTGAAGACGTAACCCTGAAATCTATTAAGGATTACATACAAGCTCCCTAACGCTTTCAACATTTTTGGCCATTGGAACAGAGTATGTTGCTAAGAGGCCCAAGGACATTTTGACTTTTAGCCAAGAAACTGGCTACTTTTCTTTGGGGCCTTTTTACCCTAACTGCCTAGCCAGTTCCTACCTCCTATTCTTATCACACCATCCTCTGAAGAGGTTACCCAAATTGCTAATAGGGACGCAGGCCGCTCTGGCTTCTTCCATGCTGAACAGGGATGCAGGGTGAGATAATTGTAGCACCCCTTCAGTCCGTCTATATAAAAGATTCCAAAATTGCCTAACTCTTATCTCTAAAGGGAGACGAAAGTCCTTGAATCATGAATAGGAGATGTGAAGGAGAAGTAAAGGAAAGTGTAATTAGCATTACAAGTTCTAGCCATAGAACTAGAAAAAAGTCAGAACAGGGCAATTTTCAAATGTTCATATGAGTCCATTGGAATTTCTTGACAGGGCTTCCAAAAGCATCCCTCTATTGGGTTCCTCCTCATTTTTCTTTTGTCTTCCAAGGCTGGACTCTAGAGTAATGGATTCACGATTTGCTTTCAGGTATTTTGCTATCTGTTGGAGTGGTTAGAATCAGTGTCAGTTCCCTCTCAAAGGCATCTAGATAGGGGGAGAAAACAAATTTATCCATCATTTTAGAACAATAGCTGGCTGTCTCCCTTAGCTACAGGTGGGTACTACAGTATTGCAGACCAAGATTTGAAGTCTTACATCTGAGCAGCACTTTCTAGTTAGGAAAAAGGTCATCAATGAGAAACAACTGTCTAAACTTTTTTTTTTTTTTGGTGTTTTTGAGACAGGGTCTCCCTATAGCCCCAGCTGGCCTGGAACTCACTATGTAGGCCAGGCTAGCCTTGAACTCACAGAGATCCACCTGCCTCTGCCTCCCAAGTACTGGGATTAAAAGTATGCACCACCACGCCCAGCTAAATAACTTTTTATATGGACTTAAGCCTAATGTCTGGGAAGTGCAATCCCTTGAACTCTTAAAGAAATATACTGATAACTTTATTCTTTGGTTATACTTTCTTTTTGGGTGTTTAAGACCATACAGTTGGCCCAAATAAATCAATTTATTTTTACACTTAAGGTCATTTGAGGATCTGTTCCTCAGGGGTCACATGAGCTTGGAAAGAGCTCCTGGCTCCTTTCTTTTACCAGTTCCATCTATGTTAAGATAAGTCAGAGGTGCTGCTTGTCCATGTCTGCTTTACTTGAAGGCATGAATGAGATGTTTCCTCTGAGGTGACTCCCCTCTTTGTAGACTGGACACTGGTTCAAGTCCATCTCATGGGGTCTCCATGTCCTCCCCGAACAAGAGGACAGGTGAGTCACCACAGTTACAGGACATTTTGAGAGATGTTCATAGTCCCCTGGAACTTAGTTGACCTTGGAGGGTAAGGAGCAAAAACAGTCCTTTAAGTCCCTCTGTCCACATTAGTATGGGCCTCAAACTATGGCTGTTAAACATCCAATAAGGTTAGTTCCACCAGTCTGGTATTTTGAATTATCATGTGCTATGTAGGTAAGGCTTCAGTAAAAAAAATATTCTTAGATAAAGCTTGACTAGATATATATTTTCCTTAAACAAGCTGACTAAACCATAGAAATTTTAAGATTATATTATTTTTGTTTCATCCTTTATATATCATAACAAACCTAAACAGAACTTCATCACTTGCTTAAGCTTTCTCATTTTTTCTATTTTGGAAAAAAATCTCCATTTCCCATATCCTTTTAACATCTTTTACATTCTCATTTCTTCTTAAAAACAAAAACTATAAGACATAATAGCATTAACAAATAAATTTTCCATCCATTGTAAGAATTCTTTTCTGGGGATGCTAAGCAATGCTTATTTACTTTTAAGGTTCTAGTGTCAAGCCAATGTTTGATTAAAGTTTTACTGGGGAACCAATGAATTTATTGAGTTCACTTACCAGATAACTGAAGAGTTGCTGAGGTATATATATGACCTGAGGGTATGCACACTGGAAAGCCTTGGCGCACCATGGATCATGCCTTCTCTTCCTAGCCTTCCCCAGATTATATGCTTTAGCCCTCTCCAAATCCAGGAGACCATGGGTGATTAGGGTCAAATTACATATAGCTGGCTGGGAGGAGTGGCTGCATATGGCAGTGAGTGTCCAATGACCCTGATTGGCTCTCCTTTAATGAATAAGCACAACTGTCAACAAGCCCCGTTTGACTATGTTTAGCGATCAGGCTCAGCTAAACTCATAATGATGGTAGTTATTTCGTGCAGAAGGGACTGCTGTATAGCATCATCTTATTAAAAGGACCTGGAATTTAAAAGGATTTGGTGCTAGGATCCACATATGAGGGAGAACATACATTGTTTTTCTGAGTCTGTGTTACTTCACTTAGCATAACAGTTTCTAGATCCATCCATTTACCTGCAAATTTCATTATTTCATCTTTCTTTACTGCTGAATAGAACTCCACTGTGTAAATATACCATATTTTTGCTAACCACTCATCATTTGAGGGGCACTTAGGTTGCTTCCAACTCTTAGCTATTATGTAAAGAGCAACAACAAACATGGTTGTACAAGTGTCTCTACAACAGGATGAGTCCTTTGGGTATATGCCAAGGAGTGGTATAACTGGGTCATATGGTAGGTTCATTCTTAGTTTTATAAGAGCTCTCCACACTGTTTTCCAAAGAGGTTGCACAAGTTTGCAATCCCACCAGCAGTGAATGAGCATTCCTCTTTCTCCACATCCTTGTCAGCATTTGGTATCATTTGTTCTCTTGATCCTAGCCAGTCTGACTGGGGTAAGGTGATACGTTAGGGTGGTTTTAATTTGCATTTCCTTAATTACTAACAATGTTGAACACTTTTTGGGATGTTTCTTAGCCATCTTTATTTCTTCCTTTGAGAACTCTGTTTAGAGCTTTAGCCCATCTTTTCATTGGGTCATTTGCTTTGTCACTTCTTTTATTTCCTTATGTATTCTGGATGTTAAACCTCTGTCAGATGTGTCACTGGTGAAGATTTTTTTCTGTGGGTTTTCACTTCACTTTTTGGAGTCTTTCTTTTGCTGTACAGAAACTTTTTAGTTAATGAGGTCCCGTTTGTTGATTGCTGACTTTAATTCCTGAGCAACTTCTGTCCAATTTAGAAAAATCCTTTCCTACACCCATATCTTGTAAGTTACTGCCAATATTTTTTTCTAATAGTTTCAGGGTTTCCAGTTTCACATTGAGGTCTTTGATCCATTTGGAGTTGACTTTTGTGCAAGGTGAAAGATAAGGATCTAGTTTCATTCTTGTACACGTGAAGATCCAGTTTTGCAGCACCGTTTGTTGAATATGCTGTCTTTCCTCTTGGCACCTTTGTCAAATAGCAGGTGGCTGAAAAATGCTTGTACTCGGGTTTGGAGCTTCAATGATGTTCCATTGATATATGTGTCTATTTTTCTGCCAGTACCATGCAGTTTTTATGATTAGAGCTCTGTAGTATACTTTGAGATCTGGTATTGTAATCGCCCCAGCGTTGCTCTTTGTGCTCAGGGTTGCTTTGGCTATCTGGGGTCCTTTGTGCTTCCATATGAATTTAAAGATGGTTTTTCCTAATTCTGAGAAGCATGTCATGGGGATTTTGATTGGGATTGCAATGAATCTATATATTGCTTTTGGAAGGATGGTCATTTTCACAATATTAATTCTTCCAATCCATGATCATGGGAGGTTTTTCCATCTCCTGGTATCTTCCTCAATCTCTTTAATGATTTAAAATTTTCATTGTATTTGGTGCCTTTCGTCAGATTTATTCCAAGATATTTTAATTTTTTTTGCAGCAATTGTGAATGGGAGCATTTCCCAGTATTCTTTCTCCAATTGCTTGTTATTGGTATATAGAAAGGCTACTGATTTTTGTAGATTGATTTTATAACCTGCAACTATACTGAAACTGTTGATCAGTTCTAGGAGGTTCCTGGTGGAACTTTTGGGATCTTAGGTATAGTATCATATCATCTCCAAAACCTGATAGTTTGACCTCTTCTTTTCCAACTAGTACTCCTTTAATTTCCTTCTCCTGTCTTATTGTTCTATCAAGAGTTTCAAGCATTATGTTGAAAAGGGGTGGAGACAGTGGACATCCTTGTCTGGTTCCTAATTTTAATGGGAATGCTTCAAGTTTTTCTTCATTTAGAATGATGTTGGCTGTGTGTTTGTTGTATATAGCTTTATGTTGAGGTATGTTCCCTCCAATCCAATTCCCTCTAGGGCTTTGAACATAAATACATGCTTAATTTTGACAAAAGCCTTTTCTCCATCTACTGAGATGACAATGTGGTTTTTGTTTTTGAGTCCATTTATATGATCAGTGACATTTATTGACTTGCATATATTGAACCAGCCCTGCATCTCTGGGATAAAGCCAGAGATGATCATGGTGAATGATCTTTTTGATGTGTGTCTGTATGTGGTTTGCAAGTATTTTGTTGAGAATTTATGCATCTATGTTCATTAAGGATATGGGTGTATAGTTTTCTTTTTTGGTTGTGTCCTTACCTGGTTTGGGTATTAGAGTGATGCTGGCTTCATAGAAGGAATTTGGGAGTTCTCCTCTTTCTATCTTTTTGAATAATTTTAGTAGTATTGGTTGAAGGTCTTCTTTAAATGTCTGGTAGAATTCTGCTGTAAATCCATCTGGGCCTGGGCTTTTTTTAGTTGGGAGGCTTTGTATTACTGTGTCAATTTCCTCATATGTTACGGATCTTTCTAAACTGTTGATCTCTTCTTGATTTAACTTTGGTGGTTCCCATGATTTCAGATATCCATCCATTCCTTTTAGATTTTCAAATTTGGTAGTGTATAGGTTTTTAAAATATTCCCTTATAATGGTCTGGATCTTTGGAGTGTCTGTTGTGATGTTTCCCCTTTCATCTCTGATTTTTTGTTGATTTGGATTTGTTCTTTCTTCCTTTTGGTTAACTGAGCTAAGTACCTGTCTATCTTGCTTAGCTTTTCAAAGAATCAGCTCTTAGATTCATTGATTCATTGTATTGTTTTCTTTGTTTCTATTTCATTAATTTCTGCCCTGATTTTTGTTATTTCTTCTCTTCTGCTGGGTTTGGGTTTCATTTGTTCTTGCCTTTCCAGTGTCTTGAGTTGCAGTGTTAGGTCATTTATTTGGGCTCTAATTTTTTAATGTAGGCACTTAAAGCTATGAACTTCCCTCTTAGGATTGCTTTTAAAGTGTCCCAGAGGTTATGTTGGGTTATATTGTCCTTTTTGTTGAATTCCAGGGATTCTTTTATTTCTTTCTTAATTTCTCCTTTCACCCACTCATTGTTTAGGAGTGCGTTGATCAATGGCCATGAGTTCATTTGTCCAGTGTTGACTTTGAGCTTTACTGCATTGTGGTTTGATAGAATGCATGGAATTATTTCAATTTTTTTGTATTTATTGAGGTTTGTTTGTGTCCCAGTATGTGGTCAATTTTTGAAAAAGTTCCATGGGGTGCTGAATAGAAAATGTATTCTTTGGTGCTTGGGTAGAATATTCAAAAGAAGATTTTTAGGTCTATTTGATGTATAGTATCATTTAATTCAGATGTCTCTGTTTATACTTTGTCCAGGTGACCTGTCTGATGGAGAAAATGGGGTATTGAAGTCCCCTACTATTACTGAGTTGGGGTTAATGTGTGTCTCAAAGTCCTATAGTGTTGTTGTTATGAATTTGGGTGCACCAGAATTTGGTGCATATATGTTAAGGGTTGTAATATCTTCTCGGTTAACTGTTCCTTTGATCAGAATGAAGTGACCCTACTTATTTTCCATCCTTTTGCCTTAAGGTAGTGACTGTCCTTGAATGTGAGATGGGTTTCTTGCAGACAGCAAAGAGATGGATTTTGTTTCTTAATCCATTCACTTCGCCTGTGTCTTTTTACTGGGGAGATCTGTCCATTGATATTTAAGGTTATTATTGAAAGATGTGTATTGGTTGCCATCATTTTGATTGCTACTTTTGTTCTCTAATTTTGTGTTTCCTAGGTTATACCTTTATTTTCTTTTGTTGCCCCTGGGGTATAGTTGTTTCTCTCTCTGCTCTCTGTATTGCTTCAAGTATTCTTTGAAGGGCTGGTTTTGTAGACATGTATTCTTTCCTGCTATTCGTGTCATGGAAGATTTTTCTTTCCTCCACAAGTATAATAGACATTTTTGCTGGGTGTAGTATTCTGGGCTGGCATCTCTTGTTACATAGTACTGGAAATACCTTGGTCCAGGCTCTTCTGGCTTTCATAGTTTGCATTGATAAGTCAGCTGTAGTTCTGATGGGCTTTTCTTTGTATGTGACTTGTTGTTTTTCTTTTGTTGCTTTCAGTATTCTCTCTTCTGTACATTTAGTGTTTTTACTATGATATGTCATGGGGAGTTTCTCTTCTGATCCTGTCTATTTGGTGTTCTATATACTTCCTGTATTTGTATGGGGATGTAGATTTGGTCTTTTCATGGTGTCCCACATCTCTTGAATATTCCATTCCTGTTGTTGTTGTTGTTGTTTTTAATTTTCCATAATCTTTGCTTGACTGGTCCAATTCTTCAACTTTATCCTCCAATGTTGATATTCTGTTTTCCATTTCATTCATTCTAGTGGTGAGGCTTTCTCCTGTTGTTTCAAGTTGGCTTATTGAGTTTTGCATTTCCTTCTTCTTTTCTGCCTGAGTTTTCTTCAGTGTTTCCATCTGTTTTGTGAATTCATTCAGAAGTGTATCCCTATCTTCTTTTAGCTCTTTGATTTGTTTGCTATGACTTCGTTAAATTTGTTGAATTCCTTGATCATGTTTATGATTGTTTTTTTAAATTCAGTGTCCTGGCTTATCTCTAGGGGGTTCTCCTTGTAGAACTCTTCTACAGGATTGGTGGAGTTTGGTGGGGACATAGTGTTTTGGTTTTCCATTTTATTATTCTTTCGTTGTGATTTTGGCATGTGAATTTCTTTTATTGTTTATGATTCTGACATGAGAATTAAGTTGAAGTATGCTTCTGTTTGTATTATCAGGGTGCCTAGACCCTTTCTTTATTGGTTATGTAAAGCTGGTTGGTACAGGTTCAGGTTCTCTCGGGTTCAATTTGGAGGGAACTGATGGCTTCAGATCAGCTATTCAGGAGTACCCACAGAAGCCCAACTCAGGTTCCAGTCAGGTACACTCAGGTTTCCTTCACCATGTGGAAGCAGGATCTGGGGCTCTCAGGCAGTCCCCTGCATTCTCAGGCCCTTTGCTTGAGGGAGGGAAGAGGGAGGCCAGAACTCAGCACTCTCTCGGGATCTGCTGAGATCAGAGCTGCTATACCAATGGACATCTAAACCCACCCTCTCAGGTTGTCTGCTAGTATCTCAGCCTTAGCCTACCAAAGCCAGATCTGCCCCAAGGCCTTGGGAGGGGCCTCCCAAAATCCCAGGTAGGGGGATGGGTATGGCTCAATTAGGGGAAGCTTACCACCATGTGGAGGTAGGATGGGGGCTCTCAGCGTTCTCAGGCCCTCTGCCTGAGGGAGGCCAGAGGGAAGCCAAAACTCAGCACTCTCTGGTGGTCTCAAATGTGGACATTCTAAAAGGAGTGAATACTCAAAAGGGTGGTGGTTCGTGGAAATGTGGGGTACCAAGAAGAAAGGTAGCAGCATGGTATGATGGATGTCAAAGATACCAAGGAATTCCCCAGAATTATCTGCTCACAGTGTCCTTCCAACTCGGGAAACAAAGTAATAGTAACAGTGTCTAGTATCTATTTAGGACAAGAAACAGGAGCATTCTCACAGAGGACATACCGACGTTGTCCACCCACAGTAAGTAAAGCCACTGAGTCAAGAAAACCTGCCATGTTCTACCAGATGCCCTGCCCTTCCTGGGAATCCTGAGCTCACCAACCTCTCCCTCCTCTCTGACTTTTTATAGAGCAGATCTTCACTTCCCAGCCCTCAGTTGCCATAGACCTTCACACCCTTCCTAGGCACAGGAGAGTCCTCCTAGTAGGCCTTGGAGAGAGGCTCACTCCACCTAAGCTAAACCCACATGAGCAAACCATGCTTCTAGGAGTCATTTCCTCATCTTTACTCCTTCCCTGCTGCCTCTGTTAAGATTGTGGGCACTCATTATCCTTGGTGAGATACTCCCTTATCTTGTGTATGCTCTGGTTGCCTTGCCATAGGAGCATGTCACTGACAAATATCTCCAGGACAAAGAAAACCAAGACCTTGTGAACTGGGAGAATTACTGAATTGAACACTCCAGGGGCTCTACTCTTACCCCTCCTCTGGTACTAATGTGCTGGGTCTGGACCACAGACTCAGGGAAGCAAATTCCTTAACTGATCATGGGCCATGCCCCCAACAACCTAACCGCCACCTCCTACTACCTCCTTTAGCCACAAATCATAAGGCTTCAATCAGCTTTGCATTTCCTTACATTGGTAACACTTCTCTTGCTCCCCCAGGTCAGGGCACCCATGACAACTCTCCTAACAAGGTATGTACTACCACATTCACTGGCTATTTTCTCTCAGAAAAGTCTCTGAAGAGAATGGGTTACTCTTGGAGTCACAATGGTGAGATCAAGCTTGAGTCTTAGTTCCTCAGTACAACAGCAAAGAAAGACTGGTTAATCGCTTCCATGAGCCCACCTCAACCAAAAATGTGTGCTTAGAATTGTTCTCATTCTCTGTTCAAATCCTGGCTATGACTCCTCACAGGAACTTCACTTCTTTGATCCTCACTCTTGTCACTTGTAAGATGGGCATTCTGTCTACTTCAAAAAGGTTAAAGGGCACAGAGCTACACTTTTAATCCAGCACTCAGAAGACAGAGGCAGGCTGATCTCTGTGAATTAGGGGACAACCTGGTTACTAGTAAGTTCCAGGCCAGACAGAGCTATACAGTGTGATCTTGTCTCAAAAAAGAGAAAGGAGGAGAGAGAGGCTAAAGAGATTAAATAAGTTTGCATACGTATACTGCACCCAGTACAGTACCAAACAAGAAAGGCACCACATCATTCTCCCTCATCTACCTTCAGTTTGAACTTGTTCTGATCTTCAAAGGAAAAATTCCATTCTAATGAATCAAAGGCCCTGGTGTGTGGGATCTCACTCTGCCTCCAGCCTCTGTCCCACTCCCCAGTCTCCTTATCTCTGACAAGACACAGAGAGTATAGGAGATAGGCAGATTTACTGCAGAATAGCATGAGGCAATGTCAAGAGTAAAAGTGGACAATGACCAAAGGAACCATTGCAGACAAAAACACTCTCAAGGGGTAGAAGTGGACAGTGGTCAGAAGACCATGGGCTAAATGTCTAAGCAGGTTTTGTACTATTTTCTAAAGTCTCTGGAACAGACAGCTTTCTAGGGGTGGGGTGTAATTGTTCAGGGGTCGACAGGCCCATTTGAATTGACTCTTAAAAGAGATGACAGTATAATTTGTTTTCTGCCAGAAAGCTTCTTGTGAGGTAATAATCTTGAAATCTTCTTAGAAGTTGAGAAAGTCATGTCTCCACTCAGGACCAGAGATATGCCTCAGATCCCATTCTGTTGACCAATATTCATGCAACAGCAGATTAAGGAGAATTAAAGAGGTCTCAGGATATAGCTTAGTTGGCAGAATGCTTGCTTGCCGAGCCTGAATGATGGTCTGGGTTCAATCCCCAGCACCACATAAAGCATGAATGGTGTACCCACCTGCAATCACAGCAGTCCACTACCTATGGAGCTTGGGTCCAGCCTGAGTCACATAAGACCCTGTCTCAAACAAACAAAAACACAAAGGTAGGGCAAGTGAGATGGCTCAGGGGCTAAAGGTGCCCTGATGACCTGCATTTGATCCCTGGGACCCACATGGTAGAAGGAGAGAACTGGCTGTCCCAAGGTGTCCTCTGACCTCCACATGTTCACATACATACATACAAATACACATAAATCAATGAATTTCAAAATGGAATTAAAGAAAATAAATGGATAAAAACAACCATGTTTTACTAGGGGGAAGTAGTCTCCCCTTAGTGGGCCTCAACAAAGTCCTGCTGCCTCTATCCTCCTCCTTTTTGTATAATCTGTGCTGTCCTTTACTAAAATAGTCTAAATATCAAGGAGGCAACTGTAAGGCTTCTTCCTTCTTTTACATACTGTTCTATTTTATTTATGTGTAGTATAGGGGTGTTGTCAGTGCACCTACCTGTGCAGGGTATATGGAGACCAAAGTCTTACCTTAAGATGTCTTCCTCAATTGCTTCTTTGCCTGTTTCTGGTGGGCATGTTTGCAGGGTGGTAGGGTATGGTGTGGTGTTTTTAGACAGGGTATCTTACTGAATATGGACCTCTTGTTAGGCCACTATCTTACCAGGGAGCTTAGGATGTCTTCTTGTTACAGGCATGTGCCACCACACTCACATTTTATGTGGTTACTACGATTCTAAACAGAGATCCCTGTGCTTTCACAGCAAACATTTTACCCATTGAGCCATCTCCCCAGGGCCATATATAGTATTCTAAATTCTAAGGAGAATCTAGGCATGGTAGTTCATGCCTATAATCCCAGCATTTGGAAAAAGAGGCAGAAGTATCAGGAGGTCAAGTTGTGCTCACTCCATCATGAGGCTACACTGGACTACATGAAACATTGTCTCAAAAAATAAAAAGTAAATAAATAGATAAGAATCTTTAAGGACAGTTCATTGTGATACTTCATCCTTCCTTTTTTTCACTTGAAGTATTAGTACTAGAAGACAGGGCAATTATGAGGGAGGAGTGCATCTTCAATGACCTTCAAGCCTACTAATAACTAACTGTAACCAGTGCATGCTACCTGACACATAGGCAAAAACCTGGCATTGAGTTTTTAGAACTTTTTATTCAGAAAACCAGCACTCTAAGAAGGGAGTGGGCTAACACCCTAAATCTGTCTTCAGTCTCATCTTTAGACAGCAGATTACATAGGGAGAAAGACAAGCAGTCAGTAATTTCAAAATTGTCTTGCCCCTCTGGTCAGGTGGCCAGTCTTCTGAGATGTATGTTGTTAGCATTTTCCCTTCTGGTCTTCTGTGCATAGCAGGAGAGAATTTGCATACACCAAGACTACTGAGTCTTGTATTCCTCCAGAGCTTGCTATTTGAATGATATCTCGATTAACGGTTAACTCAGAAAAATTAGCAGTGTGTAATATAGACTCCTTCCTACAGAATCAAGTACAAATATGTTCTGATAATATAGACTATAAAGTGCCCCTTTTATAACTAGATAGCACTAGTTCCTTTATTTTATAATTCTACAGATTGTTTTTCATCTTAGCATTTCAATGGCATACACACATATTCAAAAGCCCTTAAGTCAGAGGAATGCTTTTACACTGTGTGAACTCACGGTTGAACATACTTGTAAACATACTTGTCAGCAACATATAAACCAACTTACTTCACAACTACCTCTCCCTCCCACTCAAAACATACCTCCTGTCACTTCACTGCAAAGACGTAAGGATAGTCAGGATAGCACATCCACATATACACCTGGCATCTTTCACTCAGCGCTGTTCTGTGAGATTCATCTGTGTTGCTGTTTATTTCTGCTGTGTTCATTCTCTGTGCTGTCTTATCCTATTCCGTGGCATCTACAGCATAGTTTTCCACTTATAATTATCATGCCTGAGGACATCAGCAAACAGAGAATGAGTGAGAAGAGCCCCCTCCCAAAGCTCAGTGTTCACAGAGATTGCTGCACAGTGGTGTTGGATCACCTGCGAGGGAAGGATCTGACACTGATTTCACTGATCACTGCTCATACTTTTCAGGTGGATGAAGGTACAGTTTGTTTCCTGAACTTCAATGCTCAGCAACCAAAACAACAAATTTCAGCTTCTGCATCCACGACAGCCACAGAAACAATTTTCTGAAGTAAAAGAGAAGTAATGGGACCTGTCCTGCCAGCTGCACTGCTGATGTCTTTCTGGTCTCTCACCCCTCACTAAAGGGTATCTTTAACCTCAGTGGAAGGGGAGGGAGATTTCCCCCATAACAAACATGGTACCTCCAGGCTGTAGTCCCATCTTTCACTGTCAATAGTTTGAAAGGTACATAGTGAGTGGCCAGTCACTATAGTGGCAAGGGAAGGGACTGGTAGTGAATTAATTCACCCTTTAAACCAGGATAGGAAGAACAGTTTATTGAGTACGCTCCAAGACCATAGGGCAAGGTTGCAACTAGAGGAGTACCACTTGTAACCAAAAGCAACAGGCTGGGGATGAGATGAACTCTCATTTTGAAAGAAGTACTTTTACTGTTAGGGTGACTTTGTGTACAGTTGCCTGGCACATAATTTGTACCATGTGAAAGAGTATAATCCAGATAGACCAGTGTGCAGTTATAGAAGTTAGTTGTTGGGTTTGGGGATAGGGGGTACTCAGACCATGCTCACCTACCATATCCTCTTTCTCTACCCTCACAGCTGCTGTGGAAAAAAAATGACAGGCACACTACTGTGACTCTCTCTGTGAGACTATAATCCTCACTTCTCCCAAAAAGAGTTCAGCAGGCTCCCCAAGTAACCAGATCCTAGGGAACTGACAAGCACCTTGTGATTATTCTTAATTCTCACTTCCCCAAAGAAAGTTTAGGAAGCTTCCAAAAATAACAGGGCTAAAGCTGACACAGCAAGTATGATGGATGTACATTAATTAAAGGACCAAGTCACCTTCCCTTTCCTTGCCATCTAAGTCAGACACAATGTGACTGCAACAGAGCTATGGACTACTCATTAATTACATGGCATAAGACCTTCACCCTCTCTCTGAAACCTTTCAAGTAGGGGACCCCCACTTTGCTTCATGTACCTGAACTCTTCAGAACCATGGATTAGAAGAATTAATATTGTGAAAATGATCATCCTACCAAAAGCAATGTATACATTCAATGTAATCCCAATCAAAATCCCCATTACATACTTCACAGAATGTCACGCCATCTCCAATGAAGCCCGTGTGAGATCCTCCATGGGTTGAGGCTGGAACTTCAAGAAAGGTTGCCTCTTGGAATTGGCTGTGCTAAAAAAACATGCAGTGCACTTGGCATGCTTTTACTTGCTATTATCTTTCTGACTGTCACTGTATCATGGGCTTTCAGGGGGCCCAGAAAGCACCTGGTGTCCTTGACACTGCTGTCACTGCCTTTATTGAAATCTTTTAATTATCCTAGTATGCAGGAAGAGTTCTCAGGAACTCAATCAACATGGGATGACTTTTTAGGATCAAGCAGAATTAATGCTGGAAAGTCCAGGGAATAACAGATTTCTAGAAGAGAGACATAGATGAGTAAATATAGATAGAAGAAGGGTTTCTTGGTATTCATTACAATTCATGGATAAATTGGCAAGATTAAGACCACCTTGGTGTCTTTTGATAAAAGATCAACAAGAGAGCATTAAAAGGCAACTACAGACAGTAGTTAAAGATTAGAAAAATAGCTGGGAAAGATGGCTTCATAAGTCCCTAACATGAAATGATTTTTTAGGATCTAAGGGGTTAAAGAATGACTTGGAAGCCCGGTGGCCCACTACAAATAAGCAAGGAATGTTATCAAATAGTTAAAAATGAAATATCATGCACAGTTGATATTGAAAGTACTTGGTGGTTTAAGGTCATTCTGACCTGAAAACACAAAACTAAGCAGAGTTCTGGGTGCATAATAAAAACTTGTAGTAGAAACCATAGTATCATAAAGCAGGAGTTTGCTGACTAGTACCAGGTTGATAAGATAGAGAAATGTGTTTTGGCTATATATGAAGGTTGGAAAAATTGTTTTACTTTTACTGAAAATCTTAGAAGGTGACTAATTACAGAACAGTCATGCTGATGATGAACTTTTGCAATCTTTGCTGTATATATTTCAAACCTTGCAGCTGCAAAAAGACACTCAGACCTTCATCAAACTCCTTTGTGTCTGTTTGTCACTCGCCGAATCCTTGTCCACCCTCTCGACGACCCTGTTCCCATCGGACTGAACTGCCCCGGTCTGGGCTGGTCCATCGCACAGAATCTCCACCATGCTGCCTATTCGTGGCATTAAGAACTGTTATTAAGGGGTTGGAGAGATGGCTCAGCAGTTAAGAATACTGACCTTGCAGAAGACCCAGGCTTAAATCTCAGCACCCACATGGCAGCTAACAACTATCTGTAACTCCAGTCCCAGGGGATCCAACAGCCTCTTCTGACCTCTGCGGGCATTGCACAACACAGGTGCACTTACCTACATGCAGGCAATACACACATACACATAAAATAGAAATAATAAAGTATTTATGCTTATCAATCACCTAACATCTTCTTTTTGGCTTTTAAAGATTTTATTTTTTTCAGTGTACTTTTTTCTTGAATTTTTGTGGGGGGACAGGGGGTCATGAGTCTTTCGGACAGACAGAAGAGCCAGAATGCTCTGACTCCATTTTGGCTAGCTTCTTTAGACAAGCCCAGACAAGCTCAGGCTTATTGTACATGTAAAAGCCTTATAAGGTATGAACAAAAACTTCTGACTCTAAAAGATATTAGTCAGCACATTCTAATGCCCTGAAGACAGCCCCTACCAATCAAGACTTTCCCTGTACACAGGATATGGGGACATCCAATTAAGACTTTCCCCGTACACAGGATATGGGGACATCCAATTATTTTAAAAAATGCTTGGCGTGCGAGTTTCTATGGAGTGCCTCAATAAAAGCTCCTGCCTGCTATTGTTCTGGGCCAGACTCCATATTTGGCTCGTGAAGTCTGTGCCTGGCTAGCCGCCATTTGGTTATTGTCTTTTTTTTTACTTTAAATTGTTAAATAAACTTTCGTATAATCTTTTTGGGTATCTGTGGGAATTATTCTCGATTCTCGAACCCTAACATTTAGACCCGCACCTCCCTCACCTGACATCTTTACCACTTCCTGGTTATCCCTAGCAATAACTACCCATGGCCAAAAAAGCTAACTCTTTTCCAGTCACTTTATTTCTTCCCTTTTCTGCCCTCTACCTGCCCCAGCCTGTAAGAAGACAGTAGGCTCTGGTTCTTACACCAGAGACCCCTTCACCAGATTTTTCTCCAGGATAAAAACCTGTACTGTCATTGAGTTGCTTATTCCGTTTGTCTCTCCTTCTTGCTGACTTTGCATTTGCTCCTTTCTCTCTCCCATTCCTCCAACTCCTCGAATTCTTCCCCTTGAGCAATTGCAACAGGGACCATCTCAATATCTCTCATTGCATTTACCACTAGCTGGCTCAACTTTGGGTGAGTTTTGAGATTTTCTCCCTTTTCTGGGACTTCTTCCTTTCTGCCAGTCCACCAGGCAGACTTCTCAGAAATCCAAGTGCCTGATGAACTCCCCAAACCATATTTGCAATCTCTTGAGAGGACCAGCGGACATGTCCCTCCTCCTTTCAGCAGGCGCTGTGACTAAACAGAGCCAGTTTGTTGGGCTATGCCGCTTCCTTTTGGACTGTTTTCTGTCAGGAAAAAAAAAAATCTCCTTTCTTAACCCTCCTCACAGCTATGGGTCTCTAAACTGCTTAGAGATTCTTCTTTCACATATCTCCTGAAAACATTTATCAACCCTAAGACTAAAAGGCTCTATTAACCCAAAATGTCTCATGTTTGACTGTAACATGGCCTGTCTCAATTACGTGTTACTTTCCAATCCTGTCACTAAAAATCTACCCCTCTAGAAAAATCTTTCTCCAGGTGGCTGGGGAGCAGTTACTACCTCAGTGCCACTTCCTTCCTAGCCAAATACCCTGCTCTAATCAGATAATGAGAGTTCCAGCTTCCAAAGGATGGTCATCAGATTCTTTCTTTGTCCTCTGACCCCTTCTCCAACTCTGATACACATCAGGTGGCTCATGGATGCTGCCCTCTTCCCATCTGAGAACTTTTCTGTCAAATTTTCCCATTTCTCTCTCTTTCCCATTTCTTTTACCCTGGCCCAGCACCAACATTCACAGCAAAGTGTTCCCTGCCACCTAGTCATCCCACCCAAATCTGCCTCCATGGCTACAACACTGTAACCAACCACTGCACCTGCCTCTACCCACAAATCTCCAACCCCTCCAGAATGGTGAGTCTCTTCCCCTCATTGCTAACTTGTGGTTAACATAAAACCAGGTTTTGTTTTAGGTATTTTTTTATTTTATGTATATAAGTATTTTGCCTACATGTATGTAAGTGTGTCATGTGTGTGTAGTGCCTGTGGAGGCCAGAGACGGCATCAGATCCCCTGGAACCAGAGTTATGGGTGGTTGTTATGCTATGTGGGTGCTGGAATCAAACCTCAATCCTCGAGAGCAGCCAGTGCTCTGAAAGACTGACCCATCTACGCAGCCATGTAAAACCAAGTTTTACTCCTCCACAAATAATACTAATACAAAACTCCCAAATTCTGTAGGGTCCAGCTCCACTGGACTCACTCCCAGAGTTACATTTGGGGGAGGGGAAGCTGTACTATGTTCAATCCACAAACCCAAACTGTCTCCCTAGCCTGCAAAAATCCTCTCCCCACCCACAGGAGCTACAAACAAGGTCTGACCCTACCCACACCCTTCTGCTTCCTTGCAACTCTCAGCCACAAGCTGCAAAAACAGTTTTTTATTATTTAAATTTTTCAGAATTTCATGCATGAGTACTGTATTTATATCATTTCCACTTCTCCTTCTCCCCATCCCCAACTCTTCCACACCTTCCCCACTCCCTCTCAGGTTCATAACCTCTTCTGTAATTATTATTGTTACATATATATGTTTGTATATATACATACATACATATGTAACAGCAGCAAAATCTTTTAATAATTAAACTGGGGACCTGGAGAAATGGCTCAGCAGTTAAGAGCACTGGCTGCTCTTTCAGAGGACCCAGGTTCAGTTCCCAGCACCCACATGGTGGCTAACAACCATGTGTAACTCCAGTTCCAGGGGATCCGACGCCCTCTTCTGGCCTCTGCTGGTATTGCATGACACAGGTGCACTTACAGGCAAGGAAGAGAAGAGAAGGGAAGGGAAGGGAAGGGAAGGGAAGGGAAGGCAAGGCAAGGGAAGGGAAGGGAAGGGAAGGGAAGGAAGGAAAGAAAGTCAGTCTGGATGTTAGAATATGAAAGATGAAGACAAAGCTAGAAAGTTTAAATAAATCATGAAAGCCTGGAGAAAACTACATACAATATGTAAAAGATGAGACATAGAAGATGATTTATGTATGATGGTTAAAGGTTATTAAATTTTCGAATGTCAAAGTTCAATCAAATCTCTTTAAATCAATAGAGTTCTCTTAAGTTATTGATCTGCACTTGATAGCATTTATAAGGACTGTCTTAAAGGAACAAAATGCAGGTTTAATCAAGATTTTAAAATGTTTTGTTTTTATTTAAGCTTTACATAAATGCTGTGCAAAAGTTAAAAGTAGGGACTTGGGAGATGGCTCAGTGATTAAGAGCACTTGCTGCTCTTGCGATGGATCCAGGTTTGGTCCCAGCACCCACATGGTGGCTCAAAACCACCTGGAACTCTAATTCCAAGGAACTGATGCCCTCTTCTGTCCTCCCTGGGCACCAAGCATGGACATGATACACATACATACATGCAGGCAAAACAGTCACACATAAAATAAATAAATCTAAAAAAAATTTTTAAGGAAAAAAAAAAGTTAAAGTACCAGACTGCCCTAACTGACCTTCTGGAGGCCTCCATACTTGGAGGCCTATAGCTATGTAGAGGTCCTAAAAGAAACAATATTTTGACTCTTGCCCTCCAAGGTTAACTAGGTCCTGGGGTAGGTATGGCATACAGGACATTTCTCAAAAGGTCCTGCAGCTCTGTTGAATCATCTGTTTTTTGGTTTTGGTTTTGGTTATTTTTGAGATAGGGTCTCCCTCTAGCTGGTCTGGAACTCACTATGTACACCAGGCTGACCTCGATCTCACAGAGATCTACCTGCCTCTGCCTCCTGAGCACTGTGATTAAAGGCATGCACCACCATGCCCAGCTCCATCTGTCTTCTTGATCAGAGAGGCCATGGAGACCCCACAGCGTACACACTAATCACTCTACCTTCTGCAAAGAGGAGAGTCAACATGTAAGAATCAATATAAATCCCCATAATGCTTCCAAGGGAAGCTTCAGTCAACAGGCCTTGACTCATCTCCCACAGACAGAACCACCAGTAAACAAAAGGTTTAAAGGAGACAAGCGCTCCTCCAAAGCTCAAGTGACTCCTAAGAATTGGATCCTCAACTGAACAAAATAAAAAAAAATAATAAATAAATAAAGTGGTTACACTGGGTATGGTGGCACACACCTTTAATCCCAGCACTTGAGAGCCAGAGGCATGCAGATCTTTGTGAGATTGAGGTCAACCTGGATAATTTTTTTGTCTCAAAAAGACCAAAAATAAATAGCTAAATAAGGCTAATTATGGCCACCTGCATTCTCTTAAACACCCATAAGGAAGTATAACCCAAGATTAAGTAAAGACAGCAGGGCTGGAGAGATGGCTCAGCGGTTAAGAACACTGGTTGTTCTTGCAGAAGACCCAGGTTTGAATCCCAGCACCCACCTGGCAGCTAACAACTGTCCTTAACTCTAGTTCCAGGGGATCAGACAGCCTCTTCTGTGCCCCTCAGGCATTGCACGACATGGGTGCACTTACCTACACACAGGCAATACATGCATACACATAAAATAAAAATAATAAATAAAAATATTTTTTTAAAAAGACAGCACAAAAAAAAAAAAAAAACTAAACTAGCCAGGCATGGCAGCACATACCTTTAATCCCTGTGCTTCAGAGGCAGAGGCAGGGGGATCTTTGTGAGTTCAAGGCTACATAGCCTGGTCTACATAGGGGGTTCCAGGTCAGCTGGGGCTACAGGGAGACCCTGTCTCAAAAAAAAAAATTAAACTAGATTTTTTTTTTCTAAAGAAAGCTTTCTTTTTATTTTTATTTTTTTATTTTATGTGTACAAGTGTTTTGCCTGCATGTATGTAAGTGTACTCATGCATGCCCATGGAGGCCAGAGGAGGGCATTGGATACCCTAGAACTAGATTTACAAAAGGTCATGAGCCTCTACATGTGGGTGCTGGGAATCAAACCTACGACCTCTGCAAGAGCAGTCAGTGCTCTTTACCACTGAGTCATGCCCAGCTCTCTAGATTTTTAAAGGGACAAGTGATACATGTGTTGAAGGCCTCCCCATTAAGTAAACCCTGAGTATGGGATACAGACATGCTAAGTGGAGTAACCACATCCTCCTCAGGGGTAATCAGATTAAAGGACTCTGATACTTTTCCTAATGTTTGTATATTCCTGATAATTCTGCTGTCTCCTTTGTTTTACAAGGTGTATTAGTCAGGGCTCTCCAAAGAAACAGAACCGATAGAATGAATATATATGTACAGAGATTTATCAGCTTAGCTCACAGGATAGAGTCCAAGTAGTCCAACAATGGCTGCACCACCCTGGAGAGGCAAAGAATCCATAGTCACTCAGTCCATGAGGCTGGATGTCTCAGTAGTCCCAATCTGGCACTGAAGGTCTGACGAATTCCAAAAGATCAGCTAGTCTTCAGTCTACAGCAGCAAGACGAACTCACCAGCGAGAGAGAAGGCAAGCAGCAAGAAGCCAGGTGTTCTCCTCTGCCTTGGCCTTTTATTAGAAGGTAACACCCACATTTAGGGTGTGTCTTCCAGCTTCAGATGATCCAATCAAGAACATCTCTCTCATTTCAGTTAATCCTAGATCCAGTCAAATTGACACCCAGGATTAGCCATCACACAAGGTCCACAAAATAAGACTAAGACCACATCAAACATCATCGTTCCATTGTTGATCTGCACTCAGATGGTCCTTGGCTCCATCTTAACTGGGTCCCCTTTGATTGCCCTCCAATGCCTGAAAGTCAGCAAGAGTGGAGACCCTAAAAGTATTATGGCCCTGAGCCATAAGTGGGCAGAGTGACCCGACGCCCATCCTCTAAACGATTTTAGGATCTCAACTCTTGAGGGGAAAATATCAGTTAGCTGTATATTTGGATTAGTTAGCTGTGGATTTGGAGGTCCTCCTTCCCAGTACCTTCCTCTTCCAAAATTTCTTATACCAAAGACTGCCCCAAGACCCCCCAATGAGGACACCACCCTCGTCTGTCAAAAAAAAAAAGTTACAAAATCAACAACTCAGTCCCTTCTTTTCAACTATCTAATAAAAACAAAAATAAATAATGTTAACACATGGCCAGGCCATCTTGATTTTTAAAAAATGGCCATTAAAAGCTAAACTAATTTGGTTTTCAGAACTGAAATAACTTATTTTTCTGGATTCTTGCCTTCCCTGCCCTATCTACCTTCAGTGATGGCTAGGCACAAGAGATGTTTATCAATCATCTGACATTCTGTAACTCACCACTCACTGGTTACCCCTAGCAATAGCCAACTATGTACCAAAAACAAGGAAACTTTTCAACCCCTTTCTTTCTTCCCTTTTCTACCCTCTAACTGACCTAACCTGTCAGCAGACAACAAGCTCGTTCTCTTACATCAGAATAGCAGTCTGTGCTGTCACTGTCCTGCTCATTCTCTTACATCAGAGTATCAGTCTGTGCTGTCACTGCCCTGCTCATTCTCTTACATCAGAATAGCAGTCTGTGCTGTCACTGTCCTGCTCATTCTCTTACATCAGAGTATCAGTCTGTGCTGTCACTGCCCTGCTCATTCTCTTACATCAGAATAGCAGTCTGTGCTGTCACTGTCCTGCTCATTCTCTTACATCAGAGTATCAGTCTGTGCTGTCACTGCCCTGCTCATTCTCTTACATCAGAATAGCAGTCTGTGCTGTCACTGTCCTGCTCATTCTCTTACATCAGAATATCAGTCTGTGCTCACTGGCTTGCTTGTTCTCTTACATCAGAGTAGCAGTCTGTGCTGTCACTGCCCTGCTCGTTCTCTTACATCAGAATAGCAGCCTGTGCTGTCATTGGCCTGTATGTACATATAAACATTTTAAAGTGATTCAATTTTAAAGACTACATAACCTACTCAAAGACATAGAAACATGTTGGAACTTACAGATAATCCTTATGTACTTCACTGTATCACAAAGATAATTTTTCCTTCACTGTTTATTTGAGATAATTTATTTCTGTGGTACAATATACATGTTTTCTGTGTTTCAGATGCAATTTCTTGAGTTTTTCATTTAGGATATAAAGATTCTATTTATTCTAAATGGCCCAGAGTAGAGTTCCATTTTCTCCAAACTCCTATTTCCACCCAGGGACACAGCTCCATCTCTCCTGCCATGCAAATTCTAACCCACACAGTATAGAATTCTTGGTTTTATCAATGGGTGTGTCTGGATAGCCAAACAATAGCTCTTTATCTCCAACATATCCACAATAGAAAATCCATACCACTTTGCCATGATGCCACTGGCCTCAGTAAGATCATCACAGTTAAGACTAACAGTTGAGGGGCTGGAGAGGTGGCTCAGCAGTTAAGAACACTGGTTGTTCTTGCAGAAGACCTGGGCTCAAATCCCAGCACCCACATGGCAGCTAACAACTGTCTATAACTCCAGTCCCAGAGGATCTGACGGCCTCTTCTGTCCTCCGTGGGCATTGCACTGCACAGGTGCACTTACCTACATGCAGGCAATACACACATATACATAAAATAAAAATAATAAATAAAAATTTTTTAAAAGACTCTTAACAGTTGGGCTAGAGAGACTATTCAGCAGCACTTGCTGCTCTTACAGAGGACCTGGGTTTGGTTCCCAGGACCCACATGGTAGTTCACAACTGTCAGTTACAGGGGCTCTGACACCCTCTTCTGGCCTCTACAGGCACCAGGCACACACGTGGTGCCCTTACATACACATAGGCAAACACTCATATTCAAAAACTAAAAATAAATCTTAAAAAAAAATGACTCACAAATCTCTGGAACATAACCAAACTCTGGGGAAAGAGTCTTTGTTTTTCCAGAAAGTATAAAAGAAGTTAATTCCAAGCCTGTGTCCACTAACACAGCAAATCCCAATTCTCCCAGGCCTGCTACTCCATCCCTGAGTCTCCTTCTCTCTTGCCTCTCTGATTTCTCCTGGCATGTGGGAAGGGAAGACTAGAATGTGGGAAGGGAGTACTCCCAGCCACAGATATTCCCAGATCCTGGGAGAGGCATTGCTGAGTTCAGGGACATAGGGTCCCCTAAGGAAAAATAACTTATTTCTGTCACTAACTAGAAGTTCCTTTCTGTCACTTCTTTGTTTACTGTTACCTTCTCCATAAGCTAGGAGTAAAACAGTAAACTCTAAAACACTATCACTCTTTCTTCAGAAATGAAAGAAACCACCTGAGGTAAAGAACAGACGGGGTAAGAGCTCAGAGCTCTGCTGCAGACTCTGCTTCCAACTTGTTCAGCACTGACTCTTCTCTAACTTCCTCTGGAGTGCTATAGGGTGAGCGTAAAAAGTGCCTCAGAGGCCTGTGCTGCATCAAAATACATCATGTCACTGATGGCTGCCTGGGTTTCCCCAACTCAGGTGCAGGGAAGAAGGAACAGTGTACTCTGGGAAAACTCCTCTGAGCAGAGTCCTTTCTCTGAAGACCCAGCAGTGTGAGACTGTGAACTTTGGGATACATCAATGAGAACAGTGAGAGAAGCTCACTTAGAGAACACTGTCTAGTCCCTGCAAGGGAGGGAAGGACAGTGCCAAGGTGTGTATTAGAGATAAGGATGGACAACTAGTCTTTTGTCAGGACAGTGACCACCTGTTTCCAGAGATATTCACCCTGATAGACCAGGAATTCCACTTCCTTCTGAGAAATCCTTTCCATAACACCCCCAAACAGGTCTTAGGGCCACGATGACTGGGTTAGGCCATCCTGATTCCCTGATGATTATTTCACAAGAGGCAAGATTTACTTCATGTAACTCTTCCCCTGGCCACAGAGATGGGCAGGGATGATAATCTCTCTCCCCTCACCCCATGCACAATCGAATAAACAAGAAAAGGCAATCTAAACTTTTTTTTAAGTCCCCCAAAGAGCATGTGTTGAAAACTGAATTCCCATGCAACCATGATCTGGGGTGGGATCCATTTGAAGAGAAGGACCTGAGGGCTCTGCCTTGGTGAATGGAATGATGCAACTCTTCCAGGGGGAATGGATGGTTCAGCCCACCCCTTCTCTGTCTCCCACACTCTTACTGTGTGATGCCTCCACCACACTATGATGCAGCTCGAGTGCCCTCACCAGATTCAGCCCCTTGATCATGGACCACCCACGCTGCAGAACTGTCAGAAATAAATCTCTGCTCTTTATAAATTACCCAGACTCAGCTATTCATTATACTAGAACAAAACAGAACCATCACAAAAATCTAGGAAGAAAATCAGGGGTCCATAAGAAAAAGAAATCCACCAATGATGAAGTTGCTAGATCTGTTGACTGAAAAGAAATTTCCCATGTGGACCCAGAAGAGACATCCAGGGGCCAGTCAGGGGTCACCCTGGGTGACCTAGGGTCAGAGAGAGATGCAGCCCCCTCTTTAGATGTAGTCATCTAAGACACACAACCTCTGCAGAGGGTCAGGGCCATCCTCTGTGCCACTTCACACAGGTTACTATGACCCTAGAGCTGGCTAAGATCTCTGAGGAAGGAGCACAGCTCAGGCACCAGGCTCACTCTAAGTCCATCATGTCCTGCTTATCCACAGAGACAGGAACACAGCCCTCCATCCGAGCCACCAATACCACAGTCACATAACAGTGATCCTTACCTTATCTCTCAGATGACATTGGACTCTCCATCCACTAAACCTTCAATAACCAGAATCTGAGATTCAGAGAGGATGACGCTGTCCCAGAACAACATCAGGCTCCACAAGACCCAGTAAAGAGGAAGGGTGCAGGGAAGTATCTGTGTGAGGTCTCCAGCCTTGTCTTTTCCTGCAAGAGTGACTCTCTCAAGTTTGCTGTGATCTCTAAGTGACCCTCAGTCTCCCCTACTCTCTCCCTTGAGAATTTCATGGTTGAGGATAGAAAATGTCATAAGCAGTAAGGACAGGGACGTCCTTTCAGAGCCTAGAGACAATGTGCTTAGAACCAGAGTCTACATTACCTTGCTGTTGTTGTCTTGGATCTGATCTGTACCATGTGTTTGATCTTGGGCAAAGCATTGAATTTCTTGAGTCTCCATTTCCTCATCTGTAAATTATAACACAAAACCTCTTTCTTAAAGTTGTTGTTTGAATGTGAGATTAAAGGAATTAAACCCTTCGTACAGGGTCCTACACAGGATCAAGGCTCAATCCATGTAATCAAATGGTACTCTTCCATAAACTTTGTTCTCTGTTGCTAAATGGTACAGAACTAGGACG
The DNA here is from genome assembly GCF_000622305.1 of Nannospalax galili. NCBI lineage: Eukaryota > Metazoa > Chordata > Mammalia > Rodentia > Spalacidae > Nannospalax > Nannospalax galili. The sequence goes on along the minus strand of NW_008349082.1, from coordinate 875,799 downwards.
AGAATTTCATTGCATTACTAGACAGTTCTATGAGCTTTGTTAGCTTAAGTATGTGTCAGATTCTAAATCCGTGCTGAGAGGTGGCATCACCTTCCCTTCTTTGATACAGAGCATCAGATAAGATGTAGGCATAGTGATTCCCTGACACATAGAAGGCTCCAGAAAACAGTCATTTACATTCATTAGAAATTACCCTTAGGTTGATGCATAGGACCTGACCTCTAGGCCTGTCATAAGCTGGAAAAGAAGAAATAGAGGAAGAGACACTAAAAGGAAAAATGGCAGGATGTGGCACAGGCTACATATGGGTGAATCTAAGACTTTGAGCAAGTCTAGGGTTTCAAAACAAGAAAGAAAGCCACTGCAAGCAGCAGCAGAGTGACAAGGATGCCAAGATGACAACAAACCTCACAAGGAATTCAGTACTGGTTCCTTCAACCCTGGCTGGGCTGCTCCCTCGAAGGCCCCTTGTGGTTTCCCTAGAGCTGACCTAGGCCTTCTTTCCCTTTCTCCTCTTGCAGCAAAAGAACCCCCTCCAGGCCTCCCTGTGGTGATGATCACAGGCCCCATGACCGGAGTCGCATTTGGGGTGGGCCTGGTAACCATGCTGGGCTGTTTCCTGATCCTCACAGGGACTGACAGGTATCAAGGCTTTTCCCTACATGATTCCACCCCAGGATGGCCAGATCAGGAGGACGGACACCCCCCATTATCTTGTTCTGGTCCTGCCTCCCCCAACTCTGGCTTCCCTGATCATCCCACCAGCTCCTCCCTCACCTGCTGCTGACTTGAGCTGCTTCCTCAACAGCTTTGATCTAGTCCTCAAAGCTATAGTGTTGCCTGAAAGTTGGTGTTCAGAACTCATCATCTCACATTGTTTACTGTAATACACCACACAGTGAAGGGGTTGCATCCCAGGGTCTGATCATGGTCCTGGCTGAGGTCACAAGGCAGAGTAGAGAAGCCTGGACAGGATGGTAGAGTCAGCAACCTCCATGACGGAAACTATCCATGGGCCTTGAGATAGTCATGCCAGGTACTAGGCAGGATATTAGATCCTGGATTTCCATTTATGTCTCTTGCCAAGGCAGGGGGACAGAAGCAACAAGGTCACTGTCACATCCTGCCTGAGCAGAGGGTCTCACCACAGCAGAGCCAAGTTCAGAGAGAATAGAGATAGACAGAGTTTCCCCAGGTCTGCCCCATGTGGCTTTGCCTTTCAGGATCTGGGCCTTCCACTCAGTCAGACCCTTAGGGACCTTTTCCTGGGTCCTCAGTCCCTTTCCTGGGTCTTAAGTCAATGCTCTTCTGGGTCTGCACCTGCTGAGGGACTATCTTCTCTGGTTCAGCACAGAAATGCCTTCTTAAGACCTTGCTTACCTCTCTTCTTTTGGGCTTTCTTTTATCATGGAACTGATAGAGAAAGAGCTCCATGACTCTCTTTGAATACAGGGTCCCTTCTTTAGGCCCTGTCTTCCCTCCCTAAAATCTGTGAACTTTCTTACACTTCATGGAGAAATGGAAAAAGTAAACACAGGGAAGTGATGTCTGGCCTCTCATAGACCAGAACCTTCCAGGCTCAGACTAGTACCTGCTCAATGAGGTCTGAGCCTTGATGACCCTCCCTCCCTGTCCCCTGACATCTGCTGTGTCTCTCCAACACAGGCCCCCATCCCCAGAGTAGCCATTCCTATCTATGAGGTAAGTGAGGATGATAAAGGTTCTAGACCCACAGGGAGACTCAAGACCTTTCCCACATCACACTTGGATAAGCCTTGAGATTCAAGAAACATCATGGAAAAGACAATTGTGTGGGAGTTTTGTGATCATAGGATGGAGGAGCCTGGAAACAGGACCCCTGAATATAACCAGGACACAGCAGAAAGCATTCCCAGGTGCCCTAAAACCTGGGAAGTAAGGAATGCTGTTCTGGGGAAAGAATGGGGCTCAAAGGCCTCTTCATTTTTCACAGGAATTACTAAAACTTGATGAACATTTATGGCTGATCAACCACACAGCAGATATGGCTTCTTCGTGTCCTCAAGAAATAGCTGTGTATGGGACAAAGGAAAGTACCCTTAGTACCCAGATACTGGGGCATGGGACAGAGATGAAGCTTGAATGTACTGAGTGTCTCTGTTTCTGAGACTCAGTCACTTTCTCTGCCTATAACATAATCATGTTTTCATCAACATAATTATAACTTTTTATCAACTCAAGATCCACAGTATCTGACCTTGAAACCACACCCATCACTCAACTTGGAGCATCCTCTCAACACAGCATTCTGCTCCCTGAATCCCAGCTGAACCCCTCAGGAACTTGAGCCAAATTCATGATTGGGTAAATAAAAGGTAGTACATTACTACAATCATTATTTAGCATTAAAAGGAAATAAACAAGTTTGGTGGCCCAGGCCTGTAATCTCAGAACTGACTGAGGAGGCTGAGGTGGGAGGACTGCTGTGAATTTGAGGCTAGCCTGAGATACATAACAAGTACAAAACTGGGATGCAAGCAAGCACCAAATCAAGTCTATATATCAAGTCCTTGCCTCATAAAAAAAGAAACAAAGATGAAAGAAAGAGAGAGCAGGAAGGAGGGAAGGAGAGATGAAGAAATGGCTCAGTGGGTAAGAGCACTGCTGAGCAAGCGTAAGGACCCAAGTTCAAATCTTCAGCACCCACCTAAAACCCTGGCAGGGTCTTGTGTGCCTACAACCCTAGCATTGGGCAATGGAGACAGGCAGATAGCTGGAGCTTGCTGACCAGCTAGCCTAGCCACAACCACCTCAGTGGAGTGAAAGACTCTGCTCCAGGGACTAAGGCGGAGAATGATAGGATACCCGACATCCTTCTGTGGCCTCCACATGCTCACACATGGGCATACAAACCCATATACACACAAACAAATAATACACACACACACATACACACACACACACTGTACACATGCTCACACGCAAAGAAGGAAATGAAGTGCTGGTACATGCTGCAATATCAAACATTATTCCTAAGCAAAAGAACTGAGTGACAAAAAAAAAAACCCTATGTCCTAAGGCATGATTTAATTATATGTGATTCAGTATCTCCAGAATAAGAAAATATGCAGAAACAGAAAATAAACTAGTGGCTTCCTATAGCTGTGGAAATTTGGAGACAATTCAGAGTGACTAGTAATGGATATGGAGTTTCCTTTAAGATTGATTAAAGTTTTTTTGTTTTGTTTTGGTGATGGTTGGACAATTCTGTGGATATATTAAAAACCACTCAGATATTTGAAATAGATGACTTTGGTGATATATGAAGTATAGTCAAATGACGCTACAAATATAAGAAAATGTTCATAGATGCAACTATCTTTAAGACTTTTCCAGTCAGAGAGATGGCTCGCCAGTTAAGGGCACTGGCTGCTCTTGTAGAGGATCCAGGTTCAATTCCCACCACCAACATGGCAGCTAACAACCGTCCATAACTCCAGGTCCAGGGGATCCAACACCCTCTTCTGACTTCCTCAGGCATTGCACTTACATACATGCAGGTAAAACACTCATGCACATAAAAATAATAAAATATTTTTTAATAATAATAAAAGCTGGGCACAGTGATGCACGCCTTTAATCCCAGCACTTGGGAGGCAGAGGCAGGAGGATCTCAGTGAGTTCAAGGCCAGCCTAGTCCACATAGTTCCAGGACAGCTGAAGCTACAGGGAGACCCCGTCTCAAAAAGACCAAAAATAATAATAATAATATTTGAAAAAAAAAGAAGTTTCTACATATACTATTAGGTGCTGCTATACTTTACCATCAATGATGTGATTAAAGAAACTCATGAAGTAAAAGACAGTGTCTATCATGTTTACTTCTATTTTTATCCATTTTGTTTCCTTCTGAAGTCCCAGCCTTCTTCTAGTAACAATGTCTCTGATTGGAGGGCTTCCTTGAGCCACTCTCTAAGGACAGCTACAGGGTCTGTTGATCTTCCTTTGTATTAGTTACTTTTATCATTGCTGTGACCAAAATACTTGACAGAAACAATTTAAGGGAGGAAAGATTAGTTGTGCTCACGGTTTCAGAGGGTACAGTCCATGGTCTCTTGGCCTCATGTGCTTGGGCAGATCATCGTGGTGACAGGACCATGTAGTATCAGAACATCTCACCTCATGGCAGACAGAAAACAGAAAGAGAGAAGGGGCCAGGGATCCCCCCTCCAAAGTAAATACCCCCAAAGTCCTGCCAATACTGACCTACTTCCTCCAGCCACAACAGTGCCATCAGCTGGGGATCAAGTCTTCTACACAAGAACCCTTCATATCCAAACTATGCCATCCTTCCTCAGAAAATGCCCTTTATTTTCCCCTCATTCCTGACATAGAGTTACCCCAAGAGTGATCACCCCTTTGAGAGCTACTTTAGCAGTTATATGTGCTTCCTCTCTGGTGACCCTCTTCCAAGCTTACACCCTCTCCTTTTGCCCAAGAGTCTAAATTTTCAAGCAAAGCCACACCTAAGTGATTAAGATATTAACTTGTAAATAATCTTTCTTTGGAGTTACACAATCCATATCTAAGTGCCTTCAAAACACAACACTATATTTACTGCCCCCTGTACTTTTTAGTTCTGTACATAATTAACATAAGGTATATAAAGTGCTACATGATTTAGCTTGAAGAAAACATGTATACCTAAAGAACTACAGGAACTAGGAAGGGACTGAGAAGGTAGCTCAGAGACAGATAGCTCAGAGGAAGGTAGCTCATTTGGCTTGCATATGAAAGGCCCTCAGGGATTAAATACAGGACACCAGGAGAAAAGAGGCAGGAGAGGGGGGAGAGGGGAAAAGAGCAGATAGGGAAAAGGGGAGGGGGGAGAATGAGAAAAGAGAAGGGGGAGGGAGAGGAAGAGAAAAAGATGGGAAAGGAAAAGGGGAAAAGAAAGAAGGGAGGAAGGGAAGGAGCAAGGGAGGGAGGAGAGAAGGAGGGAGAGAGGGAGGCAGGGAAGGAGGGGAAAGTGGGAAAGGTAAAGGAAGGAAGGAAGGAAGGAAGGAAGGAAGGAAGGAAGGAAGGAAAGAAGGAAGGAAGAAAGGAAGGAAAGAAAGAAAGAAAGAAAGAAAGAAAGAAAGAAAGAAAGAACGAAAGAAAGAAGGGAAGGAGGGAGGGAGGGAGGGAGGGAAAGAAGAGAAATCTAACTATAGGCACTAGCCCCAGGAGGTCAAGGTTGTGATTTATCAGCCAGAGAAGAAAAAAAGAGACAAGCTGTGCATGCAGACACCACTCAACAAGCAGCCTGGCCCTGCCTTCTTTCTCTCCCTGTTAAAGCACTTTTCTCCCAAGATGGAGCTTTGAGGGAGATAGCCCCTTCTACCTTCCAGGGTGCCAGCCCTTAAACTGCTTTCTCCTCAGTAACTTGTCTCTTAGTATGGGTTTTTAAATAAAGAACAACAGGCTTAGGCCCAGTAACCCAGTAACACCACTTTCCCAGACTCTTCTGTTCCTCTGCCCCCCTCCCTCGACATGTTGGTTCTACTCTCTCTACCCCTCAACATTCTCACAGACCACAGGACAAAGCAGAAGGGTAGTTCTGCAATTTTATTTGATTACACAGAGAGATCTGGTGTTTCCAGTCCAGCTGGTGGGGTCAGTCTCTGAGGGCAAGTAGGAGACATAAGAAGATGCCACAAGAAGGACCTCGACTAGAGTGCCCTGCACCAATAACCTGGGACTTATCTAAGATGTTGAGGACCTCAGTCACTCGGATGCTCCCAAGATGCTGAAAGTTTGCTAAAAGCTTGTGATGTTCACGAGCACAGCCCATGAGGAGGAAGGTGGTATTGAGATTCCCTATAAGGAAGAAAGGAAAAGAATCAGGGGCACTTTCCAAACTCAAGAATCCTGCTCTCTTCCCAGAGGCCCCTCACCAACCAGGACACCTGCTCTCCCACCAGAAATCTGGGCACCAAGCACCTTCCTTCTTCCTATTGGAATTCATGTCTCATCTCCTACATCCCCCAGCCCACCTCTTTGCCACCAGCCTTTCTCTGACGTACAAAGGCACTAGACACCATACAGTTTGATAAAAGTTCCTCTCCTCTCACCTGCCTGAAGTTTTATGGTGGAACTGTAACACGTAGAAGCAATGTAGGGGCAAGTGTCAGTGGTGACAAAATTTGGAAGACATTCCTTGTCATGCCTGCCCACACAGGTTGGACAATGACTGGAAGAAGATTGTGTGGACTTAGGAGCATTAGCCTTAAGTTTTACAAAAGGATCCAAGTTGGTTATATTGTTGCAAAGATAGGTCCTGCAGACACGACTATAGGAGGCAATAGACATTCCAGGTGGAGAAACCAGATAGGAGATTTGCGGAGGGTAAGATAAAGCAGAGCTGCAGCCTTTAAAACTCACAACACCCCTACTGGTCCCTGAGGAGGAGAGGAGTAGAGAGGTCTGATCAGTTTCATTGGTCTGGCTCATTCCATCTCCCCCCACCCCAGCGGGGTTTCTGTTTCTGCTCAGTCCCATGACCAGCTTTGCCTCTCCCCATGTCTACTCACAGCCCCTGCACAGAGCTCAGATGCTGGCATTTCCATCTGTGTCTCCCCAGCCTTATCCATGCAGAAGCCTCTCTGCTTCTCTCTCCTGTGTGTCTCATCCTTCCCCCTCTCCCACGCCTCCCCCTCCTACAGGTATCTGCCCACTTTCATTCTGCTCTTATCCATGCTACAGTACAAAGGACCCAGAATTCCTTGTTAAGAATCCCTAGTCCTCATTTTCAGTCTGGAGCCAGCTTTCATTCCCTAACCTTCCTGTAAGCAGTCATTCTAAAGTGGTTAATCTGTTTCTTTTAATCTTGTGTGTTCTCTGGAGATGTGTAGTGTTTCATGAACTTAAGTTCTTACTTTGTGCAAATGGTAATGTTATTATGTAAACCAATCATCACTGAGCTTTTATTATCAATCTGTGTACACCTGAACATCTAATCCTAGTCCTGGGTGTTGGGAGCACAGCTGGGGAGGAGGGCAAGCAGAATAAGCAAAAGGAGACATATCCAACCCAACCCACATCACCTGTCTCAATAAGCACTATTGTCTCCTCGCAGCCCTCTCTCATTTTACAAACCATGCTCCTCATCAGAAGCCACTTCCAGTTCTGTAAGGAAACAGCTCTGAAGAGTGAGGCTGTTGCTTCATAGCACAAAAGAGCTTCAGTCCCTAAAGAGAAAATGTTCTTCCAGTCATCTCCCCACCCCCTACCCGACCCCACATCACCTTCTCAAGGTCAAAATCCACAAATCCCATCCCAAGGGAACCAGATGCCCAGTCCACCTTCTACCAGCAACATAAAACCAGCCTCCCACCTTTTGGGGGCCTTATAGTACACATCCCCACAAGACATACGAGGCAGTGAGATGGCCCCAAGGAGGCAGAGCAGCTGCAGAGATCTCAAATGCTGGGGTCCCATGGTCCTGTGTCAGGGTCCTGGATGTGAGAGCTCAGTCAGGAACCAATTTCAGTTGGAGTCTCAAGTTTGGTTCTTGTCAGTCCCTGAATTCTCTGTCCACTTGCCTGTGGGTCACTGTTTAAGGCAGAAGGTTGACTGTGTCAGTTGCTGTGGTATGAACTCCCTGGAGACCTTCACTAACTCAGGTTTTCCCATCTCCGTGGTCTTCCTTCCTAACTAACTCAAACCCGGCATATCTGCATCTCAAAGCGTGGCTCTCACTCTCCAGCCCAGGTCCTCTACACGCTCTTCTCCAGCCATACAATGAGATCAGATGAGCAGAACTCCTGTGTAAGCCAAGCATGGTGGATGATGCCTGTAGTCCCAGCACACCAAAGGCTGAGAACTGCCCTGCCCTGAGTTCAAGACCAGCCAGGGCTAATAACAAGACTCTGTCTCAAAAAAAAAAAAAAACCTCAGCAGTTGGGAAGTAAAGGGAGGAAGATGGGGAGTTTAAGGTCATTCTCTACTACACAGTGAGTTTGAGGCCAGACTGAGCTACATGTGGCCCTGTCTTACACACAAAAAAAGAAAGCCCATGGGCTGGAGAGATGGCTCAGCAGTTAAGAGCACTGGATGTTCAATTCCCAGCATCTACATGACAGCTAACAACTGTCCATAACTCCAGTTCCAGGAAATCTGATGTCCTCTTCTGACCTCCACAGGCACTGAACAACACAAGTACACTTACATGCATGCAGGCAATACCCTCATACACATAAAAATATTTTTTAAAAAAGAAAGCCCATGTGAGAGTAGAAGTTAATTAACATATTCCTAAATGCCCTTTTGTTCACTGAGGAAATTAAAAATCATATCCAACTGAACAACAACAACCTCAACGCACATCACTCACAAAAAGGGATGCATATAAAATCTGCTGGACAGTGACTATGGTCTGAGGCCCAGGTACAGTACTGCACCAATGATCATTTCCTGTTAGTACACCATGGTGGTGGATGACTATAATCCCAAGACCTGGGAGGTGGAGACAAGAGGATGAAAAGTTCAAGGTCATCCTGGCCTACATAGCAAGTTCAAGACCAGCGTAGGGTACATTAGACCCTGTCTCCAAAAACTTGATAAATTTGAAAATCTAGATGAAATGAGCTACTCAAATAATACAGAATGCCAAAATCGGCACCAAAAAAATAGCTAATACTTTAAACCAACAGGAATACCAAAGGACCACCTGCAAATCAACAAGAAAGTGATGCCAAAAGAATGGGCTAAGCCATCCTCAGAAGAGCAAGGCACCTAGGTGAAGAAGCATTTGAGATGCTCAAATCTAACCTTAATCAGGGAAATGCAACCATACTGCAAAATGTACACTTGCTATACACCTCTCAGACTGACATCAGAAAACTGGAAAAAGCCAAGTGTTGGCACAAATGTGGTGATGAAGATACCCTTGGGCACTGCCATTTACGAAGTGACTGTGGGAAGGGTAGATAGGACCTCCTGAGAGTTCTGATCAATTTCTCAAGCCTAGTGTGGGAGAAGTCTGACAACAATCAAATTAGATTTCTAAATACACATTTCTGGTATATTGTCACTAAATATAAGGAACGTTTCCACCCTCAGATGTATGAGGAGATATCATTATTGTGATGGTGAGTTAAGGCAAGAAGACCACCCCTCCCTGAGGCCAAGGGAGTACACAGCTCAGAGGGAGGCTCACCATGTAATATCTCCCACTGCAGTTACAAGCAGTTGATTACATACACTCATGTGCCTATGGACTGACCATAAAAGCACAGTACTGCTCCAAATAATAAACAGCCACACAGACAAACTAAAAACTTGCTGTGCGTGCGGGTGCATCCCAGCACTCAGGAGGCAAAGGCAGGCAGATCTCTGTGAGATCAAGGCCAGCCTGATCTACATAGTAAGTTCCAGGCCAGCTGGGGCTACAGGGAGATCCTGTCTCTAAAAAAATCAACCAAACCAATCAAACCCCACTTTGTAAAACACTATACATCTCCAGAGAACACATAAAATCAAGAGCAACACATTCATCACCTTGAAATGACAATCTATGGGCAGGCTGGGAAACGAAGGTAAGGAATCTGGATTAATGAAAATAAAACAATGTGAGAAGGGCTACCAAGTTCATAGGCTTAGTAAGTACTCAAGGATCAAGCAAACTTGGCATCTTCAACCCTCCGCTTATTAACTGCCTGATCTTGTAGTTTCTGGAACTCAGCCTTCTTCCTCATTAAAAAGATATATTAATGATTTATAGCTAGATATATAGATAGGTAGATATAGATATACATATATATACACATATACATACATATACAGATAGAGAGATATATACAGATACATAGATATATGTATATATGAATATACATACATGTACAGGTATGTATATATATACATAAATAAACAGTAGATATAGATATATACATTATATATACATATAGTTACAGATATAAATGTATATATACATACATATAGATACATATGTATACATACATACATATATAGATATAGCTATATGTATACATATATGCATATATACATCATATACAGATATGTATATCTACATATACATATACAGACTATGCATATATACATACATATATGTATACAGATATATAGCTATAAATACATATATGCATATATACTGATATAGTAGATAGATGATATAGATAGATGATTGCTAGATAGTAGATAAGATTAGATTAGATGGGGGGGGAGAGGGAGAGAGATGGATGATAGATGATTATTCATTCATATGAAGCCCAGGCAAACGGCAAACTAGACGTTCCGCTCCTTCCGTCCTCCCTCCTCCCTACAGAAAGTTCAATGTCTCCAGCGGACACTCGAGCGCCCCCAAACCCTAGCCCGGCCCCAGACAACCTTTCCAGCTTTAGTACATTTCCTCTGCACAACAGTCCAGCTGGAAACCACTTCCGCCACGTTCTTTAGCCTGGAAGGTCACACACCCACAGGCTCTGTAACCCTGATATTCGTGTTTGGCTTGCGGGGAACAGGGCTAAAGCCCGCAGAAAAGAGACATGGAAACGGAGACAAAGGCCGCCCAGGCCCGCCGGGACCAGAGGGTGAGGCCGCGCAAGCGCAGATGGTATGAAATAATGCCCGCCAGTGAGACGGAGCCTGTCGTTCCTGTAGGGGAGGGGCGAAGCGCCAGCCTCGCTCTGGCTGTGGCAATTCGACGCCCCATTGGCTGCCTGCCCTAATCACGAAGAACAGGCAGGAAGGCTAAGGGGGCGGGGCCTAAGGTGTGTGAGACTCAACTCGACGCGCTATTGGCTAGCCTGACTGTGCCCCGGAGAAGCGAGCAGTCAGGAAAGGGGCGGGCCCCCGTGGAGGAGCTCAAACCGTATTGGTCACCTGTTACCTCAGGATAGGCTGTGCTTGAAGCTCATTGGTCCTCGTAGGAAGGAGCCCGGGGAGGGGGGAGGGGGGGGGAAGCAGCTCAGGCAGGCAGTTCCCCTTCGCCACTTTCTCGCTCCTTTCCTTGGGCCTCGTCCTGACTGTGATTCGGCTGGAGGCTGTGGTAACCACCGATTGGCAGTGCGGACATGACCCCTGCCTTCCTGACCCCTTCTGCCCCCCCCCCTTGAGCTGGGTCTCCTCCTAGTCGGGCTGCTCAGGTCGCCCTTCCCCCACCCACGCCCTTCCCCCACCCACGAGCCCGTGAGCACGTTCCTCATGCTCGGCCCCCTCCCTGGGACTCGGAGCGGAAGGGGTGACGGCTGCTGGAAGGGGGGGTACCTAGCATTAGGTGTTGGGCTGGGGTACAGAGGCATAGGCACCGTGTGCTTTGGTTGGGTTTGGTTTGGGGGTGGGGTGAGAGGTCCCCGGGAGTTGAGACAGGGTATAGCCCCACCTGGACTGGAACTTGCTATGTAGACCAGGCTAGCCTGGATCTCCGCCTGGCTCTGCCTCCCAAGTGCGGAGATTAAACGCATAAATGATCACAACAAGCCCTTGGGTTTTTTTGTTGTTTTTTGTGGGGGGGGGTATTGTTGCTTTGGTTTTGGAGGGCTTCTGGGGAGGGTTGGCCTTTTGGGTAGCCCCAGATGGCCTGGAAATTACTATGTAGACCAGGCTGGCCTCTGTCTCACAGAGATCTGCCAGCCTCTCAAAGGTCTGCACCACCCTGCCCTATTTGTTTTGGTTTTCGTTTTTTGGTTTTTTAAAGATTTATTTTTAATTGTACAAGTGTTTGGAAAGCCTGTGTGTATACTGGTATGTGTGTAGTGCCCAAAAAGGTTGGAAGAGGGTGGCAGAGCTCTCATGTGGGTGCTGGGAATCAAACTCAGGTCTTCTGGAAAAACAAGTGTTGCTAACCCCTGAGCAACCTTTCCAGCACCTTGTTTTGTTTTCTTAAGACAGGGTCTCATGTAGCCTAGGTTAGTCTTCAACTTCCTAGTGACAGAAAACCTTGAACTCCTGATCCTCCTCCCTTCACCCCCCAAATACTGGAATTTTAGGCCTGTGCCACTACCCAGTCCGTTTTTGGGGGTTTTTTTGTTTTGTTTTGTTTTGTTTTGTCTTTTTGAGACAGGGTCTCCCTGTAGCCCCAGCTGTCCTGAAACAATGTAGACCAGGCTGGCCTCGAACTCACAAAGATCCGCCTGCGTCTGCCTCCCAAGTGCTGGGATTAAAGGCGTGCGCCACCATGCCCGGACAGTTTTTGGTTTTTTTAAAGACAGTCACTTTATTGCCCAGGCTGGCCTGCAACTTACTATGTAGTCGAGGCTGTCCTAGAACTCACAGTAATTCTATCTCAGCCTCCCAAGTGCTAGAGTGTGAGCCATCATGGTCAGCTCAGTGAACATTTGTTGAACTAATACCCAAGGAAAAGTCCTAGTGAGCTGGTGGTACAGGCCAGTAAGGTAATCTCAGCTACCCAGGAGACTGAGAATGGAGGATAGCAAGCTCAAGGCCAGCCAGGGCTACTTAGGAGTCCATGTCTCAAAAGAATAAAAATAAATAAAAACTAGACCGGAGATGTGGCTCAGGGATAGAACACTTGCCTAGCATGCACAAGGCCCTAAGATCAATGCCTAGTATGGAAAATAAAACATCTCTAGTGAAAATGGAAATCTCTGAGAGTGTCATACAGACTATTTAAAAGGGGGGGGGGGCTGAAGAAATGGCTCAGTCCGCAAGGTGCCTTCCACACAAATGAGAGGACCTGAGTTGGGATCCCAGAATAAAGAGCTGGGTAGTGTCATGTCTATAGCCCTCCCAGTAGGGGTGAAGAGCCAAAACAGGTGGATCTCTGAAGCTCACTGGCCAGCCAGTCTAACAAGTCATGAGTTTCAGGTGCAGTGTGAAGATCCTGTCTGAAAAAACCAAAGTAGAGAGCAACGGAGGAAAGACACCTGATGTCACACACACACACACACCGCTGCACACAAAGGTGCACAACACACAAGTCCATACACCACATGCACACAGACAACAAACAAAAGGCAGACAGAATTGGATGGCATATGTGGGACTCAGAATTTGAGGGGGGCATAAAAATGTTTTTAGAGATCAAATAAATGCAAGGGGATACAATGAGAGTTGTCAAATAGGATGCCTGGAAAAACTGTTTGATGTAAGCGTGCTTGAGGGGCCTGGAAGGTATACATACACCTGAAGCTGGGATTTGTCATGGGAAAGTGTGCAGGTGAGCAAAGAGGATGTCTGCACTGAACAAACACCTAAGAAAGAAACGAAGGCCTGGGAGAAAGATCATGTGACAGAGAGGAGAAGCCAAGGTGGAAGCTGGGTACAGAGGGTGTCAAGATGGAGGAGCAGAGATATGGCTTCCCAAAGGCAGAGGGTTGGTTAAGGCAGGGTCCATGTAGCTGTCCTGACCTACCACTTCTGCCCCTAGGTCCATGGACCCCAATGAAATGTCTGCTCCCCAACACTGCCCTGCTGACTCTGCCCCAGGGGATGAGACCAGAGCCCCCCAGAGCACAGAGCTTATCCCCAGGAGACCTGTCAGTCGCTCTCCAACCTGTGCCCGCTGTCGTAATCATGGTGTCACAGCCCATCTCAAGGGCCACAAGCGCCTCTGCCTCTTTCAGGCTTGTGAGTGCCACAAGTGTGTCCTCATCTTGTGAGTATAAAGGTCAGAGAGAGGGGGAGGATGGGTCTCCAAAAGGTGGCTGACTTTTGACTTGCAGCCCCCATCTTTTAGGGAACGTCGAAGAGTCATGGCTGCCCAGGTGGCCTTGCGCAGGCAGCAGGAGGCACAGCTGAAGAGGCACCTGGCTCAGGGACTGATGAAACGGGCAACCCCTCTGGAAACTCCCATCCGTGTCAAGAAGGGAGTCCTTCGGCCAGGGGTCCCTTGTGAGTGTCTCTGACTGGGGATGGGACAGGGATTTGGGTGTCGAAAGTATAAGTAAGGACAAGCATTCCTGTCTGGCCACTGAATCAGTGTATGGCCTTGGGCAAGGTGTTTGTACTTTCTGGACCTCACCCTTTCCAACTATAAAATGTGGCCAAGGGTTCAGTGAGAGCTGCTGGTAGAAAATGGTTAGTAGAGCCAGGGAGATGGATCGGGATAAAGGTGCATGCTCTACAGGCCTGGTGACCTGAGTTTGATCCCTGGAGCACATAGAAAGGTGGAAGGAGAGAGCCAACTTCCCCAAAGTTGTCCTATGACCTCTACATATGTGCCTTGGCGAGCACATGCACACACACACACATACACCTCTCTCTCTCTCTCTCTCACACACACACACACACATACACACATGAACACAAAGTAATTATTTTAAAGAAAGAAAATAGAGGAGCAGGGCATGTTGGACTGACTGTAATCCCAACACTGGGGAAGAGAAAGGAGGAGGCTGGAGACCAACATGGGCTAGCAGGAAGGAGGACTGGTGGAGGAGAAAGCTGCAGCTGGACACAGAGGCACATTGGCACATACCTGTAATCCCAACACTTGGGAGTTCTGGAGGCAGGAGGATCAGAAGTTCAAAGCCAACCTAAGCTAGGAGAGAGAGAGACAGAGAGAGAGAGATCGAGAGAGAGAGAGAACTGGAGTTGGGGTAGGATGAATCAGGAGAAAAGGCTCACTGGATCTCTCTCTGGTTCCTCACAGCTGGGAAGGAGAATATAGCGCCCCTGACTCAGAGTCCCCAGGGAGCAGTCCCACTAGTGCTCATACCCCCTGGGAAGGTAAGACGATCCTGGCCCTGAAGGACTGGTTCCTACCCTAGCTCCTGCCCAGATCATTTCTCTGTGCTTTCTGCACCTGGGTGGTCGCTGCATCCCAACCCTGACTTGCTATATAATCTTCAGTAAGTCCCTTCTTTTCTGTGGGTAAAAGAAGATGGGACTGTAAGGCCCACCCATTTTTCAGGTCTGACCCTCATCCAGGAACATGTTTTCTTCTCCAGGATTACCTCTATCCCGTGTCCTTTCCCCTCACAGGAAAACTACGGGCCTCTGCTGCCCAGCCGTCCCCCAGAAGCCTTGCCTTTGCCCTGGACTCCAGTGCCTCCTGGTCCTTGGGGCCCTGGACACTGGCCACCCCCAGTGGTATGCCGCTTGATATGCCAAGAACCTGCTGTCCCTCTCCATCCTTTCCCTGGTAAGATGATAACTCACCTTTCATTCAGGAGATATTTCAATGCTTGGTTGCCACTGTACCACAAAAGGAGGTAGAAAGGGAACACAGGTGGGTAGAGGGAAGCCAGTCACGGACTCTCAGCTCCATACATTCTGCATTCTCCTGCCCTTCTTAGGATTTGATCCTGGCTCCTCCCTTCGGCTGCCCACACATGGAACCCTCCCAGCCTGCCCAGGATCTCACTCAGTACTGACAACTCCACTTTCTAGAGAGCCCCAAGGACCCCTAAACCTACCTCATACGTAAGTAGGAACACGAGAATATGTATTCATTCTCAGCCTAACTGTGCTGCACACCACAGTGGGTGATAAAGAAGAAAAAGTTTCAGACCAAGTGTGGTAGTACACACTTGTAATCCTAGCACTTGGGAGAGAGAGTGAGGAGGATCAGGAGTTCAAGGTGGTCCTCAACTACATAGTTTAAGGCCAGCCTGGGCTACAAGAGACCCTGTCTCAAAAAAAAAGAAAGAAAAGAAAAAAGAAGGAAAAGAAAAAGGTCTCAGACTAATAGGTAAGCAAAGCTGCTGCAGCTCTGCTATTTCCTGTGAGCCTTTAGACAAGTGCTGGCACCTCTCTAAGCCTATTTAATATCAGTAATTGGGGGATGCTAGTACTCTCAGATTATCATCGTAATTAGCAATATACCTAATATACCTGACCTTGAGCAAACAGTGGCTACTCAATCTTCTTAAACAGATAAGAGAGAATAGGGTTGTCTGCTGAAATGGAGGGCCCACGATAGTAAGGCACAGGTATAACGCCAGAGACCGTAAGAGAAAACTTCTTGAAGATGAGCCAAGCTAGCCTTCAGATGACAGGAAATGAGGAGCTGAGTGAGAGAAAGCAGACTCTGGTAGAACAGAGCCAGCAATCCCAATCCCTCTAGGTATTCTGTCTGCTTTCAAAAAACTGGCACCAATGATTCCCTGTAATCCTCACAGTAGCCTAGCCTACGAGAGGGATACTTGCAGAGATTTTCATTCTACAGAAAGCAGAGTAGCCAAGTTAGGGAACAAGACTTACCGAAGTCCACAAAGTCCAGTAACCCAAGCAGGTTCTGATTCCCAGATCAGAATGTCTGACCACTTTCCATGTTTCATGTCTTTGTATGTTTAATCCCTTTGGTGTGTCTCCTCTTTTTCAGATGTTCAACTCTGATACTGCAGTCTTGTGGTACCCCAGACACTCTTCTACTACAGCCACAGGTCTTGGGAAAGAAGTGGCATCCAGGAGCAGGGAGGAGGTTGAACTTGAAGAAGGGAAAAGCAGGGGACTGAAGGAACCAGACAGAGGAAGCATGTGCAGGGTAGACAGAAGTAGGGGGGTTCCCAGTCTGCTTCTCTCCCCTTTCCTTTGCAGGCCCCTGGAGGCTCTTGCCTGGCCTGGACATCTACTCCCTCTGAGAGGCAGCTGCAGCGAGAGGCAGCTGAGGCCCTTATGGGCCTGAAAGATTCATCCCAGGCTCCCCGCCTGACCCCATCTGTCCCCGCAAACCCTGCCTGGATCTCTCTACTCCACTCCTGTGGCCCGCAAGGTAATGTGCCCCCTGAAAGAGAGGATGCAATAAGGGTGGTTGGGAAACGGAGATCACCAGAATAAGCAAGGACACACTAAGATGACGGGAGAATTCCAAGTTCAGTGTCCTCAAGTCCAGGCCCCCAAGCTTCTCAGCCTCATCTCTGAGACTACAGTTCAATGTTTCAGCGAGCTAATCTTTACCAGTTTTAATCTGAACAAGAAAAATGAAGTCCTGAAGAGGTAGAGACTTGCCAGGGACTGGCAGATGGCAAGACAATGCAGAGCCTGGTCTCCTGATGCCAAACCCTAGCTTCCTGCTGAAGTCTGGAGAGGGAATAAAGTAACTCAGGTCTGGACTGGGAGGAGTGACAGCTGCCTTCCAGGAGCTTTTTCTAGTTGGGAAACCTGGATAGCTTCAGAAGGCTCAGTGGCAAGACAAGAGGAACTTGGAGGAATGAGAAATATTCAAGGGAACAGAGAGGAAGGCTGAGTTCTGTTCAGTGGTGGATTGCTCCAGAGGCACAGGGAGAGATGAGGCTGGGGAACCTTCTGATTGTAGAGATCTGGCACGGTGGGCTTGGGACTCTGAAACAGCAACTATGCACAAAGGGGAACTGGGGGATTTTCTGAACTAGACGGAGCATGGTAGCTTTGGGGAGGGACTGGAGAAAGCAAGACTGGAAGTGGGAAAATTAGCAGGCAGGAGTAAGCCAGGAGAACAAGGGTGAGGTCTGGATCAGTAGGATAAACAGGGAGTCAGAGGGACAATGAATTTGACTGGTCCTGCCGCTTCCTTCTTGGGTACAGCTCCACCTGGAGGAAGAGGATTCCAGCCTGTTGGCCCCCCTCTTCGACCCAGTCCAGCTTCCTCAGTCTCTCTGCATATTGGGCGTCTGGGATCCGTCTCCCTTCTAAGTTAGAACTCAGAGACAGAGACAAAGAGGTGACAGACTACAAGCACTGCATATTTGGTATCTTACTTACAAATTTTTGCATGGAATTTAATGTAGTATAAGCTTCAGGTCTTTCTTTTTTTAAAGCTTTCAGGTCCCTCACTAATTTTCAGTTCCTTCTGTGATATAGGTATGTCCTTGACTGAAAGTGGATAGTCTCATAGCCCTTTTTAAATCATAGGGCCTTCTTAAGTCCCCCAAAAAAGATGGCTCTGTAGTTTAAGGTGACCACTATCTAAATACATTTTTGCATGAGTTTATGTTCTGTATATGCCTATATGTATATGCGTATGTGCTCTGTGCACATGAAAACAATATTTTCTTGTATGTAGGTTTCTATAAGCAAGAAATAAACCTTTGTCATTTAAGCCACTGAGATTTAGAGTTCATTATCACAGCCTAGCCTAGTCTACCCTGACTGACAAAGGGACCATTCAACTCACTTCTCAAAATGTAAATCTTCTACTCAAGAACTACCACAAACCAGGCATGATGGCTCATACCTGTAGTCCCAGCACTCAGGTGGCTGAGGGAAGATTCCTTGTGAGACTCTGCCTCAAACAACAACAAAGAAAAAAACACAATCAATAAATATGAACTTGGGTTTCTTATTGTGGCCGTATAAGAGTAACAGAGGGAGATAGCAGAGGGAGTAACCGGTGCAATGATTAATTGCCTGCTCTGTGCCAGACATAGCCAGTTTTCTGCTATCCAGAGAGTCACAACTGAAATACCTACAAGGGGCAAGCAGATCCTATAAAGATGTGAAGGACAGGTAGGGGCTGGAAAACAGAACACATTTCATACCAACTGGCATCCTCCATCAGCCCTAGTGGATTATTCCAGGCAGAAACACGGACTCAGTATTGCTATGTCTGATTTTTCAAGAGAAATTAGGAAACTGAGTTTCTGTGTTCAACACAATAATTTTCAAGTGTTGGCACAGTTTGCTCCTTTAAATGTTATGTGGGCCAAATAAAACATCTTCAGGCCAACTTTGGCCAACAGAATTCTAATTTAATAGCAATCTAACATGACATTTTTGGGTGGGGAAACTGAAGTCAATCAGGACACAAAGAACCAAGTTAGTCTTTATCAGGAGTTTGTCACTGTCTTCTTTAAAAGATTTTATTTTTAATTGTGTATATATGTGTATGTCTGTATGTGGGTATATGAATGTGAGTGCAAGAGTCCATGGAGGCTAGAGGCACTGGACCCCAGGAGCTAGAGTCACAGGCTATTATGAACTGCCTGCATGATGTGGTTTCTGGGAATTGAACTTGGGCCCTCTGGAAAAGCAACAAATGCTCTTAATCACTGACTCATCTCTCCAGCCCAAGACAAGTTCATTGTCTTTTTCCAAAAATCCATTAAAAAGGCTGAGGCTACAGTTCAGTGGTAGAGTGCTTGCCTAGCATGCTGAGGCTCTTGGGTTCAATCTCCTGTATTACACACACATGAAAAAAAGTTGTTGGAGGGGTGAGTGTGTTTAAGTGTTTATGAAAGAATCCATGAAAGATTAGAGATTATTACCGCCATTTATTATTCGTAGACCCACACAACCCTGTAACTGTGCCTAAAGAGGCAAAGAGACTACCCCAAAAGTTTAGGGAACTCTTCTACAAAACAATTAGAAAGATTCCTTCTCATTTCCAGGTCTCAACATTTTATAAACCACAGAATGAAAGATTTGAGACTCCAGGGACATACATTAGTCAGAAGTATTGTCTACAAAATCCTCCCCTTTTCTGCTAAGGCTGTCGTTATGTAATGTTTTTGGTTGTTGGGCTTGTTTGGTTTGTTGGTTGGTTCATTGGTTTTGAGACAGGTTCTAACTTGCCCAGGCTAGCTTCAAACTCATTTTGTAGCCCAGGCTAGCCTCCAACTTATGGTAAGCTTCCTGTCTCAATTTATGGGGTACTAGGATTACAGGTTCTTGTGACCCATCATGCCCCGCTAATAGAACTTGCTCACATTTGTTTCATAAGCCAGTGCTGTTGAGTCCTCAACAGCATTTTAAGCCACTCCAGACATGAATTCCAAAGCTAGGAAGGCCTGCAGAGACTATCAACTCCCACCCTCAGAGGGGGCAGACACAGAGCATAGGAACATACTTGATAACTGATTGCCGTTCCTGCTGTTACCTGCCTCCCTTTTCTTAGTCAAGACAATTAATGGTGGTGGCATTCTCCTATTTGAGGCCTTGAGAGGGTGGGCTATTCCTACTCCACAACAGATTGCAGAATAGCAAACCTGCAACACTACTCAAGAGGCTCTGTAAGAGATCAGAAGACTAATGTCAGCTCACACCTCCTGTCCCTCCCCAGTTATAACTTAGATATATGATTGCCCTTTAATAGACCTGCCCAAGCCTTGCAGCCTTGCTCTTCCAGTGACAGATAGCCAAGACTGCACAGTCAAGAGCAGGGAAGCATTGCAGCAGCAACAGAGCTAAGACTCTGCTACTCGGGGCTGAGCAAGGGTCCCCAGTATACCTAGGTCATACAGCCAGGAAGGATAAAAGGATAGAGGAAGACACTGCAAAGGGGAGGAACAAGAAATAAAGTGATGGGGTCAGCAAGATGGCTCAGCAGGTAAAGCACCTGCTGCAAAGTCTGACAACCTAAGTATGATCCCCAGAGCCCACATACAGGTAGAAGGAGAGAACAACCCCACAGTGTTGTCCTCTGACCGCCACCCTCTGTGACACACATATACCCACATACATATACACACAAAAATACAAAAATAAATACATGTAAAAGAGGCTGGGGCTGGAGAGATGGCTCAGTGGTTAAGAACACTGGTTGTTCTTGCAGAAGACCCGGGTTTGAATCCCAGTACCCACCTGGTGGCTAACAACATTCCATAACTCTAGTTCCAGGGGATCTGACACCCCATTCTGACCTCCCTGGGCATTGCATGACACGGGTGCACTTACACACATACAAGCAATACACTCATATGCATAAAATAAAAATGAATAAATAAAATTAAAAAAAGAAAACAGGCTGTTATGTAACTCAGCAGTTAGCTGGAGATGTCTATCTTTGAAATGAATAGTGATATGCAGGGTGAGGGAGTAAAGAGTAGGCCTTGCTTGTCTGGAATCCACCTCTTCTTGAATGTCAGACCTAGCAAGGCTTTTCACATCATTAGCTAGCCAATTTATCTTTCAAATCATTTGGACCCCAAAACAGTGCCTGAGGGAGTGAGGCAGACCTACAGAGGTCAGCTTTGGGAACAGGACAGACTTAAGAATTGTCCATGGTCGGGTGTGGTGGCACATGCCTTTAGTCCCAGTACTCAGGAGGTAGAGGCAGGGGGATCTCTGAATTCAAGGCCAGCCTGGTCTACATAGAAAAAAAAAATCGTCCAGAGTCGAGTGTGTAATCTAGCACCTGGGAAGTGGAGGCAGGAGTATCAGGCATTAGTTAGTGTGAGCTACACAAGACCCTGTCTCAATACACACACACACTTGCTCATGCTTCCACATTTCCACCTCTCTGAGTAGAGCACTCTTCACCTGCTATTAGAGAGCCAGTGGGCTCCTGGCCCCTGACTAGCCTTCTGAAATTTCAGCCAATGGACTGTGAGTTTTGGTCTCTATACCACTCTCTCTTCCCATCTGCCATTGCAGAGTAGAGAAATGCTGCCTGATCTAATGGAGTAGTGAATAAATCTCCCTTCTAAGCTTTTGTCTTGTACCCTCTTGATACTCTGCAGAAATGATCAGTAAGGTTCCAACTATGAAGTACCATCCTTGTTCCTCTCCCTCCTCACAAACAGTTGCCCACAGCCACCCAGGTTTTATTTCCTGAAAGCATTTCATACTCTGTCCTTTGAAAATCCACTCTGTTCACTTCAGCCCTAAGGGAACTTGGCCCATTCCTGCCAGCACTTGTAGCCAGGGCCAAAATAACATGACACCACCTATCTCCACCCAGGCCACACACATGTCCTCAGTCCTGGTTCACTTGGGCTCATTATTTACCCCATTTCTTTGTTAGCTAGCTTTGCAACCCCATACTCATGCTCAATAGCCAACAATCATCTCCTGCATAGACCCTCATGAGATCTGGAGCTCTTCCCAAAAGCAAGATTCATCCTGTTATCTGATTCAATGTGTTAAGCTTCTCAGGCAGAGCTTTACCTCACTTGGAATCACAGACTTGATCACTTTAAGCTGTACCAGTGTCAATCTGTGTCTCCACCCCCCAGAACAGCTATTCTCAGAAGACAGGCCTATTGTGAATTTTCTCTCTGGAAGTTCAGAGTAACTGACTGAGGTTCTGTCCAATTCCTTAGGAATTGTTTACCCTAATATAGTGCACTCAGCTGCCATCCCATCATAATATCGACAACTTCCTGCCCTGTTTAGTTTTAGGGCAGTTTAGGTTTGCAGAAAGTAGTGATTACAATCACCAGAGTGAAAAAACAGTCTATGGAACTACACATCAAACGGGATTCATATCTAAGATATATATATATATATATATATATATACAAAACTGCAAAATTTAAACACCTAAAAACCAAATCAATCAATAAATGGGCTAATGAACTAAATAAAACTCAGAAGAAAAAACACAGGACCAGCAAGATGTCTCAGTGGGTAAATGCACTGCTGCCAAGCCTGATGACCTGAATTCAGTCTCCAAAACCCACATTGGGGAAGGAGAGAACCACTTCTACAAGTTGTCCTCTGATCCCTACATCCATGCTGTGGCACCCACACCAACACACACGCACGCACACACACACACACACACACACACACACACACACACACAAATAAATAAAAACCCAAGAAAGTTTCTAATTTTAAATTTTTCAGAAGAACTACAAATGGCCAGTAAATACTTGAAAAGGTGTTCAATATCCTTAGCTATCAAAGAAATAGCCTCAAAACTATATTGAGGCTGGACATGATGCCACATGCCTTTGATCCCAGCACTTGAGAGGCAGAAGCAGGTAGAACTCTGTGAGTTTGAGCCTAGTCTACATAACAAGTTCCAGGCCAACCAGAGCTACACAGTGATTCTCTATTTTAAAAAAAAGAGAGAGAAAAAGAAAGAAGAAAAAAAGGAAGGAAAGAAAGAAAGAGGCCGGGCGTAGTGGCACACACCTTTAATCCCAGCACTTGGGAGGCAGAGGCAGGTGGATCTCTGTGAGTTCACAGCCAACCTGGTCTACATAATGAGTTCCAGGCCAGCTGTAGCTACAGGGAGACCCTGTCTCAAAAAAAAGTGGGGGGGGAAGGAAAGAAGGAAGAAGGAAGAAAAAAGGAAGGATCTGGAAAGATATCTCAGCAGTTAAGAGCACTGGCTACTCTTCTAGAAGACCGACTGGGTTTGGTTCCCAGCACAGCAACTAACAACCATTTGTAACTATTCCAGGGGAGCCAACACCCTCTTCTGGCCTCCACCCCTAGGCATTGCACATGTAGGTGTACTTACTACATAGAGGCTAAACATTCACAGATGTAAAGTAAAAGCAAATAATTTAAAAAATACGTTGAGAGGCTGGCAAGATGGCTCAGTGGGCAAAGGCACTTGCCACACAAGTATGAGGATCTGAGTTCGAATCCCCAGAACCTATGTAAAGCCAGGTCGTGCACATCTACAACACCAGAACTCATACTGTGTGATGGGAAGCAGAGAATCCCCAGGGCTAGCCAGCCTGACATAGGTAGCATAGCAGCTAATTATGGAGACCCTGCCTCAAATAGGAAGTGAAGACCAGTACATGAGGTTGTCTACACACACACAAATTACTTTGATATTTACCTTACCCCAGTCAGAATAGTTATCATCAAGAAAATAAATGAAACTGGGTGCAATGGCACAAGCCTTTAATGCCAACACTGCAGAAGTAGAGGCAGGCAGATAGAGGCCAGCTTGGTCTACATGTCGAGTTCCAGGCCATCTGGGGCTACAGGAAGACCCTGTCTTAAAAAAAGAAAGAAAAGCAATGAAATGACAACAAATGCTGGTGAAGATGTGCATAAAGAAAGACCCTACTCACTGTTGGTGGGAATGTAAGCTGTGCAGCCACTGTGGAAATCGGTATAGAATTCCTCAAAAAACTAAAAAAGGGGCTGGAGAGATGGCTCAGCAGTTAAGAGCACTGGCTGCTCTTGCAGAGTACCTGGGTTTGAGTCCCAGCACCCACATGGTGGCTAACAGTCCATAACTCCAGTTCCAGGGGATCCAATACTTTTTTTTTTTTTTTTTTTTTTGTCTTTTTGAGACAGGGTCTCCCTGTAGCCCCAGCTGTCCTGGAACTCACTATGTAGACCAGGCTGGCCTTGAACTCACAGAGATTCGCCTGCCTCTGCCTCCTGCTGGGATTAAAGGCGTGCATCACCATGCCCAGCTTATGATACCCTCTTTGACTTCATGTGCATTGCATGACACAGGTGCACTTACATACATGCAGGCAACACACATACACATATACACATATATACACATCATGTTTTCTCTCATATACAGAACCTAGATTTAAAATTAGATCTATGTGTACTGTTCTACATAACAAGTTCCAGGCCAGCCAGGGCTACAAAGTGAGACCCTGTCTCAAACAACAAGAAATAAATTATATGTGTGCACTTACATACTTATGTGTATGTCTATGTACACGTGTGTGTATACACTCACATGCGTGTGTGGTCATGAAACTAGAAAGTAGATCATAAGAGGGGAAGAAGAGGGAGAGAGATGACTCAGTAGTTAAGAGCACTGGCTGCTCTTGCAGAGGACCCGGTTTGATTCCTAGCAACCACATGGTAGCTAACAATCATCAGTAACTCCAGTTCTAGGGGAATCCAGCGTCCTCTTCTAACTTCCATGGGCATTGCACAACACAGGTGCAACTACCTACATTCAGGCAATACATTCATACACTTAAAATAAAAATAATAGTAATAATAAAATATTTTTTAAAAAATTAAAGATAGAGCCCGGCTTGGTGGCTCAGACCTTTAACCCAAACACCCGGGAGGCAGAGGCAGGTGGATCTCTGTGAGTTCGAGGCTAGCCTGGTCTACATAGTGAATTCCAGGACAGCTGGGGCTACAGAGGAGACCCTGACTCAATAGAGCTGCTTTGCTCTTCTAAAGAACCTAAGTTTGGTTCCATCACCCAGGTCAGGTGGCTCATGACCCTCGTAACTCCAGCTCTAGAGGGATATAATGCCTTTGGCCTCTGAAGGCACCTGCACTTGTGTACAACACCCGCCCTCCATATGTAATTAAAAATCTTTTTTAAAAAGAAGCCTGTTTGAAAAGACTACATACCATGATTTCAGCTATATAACCTGATGTCCTAGTTTGTTTCTTCATTGCTGCAACAAAATACTCTGACCACTACCAACTTGGGGAGGAAAGGATTTATTTGCCTTACATCTCCCGGGTCACAGTTCATCAGGGAGCCCAGGGTAAGAACTCAGGGCAGGAACCTGGAGGCAGGAGCTGGAGCACAGGCCATGGAGGAACGCTGCTTACTGGCTTGCTCCCCTGGCCCCTGCTCAGCCTGCTTTCTTAGGCAACACAGGCCCACCTGCCCAGGGGTGGTACCACCCACATTGGGCTGGGACCTCCCACATCACTCATCAAGAAGATGCCCCCCAGACAGGGCCACAGTCCAGTCCAAGAGAGGCAATTTCCCGATTGAGGCTCCCTCAACACAGGTGTGTCAAGTTGACACTAAAGCTATCCAGCACACCTGGAAAAAAAAGGCAACACTTCAGAAACAATAAAATTCACAGTTCGGGGGGGGCAGAAGATGAACAGATGTTGCACAGAGGAGTTTGAAGTCAATGAAGCTATTTCCTATGACATGATAATGGTAGATACATTCATATGTTTGTCAAAACCTGTAAGATATACCTGACAGACACAAACTTTTATGTAAACCTTGGACACTTGGTGTTGTGGTTAATTGTGACTGTCAACTTGACAGGATGAAACACTTGAATGGGCTGGCCATGGAGGTAAATGCCTGTAATTCTAGCCCTCAGACAGAGGCAGGAGGAGCACTACAAGTCTGAGGCCAATCTAGTTTATACTGAGCTCCTGGCCAGCCCACAATACAAAACTACAAAACCACCTAGGAGCTCAGTAAAGTGCACTCTAGGTGTGTCTATGAGGGCATTTCCAGACAGGATTCAGTCAGGAGGACTCTGACCTAATCCATGGATTAATAAATCCTGTAACAGATTTATAACAAGAGAGTATTACTGGGAGGTGGTGAAGGTAGGAGATGGGCTAGGAGGGAGAAAGGAGGGCACTGGGGGCTCTATCTTGCCTGGGGCTTGCTCCTGTATCCCCTCTCTCTGCTTCCTGTCTACCTTGGGCAAGCACTCCTGCTACACATTCCCACAACAGTGATTTGCCCAAGGGCATGGGCCAAGGGACAATGGCCTGAACTATCTGAGACTGAGGGAAGAACAAATCCTGTCTCAGGATTTCTTTCGGGGCTGGAGAGATGGCTCGGAGATTAAGAGCACTGGCAGAGGACCTGGGTTCAATTCCCAGCACCCACATGGCAGCTGACAACTATTGGTAAGTCCAGTTCCAAGGGATCTGATGTCCTCTTCTGACCTCCAAGGGCACTGCATGACACGGGTGCACTTACACACATGGAGGCAATACTCTCATACACATGAAAAAAAAATTTTTTAAGCTAAAAAAAGATCTTTTTTTTTGGAGGGGGGTGTCTTTTTGAGACAGGGTCTCCCTGTATCCCCAGCTGGCCTGAAACTCACTATGTAGACCAGGCTGGCCTTGAACTCACAGTCTGCCTCCTGAGTGGTGTAATTAAAGGTGTGTACCACCACACCCGACTTATTTTTATTATTTTTAAAAATACTTTTATGTATAGGAAGTGTATTGCTTGCATGCAGGTTGGTGCACCTGTGTCAGGCAATGCCTTCAGAGCCAGAAGAGGGCATCAGATCCCCTGGAACTGGAGTTACTGACAGCTGCCGTGTGGGTGCTGGGAATTGAAACCAGGCCCTCTGCAAGAATAGCCAGTGCTCTTAACCACTGAGCCATCTCTCCAGCCTTGTTTTGTTGTTGTTGTTGTTGTTGTTGTTCTTTTGGTCTTTTTGAGACAGGGTTTTGGTCTATAACTTGCTATGTAGACCAGGCCTTGAACTCACAGAGATCTGCCTGGGCAGGGCAGCTCTTAACCACTGAGCCATTTCTCCACTCCAGCCCCACAAACTTCTTTCACTCAGTAATACATGTCTTACCATGGATTAATAACACATTTCTTTTTAGTATTTTTTCAGTTTTTACTTTATTATTACTGTATATGTGTTTGATGTGTGGGTATGTGTACCAAGACACAGGCCTTTGGAGGTCAGAGAACAAACTTCAGGAGTTGGTTCTCTCTTTCCACCACGGGTTGCAGAAATCAAACTCAGATCATCAGGCTGGAAGGGCAAGCACTTTAACCCACTGAGCAATTTCACTGGCCCGAATTTCTCTTCTGTGTGTGTTTTTGGGTTTTGTTCATTTTGTTTTTGAGACAGGGTCTCCTTGTAGCTGACCTGGAACTTGCTATGTAGACCAAGCAAGCCTCAATCTCACAGACATCCACCCGCCTCTGCCTCCTGAGTGCTGGGACTAAAGGCATGTACCACCATGCCCAGCCCTTCAACTATTTTCAAAGTCTGTAAATTACCAAAAAGCCTAAGCAGTGATCCATTGTGGTATCAAATCTCAACTCAGGTTTTATCCTTACATGACCCTGCACACATAAGTGACTTCTATTTCTTTCAGGTGCCTAGTTTATTACCCCCTCACAGAGTTGTTGATTATGAAGCTATTAAAAGTAATACAAAGGACAGAGTGATGAGAAACCATGGGATCTAGAGTAACAGACTATCAGAAGGTGGTCCTTCCAGAGCACAGGAACTGTGAGAATGGGCAGCTCATCCTTACCTGGCAGTCCAGGTCACTCTGACACAAAGTCATGATTTCAAGCCTATGTGAACACTTCAGAAGTATTTTGACAGCAAACGTCACACATCTATGTTAGCCCTGTATTTTTAAGAAAATGGGACTTGCTGGGTGTGGTGGCGCACGCCTTTAATTCCAGCACTCAGGAGGCAGAGGCAGGCGGATCTCTGTGAGTTCAAGGCCACCCTGGTCTACATAGTGAGTTCCAGGACAACTGGGGCTACAGGAAGACCCTGTATAAAAAAAACAAAAAAAAAAAAAAAAAAAAAAAGAAAGAAAGAAAAAAAAAGAAAATGGGACTCAATACAATGCTCCATTACAAAGAAACTGCAGTACCTAAGTCCAGCAAAACGCCACTTAATATAAATTTCCCCTAACCTTCACCTTCTCCGCATCCTTTTTTTGTTTTTTTTTTTGTCATTTTGAGACAGGGTCTCCCTCTAGCTTCAACTATTCTGCAACTTGCTATGTAGACCTGGACCTGGCAGGCCTTGCTCACAGAGCTCCACCTGCCTCTGCCTCCTGAGTGCTGTGTGTGCCACCACACCCAGCTCCTAAATCCTATTTTAACCTATTAACCCTTTGTCTTTGTGTAGCACTTGAATTCTTTCTGTAACAAGCTAATGATTGATTTTATTTATTTAAACCACAGGGTATTGACTTCTGTACCTCATAAGGATTAAACAGTGCCTGTAATACTATAGGACAAGACACATGATAAATGCCAAATGTTTACCTGTACCTGGCAAAGTAAGCCCTCAAAATACTTGTTGCTAAAATTAACAGGTGATGCACCACAGACAAGAAGAATCATTTAAAATGGATAAATTATTGGAACCAAGGTCTCGCTCTCTCTCCTCTCTCTCTCATTCATACATACACACACGGTGAAACAAGTCCTGGGTGTAAGGGGACAAATGGGCTGATTAAAGCAACACCCAACCTGACTTACGGCACATTCCTGTAAACCCAGCACTCAGATTGAGGCAAAAGGATCATGAGTTCGAGGCCAGCCTGAGCTACACAGAAACTTCCAGGCCAGAGGCAGGCGAATCTCTGTGAGTTTAAGGCCAGCCTGGTCTACATAGCAAGTTCCAGGCCAGCTGGGGCTACAAGGAAACCCTGTCTCAAAAAGACAGAGAAAGAAAGGAGAGGGAGGGAGGAGGGAGGGAAAAAAGGACAAGAACCATCCATGGCAATCTTGGCTACATAATGAGACCTTGCGTCAAAACAGTAACAACCAAAGCTACACAGCCAGCCAGTGATAAACAGAAAGGGACACATGGGGCAAGACTAACGGGCTGAGCAATCAGATTCCAGCAGTAGGTGGCAGAGCGGAACTACCTTCCACCAAAGGTCCCGCCTCTGCCTCTTTGTCCCTGCCCTAATCTCCGCCCTGCTTCTGACGCCGCAGCCCCTCTCCGGTAGCGGTCAACAGGCTGAAGCACCTTCCGCCCGAAGAAAGCTGGGACTTCCGTGTAGTCTGGTCTCGGGAATACTGAAGCCCCGGAGAGAAAGAAGTGGCCACATTTCTTCCTAGCCCTTCCTCTACGTTTCCCCTCTCGGTTCCGCCCTGACTACTCCCACTTCCGACGTGGGAAAGGCCACTTGTACCAGGAAAAAGGGCTGTCCTCTGGCACCAGCTCCCCTTCCGTGCCCGCACTTCCGCCCTCAGTGTCCTCCACCCCTGTTCCTGCCGGACACGCAAACCTCGACGAAGCCAGGTTCCCAAAACTTCTCACTACACGCGCAAGGAAGAGCAGCGAAGAAACCTTCCCCTGCTGCGGCCAGTCTAGCCCTTCTCTGCGTCTCCACCCCTTCCTCTCCCATGGAGGCGGAGACGAAGCTACATTCGCCCTGAGAGAGGCGGAGACCCCTGGTCCAACCTGCTCTCGCGAGCACTCGGAAGTCTCGCGAGACTCGACGCCCGACTTGTGCGCCCGGGAAACCCCGTCGTTCCCTTTCCCCCTGGCTAGCAGCGCGGAGGCCGCACGGTAAGCGAGGGCTCCGGGTTTTTCTGTGCGCGAACTTCAGGGCGGGCTACACAACCCAGTAGCGCGTGCCTGGGGGCCTCGGGAAGCCCATCGCAGGGCCGCTCCGCCCCTGGGAGCCGCGGCCACGTGCGAGCGGCAGGCCCGGACATGCCCGGTCGGGGAACCCAAAGGGCTGGGTGGGCAGCGGAGTGCCCAGGATCGTGTGGCGGGAAGGAGTCTGTTCGTGTAAGATCTTCCCACGCGGTAACCAGTTTGGGTTGCTGCGATCCACAGACTGGGCGCCGATGAGCTCTGGGAGACCCACAGCAGCCGAACTGGGCTTAAAGTGTAACTTGGGGAGGTGACAGGAGCTTGGATCTGGGCTGTTGCAGAGGAGCGGGGTTGGGGTTGGCTTGGAGCCTGGACCGTGGTCTGCACCGGGCCTGCTGTTGACATCCTTGCCCTTCTTTCCCTCGCAGATGCCTGGAGTTACAGTAAAAGACGTAAACCAGCAGGAGTTCGTCAGAGCTCTGGCAGCCTTCCTCAAAAAGTGAGTGTTGGAGCTGAGGGCTGACCCTGTGGTGGGTAACCCCCCATGTTGGCTGGCGAGTTGTTGGGGCCTTTTAGGCATTAGGCCCGGGGTGGCTGTGTTTGTATTTCCGCTTACTCATTCATACAGTGGCATGTATCCGGCTTTTTCTAGCTTTGTTGTATTGGGGGCGGTGTGTTGGGGACATGAAATAACTTGTGGCAATTCCTGAAATGTACTTTTCCCGTTGTCTTGGTCCTAGGTCTGGGAAGCTGAAAGTCCCGGAATGGGTGGACACGGTCAAGTTGGCCAAACATAAAGAGCTTGCTCCCTATGATGAGAACTGGTTCTACACACGAGCTGGTGAGGAACTGGGTCCTTTGACTGGAAGTGAGGAGCTTTATGACCCCCAAATCATGGACCCGTTTGTATTCCCCTCCCAACTTACACAGTAGGAAAGAGAGACCTTTGTGTAACCTCATACTATGTGTGACCTGACATTTTGGTAATTACGGCTTTGAGCTTCAAAGAAAGTTGGGTTAGTGTCGGTGGCCCTTCTGTGTCCGTGATATAGGGCTTGAGTTCACGTTTGTCAAGACAAGGTTTAACTCTGCACTCAGGCAGGAGTAACTCTTTGCCTGTTTCCTCATCCAACTGTGGATGCTAATGGGTGACAATACAGCGCTGTTAAGAGGATTCAACTGAGTTTCATGCAACCAAAAAAATGTAGAAATGTGTCTGTTGTGCAGTGACTCGAAAAGTCAAGTGGTTTGTTGTTTCTGTTCCCAGTAATCATGTTGCCTCTAGCAGGTCATTCCCATCGAAGTGGTTGGCAATGGTGGGAATGCCCTTGCCCTAAAGGAGACTTAATAGCTCCGAAGTGTCAAGTAAAACTTTTGGATGTCTGACTCCCCTCTCATCATTTTAATCTCCTGGTCCTAATTCATCAATCCCTGTCTGGATATTTCTGTTGTTCTCTGAGCTGTCACCCTGTAGGCTTAACCCTAGGGGCGGGTGGGATCAGTGTTGGGTGGTGAGACCTTAGCGCTCTGATCTTCTGTCATCTCCCTTTTGAAATTGGAGCTTCAACATGGAATAACTCAAGATAAATTGGCCTTGGGATAAATCACTTCAGAGCATGAAGCTCTTTGTCATGTGTTTGTACAGGTCCATGGGGCCTAGGAATAGGACAAGGGACCCTCTGACCTATGAGAACTAAAGGTCAACTCCACAATGTGAAAAAGTGTATGTGTATCCACCCATCAATGTTGTTAAGAATGAGAGAGAGAAAAAGTCAAAACCTAAAGATGGGCCTGCTAGTGAGTGCACTTGCCCATGGGCTTATGTAGGCGCATTGTAATCATTGCCAAGAATTACCTGTTTTGCCACAGAGGGATGTGGGCTGCAGAGATTACTTCCTTCAGAATAGGCTAGCTCTGTCCAGAACTGACTTCCAGACTGTATTTGCTGTTTTCTGCCTGAGTATGTGCTAACCTGCTTTGCCCTGGGTTTGGGGCTAGAGTGCAGTTGAGGTAGCAAGCTAGTCCCATCTTGGGTTTTGAGAAAGAGGTCTGTGGCAAAAAGTGGGTCCATTATGGATTGATCTGGATATAGATAGGGCTGTAGGAGTGGCATGAGGGTGGTATGGTGAGTAGGCACGGAAGGTCTCACCATTATGGATTGATCTGGATATAGATAGGGCTGTAGGAGTGGCATGAGGGTATGGTGAGTAGGCACGGAAGGTCTCGCTTTGGGAATGGACACTTCTACGGGTGTGTGTTACTTGAAGGGGATAGACAGGCATCTGGCAGGAGCCACTTCTGTATTGGACACGTGGAGGTATCCTCCAAATTATAGCGTGGAAGCTGGTCCATCTGCTTGCTGTGCCAGCCAGGGAGGCATTATAGGACTGATGAAAGGGTGAACTGAAGCCAAAGTCATTTTTCCTTAGAAGTTTGGCAGGGAAGGGTCAGGGCAAGGAGTGAAGGGCTCCTCACCCCACACATTGACTCTGCTTGGCGCACGCTGTTTATGTGCTCAGCTGGGGAGCCGCATGGCATCTCCTTAGGAGTAGTCTGTGTCTCAACATGCAGGAGAAGGATGGAAGCCTGTGGGTGGTGGGGTAAGAAGCCCTCTGAAACCAAAACCCTGCTATTTTGGCCCTCTTTTATTCTTACTCATTTTTATTTTCATGTGTACATGCTTTGCGTGTACATGTTTTGCACCTATGCATGCTGTAGCACAGAGGTGAGAAGAGGGTGCTGGGCCCCCTGGAACTAGAGTTAGTTGTTAGGCACAATGTGGGTTTCTGTGCCAAGAACTGAACCTGGGTTCTCTTATTTATAACAGAGGTGCCAGAGCCCAGGTCTCAATGAGGAAGAGGGTAGAAAAGAGATCAGTGTTCTGCAGAACTCAGTATTTTGCCTCTAACAGCCCCTACTTGTGGAATAAATACTCCCCTCCCTTCTTGTGAGCCAGAAAAGTAATGCTCGTGAACTCTGGGGTAGGAGGTCAGGTGAGCTTACTATGGGAAACGGGGAAAAGCCGGTAAGTCCCCCTTGCAGAAGCTGCTGAGCTTTGTTGGTTCTCCTTCCCTTGTCAACTCTGCTTGCAGTTTGAGTGAGTGAATGCCTTCCTTTGGTGGCACTCTACAAACACTTGGGGATTCTGCCACTGCTGAGTTGCTGTGCTAGGATTCAAAGCTATGTCGCTTGGTTTGGCCCTCTCCTTTCCCTGTGTCCAGGCTGATTCTGGTCCTAGCTCCCTGAGACCACAGTCCCCTGACCTGCCTGTAGCCCTAGGGAAGAGCACATCACTTAGAACACAGTGGGGAGGGCAGTAGTGGCTGGAGAGTGTTTTCACAGGTCTTCAAGGTTGGGCTTATCCAGTGATGTCACTTAGTAGAGGATGGGAAACTTAGACCAAGTGAGTGTCTTGATCCTGACAGGTGCCAGGGCTGTGGTAAGAAGTTCCAAGGCAAAGTGAGCCAAGGCTGGAAGCTGGGAGTAAGGTGGGCTGGTGGAAATTAGTCTCTGCTTCTGCCATTTGATCTTTGGAACCAGAAGAGATTTGGGGTTCGGCAGGCTCGAGATCACTGTCTGCTCCTTGACAGACAAATGAGGCTGGCCTTAGGGATAACCCCATGTACGTGGATGGACCAGTGTACATTCCAAATTGGGAGTGCCTGCCATATACAGCTGTCCTGTGCTCTAGAACTGAGCTCCTTTGTAACAATTGGTCCCTTCTCCACTGTCCTGTCTCTCAGCACGTGGAGGTGGTCACAGTTGGGGAGGCCTTCCCAGACCATAAGGCCACTCAGCCATGGGGTCCTGAGGGTAATGGTTAGCAGGGGGAGGTGTTGTTCTGGGTTTTAGGTGTTTTCCAGATTCATCCCCTATAAATTAGTGAGAAATGGCTGTTTTTACATAACACTTGATAGATGGCTGTGATGATCCTAAGGCTCCCTCTTGCCCACCCCAGCTTCCACAGCACGGCACCTGTACCTCCGGGGCGGTGCTGGGGTTGGCTCTATGACCAAGATCTATGGAGGACGTCAGAGAAATGGTGTCAGGCCCAGTCACTTCAGCAGAGGCTCCAAGAGTGTGGCTCGCCGGGTCCTCCAAGCCTTGGAGGGGCTGAAAATGGTGGAAAAGGACCAAGATGGGGGCCGCAAGCTAACACCTCAGGGACACAGAGATCTGGACAGAATCGCTGGACAGGTGGCAGCTGCCAACAAGAAGCAGGTCCTCCAAGCCTTGGAGGGGCTGAAAATGGTGGAAAAGGACCAAGATGGGTAAGTGGGGAGTGGGGGGTGACTGGGGGCCAAGGTCATTGCCCATTAGTGAGCTACGGTGAAGTCAGGTACCTCTCTGCAAATGAAGGTGCGGGTGGCAAATGTCCTGCATCTACCTGTGCCCCTGACCCTCAGGCAGGCTGGGTTTCAGCAGAAAAGCAAACAGTGAGGCCCTTACCTGGACCTCTCTGACTTCCTCTGGCTCTCGGAAGGTAATTTAGTGACTGTCCGCTTTCATTAGCCTGCTCGTTAACTTTTCCCAATTGATTTTTTTCGGGGCTTTTGATCTAATGCTTGCACAAACGACACTCTGTCAGCTCCCAGGAGGGCTCCCACTCCTGCCCCCAGCTTGTTAGGATGCAGCTGGCTGGGGTATGGGTGAGAACTTGGCTGGTGTGATGTGGTCTGACAGCGTGGTGCTTCCTTAAGAAGCCTAGCTCCTGCCCAGGAGGGAGAGTGAGCTGTTCTCATCCAAGGACTGACTCTTTCTTCAGGGGCCGCAAGCTAACACCTCAGGGACAGAGAGATCTGGACAGAATCGCCGGACAGGTGAGAAGGGGTGCACACCTGAGGACCAGGTGTCTTGAGTGCTGTCTGGGCATTTCTAGAATCCCTTGTTTTATTTCTTTGAACCCTGGAGTACACAGCTGGGGGAGAGGGAGGTCAGAGAAGGCCCCACCCAAGGACAGAAGAAAGCAGTTGAAGTGCAGTTGCTTAGAGACAAGAGTGATGGAGTGCAGGGCATGGCCCACAGTGGCACTGGTATTCTGTCACCTGCACTCACCCATGTGGGTTCTCCTTCCCAGGTCAGCTTGCTTAAAAGAATTTCTACCTGCTGTTTGTTTGCTCCCTCATTCCTCATTTAGGGCACTAGGTGCATGTAGAGATGGGGGTGGTAGGCTGGCTCAGGCCCAGACAGTGCAGAGTGGCTTCCTCTATTACATCCCTGGCAAGTACTATCTCACCCTCAAGATGATGTGAACAGGAGTACCCTGGGGTCTTTCTAAGCTGTGGGCTCTAACTTAGGAGTCTTCGGGGAGGCTTCAGCCTCTAGGAGCCAAAGAGAGTTTCTCAAGGGTACAGCCTGTCACAAACATCTACTTTTGATTGGCCTTCTGGGACAGGAGGCAGAAGTTCAATTCCTGTTTCCCGGAACCCGTCATTGTATCTGAAATTAGAGGTGTCTACAGTGAATGTGTGTTTGCTGTCAAGGTAGTGAGTGTCTGTTACAAAATACCCTGAGACCCTGCCACTGACCCTTCTGTCTTTTCCCACAGGTGGCAGCTGCCAACAAGAAGCATTAGAACAAAGGATGCTGGGTTAATAAATTGCCTCATTCGTAATCCTGGTCTGGGTCTTTTGATTTTCATGTGTGAGTGTATTGTCTGCATGTATGTAAGTCCACCCATGGCAATGCCCAAGGAAGTTAGAAGAGGCTGCTGTTAGTCACCGTGTGGGTCTGGGAACCAAACCTGGGTCCTCTGCAAGAGCAGCAGCTGCTCTAAGCCTCTGAGCCATCTCTAGCACTCCTCCCATTGTATATTTTTTAGTGTTCTGGGGGGGGGTGGCATCTGTGGGTATGGGAGGGTGTCAGGAGATGTTCAGTCCTTCTGAATAGAGTTACAGACACCCGATACAAGTGTCAGGAATTGAACTCGTGTCTTCTACAAGAGCAATATGATTCCTTTCTCAAGTTCCCACAAACTGAAGAGGTTTTAAAGCTAAGTGCAATTCCCTGATAGTTAACCACTTCAGGTACTGTTCCAAGCCTCAGCTGGCCTGGAACTCACTATGTAGACCAGGCTGGTCTGGAACTCTGAGATCTGCCTGCCTCTGTCTCCCAAGTGCTGGTATTTAAGGTTTTCACTACCACACCCAACTTCAATTTTTGGCTTTAAGAAAGCAGTGTGGGGGCTGGAGAGATGGTGTCACATCTTTAATCCCAGCACTTCGGAGGCGGAGGCAGGCAGATCTCTGAGTTTAAGGCCTGCCTGGTCTATGTAGTTCAAGGCCAGCTGGGGCTGCAGGGAACCCCTGTCTCAAAAGACTAAAAACTGTTGGGCAGTAGCCCACTTGAGGCCTGGGCTGCTGAGATGGCCACTGCTAAGGAAGTTTGGCTCCCAACATTCTGGCTAGAAGTTGGAGAGGTGGGTTCACAGGTTTGCTGTGGTTGATGGACCTGCCTGGACCTTACTGAATTTGGGGAATGACCTTGGCTTCCAATGTAAGCCCTAACCCATCCCAAAGGAGTGTTCAAGGAGGCCCCTGCAATGCAGGCAGGGCCTCTAGGTGCCTGTGGGTAAAGCTCCCCCATGTGGTAGCCTCAGCCTTCTGCATGATTGAGCAGACCTCATTGCCCAGTCTCCAGATTGGTCTGTGGGCATGCCAATGAACGGTTTGTGGGAAGGTAGGTGTGGAAGGGCTGGGCCTGCTGGGCAGGTAAGCCTGAGCTACATAAAAGTGGCAGAAGAAGCAAGCCAGTAGGCAGTGTTCCAAAGTCTTACTTTCCTGTTCCTGTCTTGGCTTCTATCCACCCTTCCCTCCCCAAGTTGGTTCTGGCCAGTGTTTTGTCACAGCAATGGAAAAGCACCTTCTAAATGATTCAACAAGATAGGCACCAAGTGAAAGAACTTTGCCTCCCAGAACCCCTGCTAGAAACAAGTCAAAATGGAGGCTAGTAGGTCTACCTGTACCTGTAGCAGGCAGGTGGTAAATGAAGCCACTCCCTGTCCCAGCTCGAAGGGTGTCAGTGCTGGGTTGTATTTAACAATACTTACTGCATGCTTGGCAGTTTGCAAATATTTTCTGTTCCTAGCACTCCCCTGAAGTGTTCAGTGGCATATGGCGATAAGAAAAATCACGTGATTTGCATGGCACAGCCTTTGTTAACCCATGCAACCCGCTCCAGCTCTCTGGCCCAGTATGCTCCTTGGACCAGGTTGGTCACACTCCATCCATTCTGTGGTTCAGTGCCCTGTTGCCCATTGAACATGAATGAAGGATTTAGCTCACTCCATAAGTGTCAAGTCGGTGAGGTCAAGCAAGCACCTGCCACAGACTATAAGCCCCCAGGCGCTAGTGGACCTACTACCCTGAGCTTCGCCTCTTCCAGCCACTGGGTGGCAGGCGCTAACCAATGCTGAACAAGGAATTCCCAGAGCTTCCCCGTCTCCCATGCTTCTGGAGGCAGCAACAGGAACTAATGGTTCACTTGTTTTCTGTCCAGTGAAAGCAGACACCCAACTGCACAGCTGGGTGTCTGGAGGGAAGGTGCAGGGTCCGAGGGCCAGAGAAGAGGGACTAACCCTCTTCTAGGAATGGCTAGGTGTGCTTTGTAATATTTTTAGTGCCAGTCTCACAAAAAGGCTATGCCCACATAACGAGAAACAGACTCTTGAAAATTTCGGTTTTTGTTTTAAAAATACTTTTTATTTTATGTGTATGGATGTTCTGCTTGTATGCAGAGTCACCACTGATGCCAGAAGATGGCATGGGATCCCTGGGAATTGGGTGCCTGACAGTTGTTAGCCGCCATGTGGGTGCTAGGAACTGAACCCAGGTCCTCTGGAAGAACAGCCAGTGCGCTTAACTGCTGAGCCATATCTCCAGCCTTTTGGGGGAAGGGAGGTTGGGTTTTTTTGTTTGGGGGCATAGCGTGGTCATAGCTGGCCTGGAACTCCCTAGGTAAACCAAGCTGGTCTAAATCTCACAGAGATTTGCTTGCCTCTGCATCCTGAATGCTGGGACTAAAGGTGTGCACCACCACACCCCAGCTTATTTTTTTTAATATTTTTTATTTTATGTATATGAGTGTATTGCCTGCATGTAGGTCAGTGCACCCGTGTCATGCAATGCCCGTGGAGGTCAGAAGAGGTTGTCGGATCCACTGGGACAAGTTACAGACAGTTGTTAGTTGCCATGTGGGTGCTGGGATTTGAACCCAGGTCTTCTACAAGAACAACCAGTGTTCTTAACCGCTGAGCCATCTCTCCAGCCGTTTTTGTTTTTGTTTTTGTTTTTTAAAGACAGAGTCCTGGGGCTGGAGTTAAGAGCATTGGCTCAGTAGTTAAGAGCATTAGCTGCTCTTGCAGGGGACCCAGGTTCACTCCCAGCACCCACATGACAGCTAATAACTGTCCTTAATTCCAGTTCAGGGGGATCCATCACCTTCTGCCCTTTGTTGGCACTTTACAACAGGGGTAATATATATGCAGGCATAACACTCATATACATAAAAATAAATTTCAAGACAGAGTCCTTTGCAACTCTGGCTAGTCTCAAACTTACTATGTAGCCTTGAATGACCTTGAACTCCTGATCTCCCCATCCCTCCATCTCTACCTCTCAAGTGCTGGGATTACAATCATGCACTAAATCTAGCCAGTTGCACTATTTTAAGATTAGAAAATATTTCAGGCATGCAAAAACAGTATTCAAAGTAGTACAGCAAAAATTCATCACCCAGTTTAATGCAATGCAAGGGAGGCAGCTGGGTGTGGTGGTGCATACCCGTAATCCCAGCACTGGGGATGCAGAGAGACCAGACGATCATAAATTTGAGGCCAGCCTGGTCTACATGGCAAGTTCTAGGCCAGCTGGGGCTGCAGGAAGACCCTACCTCAACAAACAAACAAAACAAACGTTATGCAAGGAAAATTGTGATTGTAACAGTACAGAAGCTAAGGCCCAAAGTGTTTCAGCCTCAGAAGCACAGAAACAAAAGTAAAAAGCAACAAAAAATAAAAACCAGCTAAAAAGAATAAAACTAAAAGTAAGGGGCTGTAGACAGCTTAGTGGTTAAGAGCCCTGCTGCCCTTCTAGAGGATCTGAGTTCGGTTCCCAGCACCCACATCTGGCAACTCACAACTGCCTGTAACTCCAGTTCCAGAGCTATCTGACATCCTCTTCAGGCTTGCCTGGGCACCACACATGCCCATATAGACAAGCAGGCACACCAAAGAGGTAAGGGTCATGGGTGTGTGGATCCTCATCTCTACAACAGGTAGATAGGCATCCGTCCCAAAGCAGCACACAGCATTGTTTTGCCTTTTGAGAACAAGTCAACTGGACCAACTGCTGGCTTTTTTCTCATCTTCCAGATGCTTCTGACACTGACATTTCCCCTACTCTGTGGTGTTCTGCTGGCTAATTTATACTACAGCTGACGTAGCCATTCTCCTACAAATGTATTTTGGGGTTCTCAATTTTTCCTACCAAAAATATCCTTGCAATGACTGTGTTTTGTCTTATTGAGGTGCAAGGAATTAAACCCAGGGCCTCACAAGAGGTAGGTAAGTGCTATACCACTCAGCTACACCTCCAGCCTATTTTTAATTATTTATTAAATGATAATTATTAATTATAATTAATAAGTGAGGTTTTTGAGACAGGGTCTTATTATATAGCTCTGTCTGGACTGGAATTCACAGTGTAGCCTATGCATCTGCCTCTCTTTGTTGTTTGGTTTTGATTTATTTTGCTTTGGTCTCAAAGTAGCACCCACCTTTGATCCCAGCACTAGAGAAGAAGAAGCAGACAGATTTCTATGAGTTCAAGGCTAGTCTGGTCTATATACTGAGTTCCAGGACAGCCAGGGC
Organism: Nannospalax galili; assembly: GCF_000622305.1. Lineage (NCBI taxonomy): Eukaryota > Metazoa > Chordata > Mammalia > Rodentia > Spalacidae > Nannospalax > Nannospalax galili. Next base: position 836,346 of record NW_008349082.1, on the reverse strand, counting down.
TACTTAGTAAGACTCTGTCTCAAAAAAAAAAAAATAGTTTCATGGGCCTGGGAGATGGCTCAGAGTAAAGGTACTTGCCACCAATCATGACCACCTGATGGGACTTCAATCCCTGGAACCCAGAAGGTAAAAGGGGAGAATCATCTCCCACATGTTGTCCTCTGACATACACACACAAATAAATAAATGTAATCATTTTTTAAAAGACATGGTCTCAGGGCTGAAGAGATGGCTCTGTGGTTAAGAGCACTGGCTGCTCTTGCCAGGCGTGGTGACACACACCTTTAATCTCAGCACTTGGGAGGCAGAGGCAGGTGGATCTTTGTGAGTTCAAGGCCAGCCTGGTCTACATAGTGAGTTCCAGGATAGCTGGGGCTATAAGGACACCCTGTCTCAAAAAGACAAAAAAAAAAAAAAACATTGGCTGCTCTTGAAGAGGACCCAGGTTCAATTCTTAGCACCCACATAGCAGATAACTCCTGTTCCAGGGGATTCGATGCCCTCTTCTGACCTCCATGGGCATTGCATGGCACAAGTGCACTCGAATGCAGGTGATACACTCATACACATAAAATAAGGATAATAAAGAAAATATCAAAAAAGAAAAGCAGGGCCTCATATAGCCCACTGCTGGTATTACAGGAGTGAGCCATCACACCCAGCTCATTTTTTTTCTTTTTATTACTTATGTGTGTGGTGTATGATGCATGTGTACACAAACCTGGAGCTCCACATTTTGGCTGGACAGGCTAGCTCCCGAACACCATGGTGGGATCTGTCTGTTTCTTAGTTAGGCTAGGCGAGCCTCTTAAATCATGATTATCCTGCCTCAGCCTCCCAAATGCTGGAATTACAGACATGAGCCACCACACCCTCAGCTACAAAAGAAACTTTGAAACACTTTTTTTTTTTAATTTTTATTTTATGTGTTTGCCTGTATTGCTGGCATGTAGGTAAATGCACCTGTGCCGTGCAGTGCCCACAGAGGGCAGAAGAGGCTGTCAGATCCCCTGGAACTGGAGGTACGGACAGTAGTTAGCTGCCATGTGGGTGCTGGGATTCAAACCCAGGTCTTCTGCAAGAACAACCAGTGTTCATAACCACTGAGCCATCTCTCCAGCCTCTGAAACACCTTCTGAATCTCTTCCACCACAGGATAAGGGACTAGTTCCCCTCACTAGGCCTCAGGTTTCTCCTCTATAAAGTGGAGGATGGTTGAGCATGCTTTCTTGTCGGGGGGTCAACATGAAAAATCTCTTAAGACTAGAATATAGCTCAGTGATAGAGCATTCACCTAGCCTGCATAAAGCTGTGGGTTTCATCCCCAGCATTCTGCAAGGAAAAGTTTGCTGGAGAATAGTGATGCACATCTGAAATCCCAACACTCACACGGGAGGGACGTGGAGGCAGGAGGATCAGAAATTCAGTATCAGGGCTGAGGGATGGCTCAGTTGTTAAGCTGCTCTTGTATAGGACGAAGTTTGGTTCCCAGCACTCACATGAAGGCTAACAACCAACCATAACTCCGGTTCCAGGGGATTCAACACCCTCTTCTGATCTCCACTGGCACTGCATGACACAGATACACTTACACACATACAGGCAATACACCCATACACATAAAATAAAAATAATATATATATTTTTTGGTCTGTTTGAGACAGGGTCTCCCTGTAGCCCCAGCTGACCTGCAACTTGCTATGTAAACCAGGCTGGCCTTGAACTCACAGAGATCCACCTGCCTCTGCCTCCCAAGTGCTGGGATTAAAGGCGTGCACCACCAATATTTTTTTAATTTTATTATTTTTATTTTATGTGTATATGTGTATTGCCCACATGTAGGTAAAGGCACCCGTGTCGTGCAATGCCCATAGAGGTCAGAAGAGGCTGTCAGATCCCCTGGGACTGGAGTTACGGACAGTTGTTAGCTGCCATGTGGGTGCTGGGATTCGAACCCAGGTCTTCTTCAAGAACAACCAGTGTTCTTAACAGCTGAGCCATCTCTCCAGCCAAAAGGAAGAAGCAGCGGCCAGAAGCCAGCTGGACCATGAGGCAACCGGTCTCTAAAAAGATTCTTCAAACAATCACGATGTCATCCAACATAGATCTTACCCTTTCTTCTTATGATGAAGGTCAGGGATCTAAATGTATTCAAAAAGGTAGGGAGGTACCATTCTCCCTCTCTGAATGGCAGGCTTTGCAGCAATTGTTGCATAGGGATTATACAAATTGAAGAGCAGGGAAAATACAAAAATGTCCATTCACCTGATCCACATGAGCGTGACTGCCCAAACCTTTGTAGTGGTAGCCATGACTCTTGGTATGGGGTACTCCATGTATCAGGAATTTGTGGCAAAGCCTAAACAGTAGAAGAGATGTTGTCTTGATCTTGTTTGAAGAGCTTGCTTTAGTTACTACACATTGAGGTTATATGTTTCTGTCAAAAATAATACAAGTGAGTTTAGACAATAAAAAAAGAAAGAAATTCAAGATCATCTTCAGTTACATAGTTCAAAGTTCCTGGGCTATATGAAACCCTGTTTCAAAAAACTTAGAGGGAAAAAAAGACAGAGAGAGAAAAGGGGGGGTGACAAGTTTAAGTTGGGAACACCCCGTGGACCTGCCTGTTTACAGAACTTTAGCTCCCCAAGGCTTATTTCCCAAGATTCAGCAGTGATGAGCCAGGCCTCTTCCCCACTGAAGCACGGGTGCCTCAGGGGAATTGCGGCCACCACAGGTGCAGGTTCAAAAGCAGTTCCTCTACAAGGGCCTGAAAACATATGGCAACTAAGTCTGGAGAGTGAGGGCCAGTGGAGCCCATCTCCTTCAGGGCTGGGCAGGAAGTGAGGCGGGGTTAGGGGTGGAATCTGGTACCTCAAGGCTGCTGCAACCCAGACTAAACCACCCCACGGGGAGAAGATGCCTGGGATTCTGGAAGTCCTCCGAACCCTGCCCGCTGCGACTTTCCTCCTCTTTCTGCTGTCCGAAGCCTGCCTGGGTAATGTGGCCAAAGGGTGGGTGCCGCTGGGGGTGTAACTGAAGACAGGGGTTGGGGGGTGGGGGGTGGATCAGAAGCAGGAGTGAGCGGGAAGCCAGACATGGTAGCGGACACTCGAATACCCTCTACCTCTACGGTAATCCCAGATCTCAGGAGACTAAGGCAGGAGGATATCGAGTTGAGACTACATAGTGCATTCCAGGCAATTTAGTGAGACTTTTTCAAAAGAAAAGGCCGCAGGGGGAGCTAGGGAAAACCCCTATAGAAATCTTGTTTATCCCAACCTGTATACCAGGTATGAGGCTGGAGGAAGCTCAGTGAAGTCAACTATTAGGACCCAAGACTACTATCCCCCACAATACACTGCTTTGTCTCCCCAAGTCAAAAGAAGGAACTGAAGTGGCCCTTGACTGAACACTAAGGCTGGGGGCAGGCAGGCAGGAGACATGGAGGTGGCAGATGTTAGGGAGCAGCTCCTTAGTGGGGGGAGGGCACGAGGCCTCATCAGTCTCTCTGTTCCCTCTCACATCCAAGTGTGACCACACTGACAGAGGTTTTTCAGAGAGGTAGGTCACTCACACAAGTGACACTAGGAACAGGGATTAGAGCTGTCATCTCTGAGTTTAAGCCAGTGACCATGAGGTTTCTGGGCCTCTTTCCCCACCTTTCCCTCCTCACTTCTGACCTTTCTCTTCCTGCTACCTCCAGAAAAGAGATCACAGGCGACCCACATGGCCCTGGGGATGCTGAGAACTGAGGATTCCCAGAGAAGTCTGGAGTGGACACCCCTAGACACCAGTTCACCCTAGTCTCTATCTGAGCCCTGTCCCCTTACCCAGACTGAACTCCTTCAAATGGTAGAGATGAGAAGCAGCCTGGGTTCAAAAGCCAAGGCAAATTTAGTAAGGGACAGACCCAGGGGAGTGGGCCTTTGGGCCTCAGTACCACTTGTAACTGGCTGGGTGATGCTGGGTTCTGCCTACTCTGGGCATAAGCTGCTCCTAGTCTAATGGCAGTTTCTAGGGGTTTCTAAAGACCAGTCTAGGCAGCAGGGTCCTGCTAGTGCCAGGAAACCAAAGCACAGAGTGGGAGAGAGGCCACAGGATACCTCTTCCTTTTGGGCATCTACTCTCCTCCTCTATGATGCCACACTATCACCACCACCACTACCAGGAGTGGCCTCACTCTGTCCCTTCCACACCCAGGACTGCTGGTATTGTAGGGGTCTGGGCTGGAGTGCTCAGTGCCATCCCCAGGCCCTGTTCTGTCTTGTATCCCTGTTCCTCTCTCTACAGGCCCTGGATGCCAGGCCCTGACGGTGGAAGGGGGTCCACCATCTCTGACAGTGAGCATGGGTGATGAGGTCCGCTTCAACTGCGTTCATGATGGCAAGACCAGCAACGTTACATGGTGGCACATCCTTCAGGGCAACCACACATGGACCCCTATGTTCCTGGGTGATGGTCTGGGCCCCAAGGGTGGCGAGTGGTTCATCTCCAAAGTGAACAAAAGCCATGGGGGATTATACAGGTGCCAAGTAAACGACGGAACCGTACTTAAACATTCCTGTGGCACCTACCTCCGAGTGCGTGGTGAGTAGCAAGAGGTGTTGACCCCCAGGTCCCCGACTCCAACTGGAACAGTCTTCTCCACCTGTGAAGCAGGGGCAGAGTCAGTTTCCCCCTCCTAGGCCTGGAACCTGTAACACCCAGTGTCTAAGGTTCTCAGCTTCAAGACACTGGCTTCAGGGCTCCCTGACCTCATAGGGGAAGGGGCTAGAAGAGTAGGGGGTGCCAGGATGCTGAGCAGCACCTTGTCTTAACAGAGCCACTCCCTAGACCCTTCCTGGACATGGGGGAAGGCACCAAGAACCGCATCATCACAGCTGAGGGAATCATCCTGCTGTTCTGTGCAGTGGTACCAGGCACACTGCTGCTATTCAGGGTAAGTCCTCCAGGAACCCCCAGTAACCAGCTGGTCCTCTGGGGTCGGAGGCTCCCCTACAAAGTTTGGGAGACTAAAAGTACCCACTTCTCAGGTTTCAAAGGTTGAATGAATATAACAATTTTTTTTAATTTTACTTATTTTTATTTTATGTGTATGAGTGTTATGCCTGCATGTAAGTTCACCTGTGTCGTGTAATGCCCTCGGAGGGCAGAAGACTGGAACTGGAGTTACAGATAGTTGTTAGCTGCCATTTGGGTGCTGGGATTCAAACCCGGGTCTTCTACAAGAACAGTCAATGTTCTTAACCGCTGAGCCATCTCTCTGGCCCCCCAAAATTTTTTTTATATCCAAAATGTGTTTATTGGGCTGGTTTCTCACTTATCTTGATTCAGAGTACTTTTAGTGCTGCTTCCTCCTGAAGGAAGGTCCTTCTGTAAGCCGTGCTTTTCCACCTGTAGGCTGACAGAGGACAGTGGAGTAGCCAACACACAAGACTACCATTTGTGCATGGCTATAGACTGTGGTGATTTTATAGCATCCTGGGCATTTCACATCCATGAAGTAGGAATTGGAGCTCGGCACCAGGAGCTTCTTCTTGTGTTTTGTCTTCTCTCCTGGAGAGGGATGAAGGAGATCTTTTTCAGAGGCATGTTCTCCTAGGGAGGTCGTCACTGCCAGAAAGACTAATATAAGAAAATTTTTAAGAGGCACTGAGCTAGAGGGGTGACAGGACCACTTCCCCTCCAGTGTCCTACCAGCCCCTCCTCAGGTGTTCCAACTCAGCTCCTGCCCCACCCAGAAGTTCAGTCCCCTGCAAATGTGGCCAAGATAAGGAAGAAGCGGGCTGGGTGTCTTTCCAGAGCCACTTTTACTCCTTAGGCCACAGGACAACTATTGGTTTGTTTTTGTTTAGTTTTGTTGAGACAGGGTCTCACTCTGCAGCCCCGCCTAGCCTGGAACTCCCTATGGAGACTAGGCTGGCCCCAAACGCAGAGATCCACCTGCCTCTGCCTCCTAAAGGCAGGGATCAAAGATGTATACCACCACACCCAGCAACTTTTGTTTCTTACATTTTTTACTTTATTTCTTCTTATTGTGTGAGAGTGTGGGTACATAAGTGCCATGGTGCCCGTGTGGAGGTCAGAAGACAACTTTCAGGAGTCAGTTCTTTCCTTCCATTGTTGGATCCAGGGATCAAACTCATGTCCTTGAGTTTGCACAGCAAAGCATTTTTACCAGCTGAACCATGTCCTGGACCTATTTGTTTTTGTCTTACTTAACCCAGGCTGGCCTCAAACTTGTTAATGTAACCGTATATGGCTGGCCTGGAGCCTAGAACATCTGATCCATCTTATGTACACCTCCCAAGTGCTGAGATCACAGGTATATGCCATCAAGACCAGTTTTCATTTCTTTTTTCTTTTTAGTGGGGCCAGTGAGAGAGGCTCTTGCTATGTAGTCCAGGCTCACCTGAAATCCACTATAGACCACACTGGTCTGGAACTCACAACCTCCTCCCTCCGCTTTCCAAGTGCCCAGATTGCAGGTGTATGCCGCCACTCCTGGCTTACTGGCATTCTTGCTGTCACCCTTGGAGAATAGTTCAAAACGACAACAGAAACCTCCGGGTATGGTGGCAAACACATCCAGCACTCCACTTGGAAGGCAAAAACAGGAGGATCACAAGTTTGAGGCCCGCCTGGTCTACATAATGAGTTCCAGGCCAGCCAGAGCTTAAGAATGAGACCTTGTCTCAACAAAACAAACAAAAGAGACAGAAGAAAAAGTAAAGAAAGAGGAAGGGGGAGAAGAAAGGCAAAAGAAACAGCACAATAGAGAGATCTGCCAAGACCCCAATACGTGACCTTGGGCACACCCCTTCCCCTCTTTGAAAAAGCACTTGCTAGTATGTCAGAGGGCCTGAAAAGCCATTTACCTTCCCCTGCTGACTGAAGCCCGGACCCCATCTCCTCCCACAGAAGCGTTGGCAGAATGAGAAGTTTGGGTTAGACATGCCAGATGACTATGAAGATGAAAATCTTTATGAGGTGAGCGTTGAATGGGGATGGGGTAGGGACAGGTGCACTGGGGTCTCTGCATGGGGTCCTACCCTGGGGTTGACTGGGGGCAGGGGCCTCAGTTATCAGGGTACTGATGTCCACTGCTCTGTGACCCCCTCACCCCCCATCCCAGGGCCTGAACCTCGACGACTGCTCCATGTATGAAGACATCTCCAGGGGACTCCAAGGCACCTACCAAGATGTGGGCAGCCTCCACATTGGAGACGTACAGCTGGAGAAGCCATGAGCAACCCCCAAAGGCCCCCATCCTGCATCTCTGCCTGCTGTATGCCTAACTCCAGCATCTCTCTTCACCCCCTGGAATGGTCCCTGTCCTCTTCCTCCGTTTCTCCAGTCTTCTCTCTAGACTGCTCCAGCCCACTCCCCCACCTAATCCAGCCCTTCTTGTGGTCTGGCCCAGGTTCCCTCTCCAGCAGGTAATGAGCCCTTAATCGCTGCCTCTAGGGGAGCTGATTACAGCCACCTCGTTAGTGTCACCCCCTTCTCCCAGATCTGTCATGGCCACTTAAGTGATAATAAATCCTTTCCAATGCAGCCCTTGGCAGGAGTCATGGATCTCATGAGGACTAACCCCCACCCCCCCTACAATCCCTGGATCCCAGCAGTTAGGGGCCAAGTCCCTCCCTCAGATCCAGGATTCTGGGCCCAAGTTGTCCCCTGTCCACTTCTGAGACCAGACAGCCAGTCTTGGCTGCTCCTCCCCACTCCCACGCCTCAAGAAACAGGAAGCCTCTTGGGGAAGTCCCTACCCCAATTGAAGGGCTGGTTTGGCCCCTTTCCAGTGCCTCACCCTCGTCTTGTGTGGGGTGGAGAGGTACGGGGTTAAGGGAAGCATATACTAAATTTTCACGTACGTTTAAGCTCTGAAAACACAAGGTACTAGCTCCTGGGGCGAGTACCCAATTCCCCACTTGCACAGACTGACTTGGAGAGTCTGCCAGGAACCTAGGGATGGTGGGGAAACCCACAGTGGCGTGACACAAAGGCACAATGATACAGAGTCACTGAGATGGCGAGGAGAGGCAAACCCGGCACAACTAAGGACTGAAAGCACGTGGGGCAGTGGGGAGATACCGGGAATCCCCCATTGACAGCGACAGGGAGACAGGGAGGAAGGTTGCCGGAAACTGGACGTAAACATGAGCGAGCCTGAGGGAAAGCAACAGTTGGGGAAAGGACAGAGCCTGAGGATGAGAAAGATAAACAGAGCCAAAGGGGAGAAAAAGGGGCAGAGATAGAGGCACCGAGGAGCAGCTGAGGAGGAAACAGCAGGGGCCAGGGAGGAAAAGAGCCACCCGGAGAAGGGAGTGACTGGATAGGACCCCGGAGAAGAGGGTCACGGAGGGGAGGCTCGCCGCGAGAGGTGAAGAAGGAGGAAGCGCAAGGGCAAGATGGGCAGCTGGGGTGCGCCGCACGAGGATTGTGCGCACTGCGCAGGGATGGGTCGCACGCGCGGAGAACCGAGCGTCTTGGAGCGCGCGCCCCGCAACTCGGACAAAGCGGCTCCGGGAGCCAGGCGCGGCCGGGCGGGGCCAGCGCCCGCGGGGAAAGGAGGAGCTCGGCGGCTGGCGAGAAGGGGAAGGAAGCCGAGGTGCCGGGCGGGCGCGGGGCGCGGGCAGGAAGCGGGGAGGGGCTGCAGGCGGGGGCTCCGGAAAAACGCCCCGACTTCCTGCCCCGCCGGAGCCAGGAAGCGGGAGCCGGGACGCTGGGCGAGGGACCGCCAAGCCCGACCTCGGGCGCCCCGCCGGTGACCTCCCCGCGCGGACACCAGGTACACGGTCCCTGGCCCCGCCTGGCCTCCTCCCCTCCGCTGCCAGGGGAAGTGGGGAGGAGCAGGGAGGGGACCTAGGCGCTGCCCACAGCCGGCCCCCCCCCCCGGGGGCTCCCAGCTGAGCCGGCGGCCTCCCTTCCCCCAGCCTCAGTTTTCCCATCTGTCAAAGGGGGCAAAGAGAAAACCTTGCGTCCCGTGGTTCGCGCCTGTAATCCCAGCACTTGGGAGGCAGAGGTAGGAAGATTGCCATGAGTTCAAGGCCAGCCTGGACTACATAGTATGACCTGGTCTCGAAAAAGAAAACCAAAATGAGCCAAGAGAGAACTGACATTTGCCGAATGCATGGTTGGTAGGAATGAGCGGTGCTAGGCTAGGATGCAGGTTAACTGTTCAGTAGAGAACATTCCTCATTTATGGGTGGGGAAACTGAGGCCCAGAGAATCGGACTGCCTCGTCGCAGGGACATACACGCTTCGTGAGATACTGTACAGCTCCTGGAACTTGAACTTAGAACTGCTCTTCCTCCAATCGTGCTTAGCTCTTCCTCCAATCAGGCTTAGCTTCAGAGCCACCTAAAAAGAAAAACAGTAACTCCGTCGGCCATTGTGCAGCCGAGAGTTAGTTACAGAGCGTTGAAAACATTTCAGAAAGCTCTTCTGGATTACCCTGGAATGTGGGTGTATGGGGAGAGAGAGCTGGAAACATTTCCGCATTGTACAGATGGAAAGACTGAGGCCTAAAGGGAAGTAATTGCTTTTAGCAGGTTATTCCAGTGGAAACAGGTTCGCTCGAGCGCATGTTTTTTGCTTTCCAGTTCCAGCCGGAGGAGTTGACGGGGTGGCAGAGGGAGTTGATGGAGGAGCGCTGGGAATTTAAGGGGTAACGGGAGCTGGGGAGGTAAACCAGGTGGGAGCCCCAGTGGGAAGTCCGAGGATTTAGCGATCTGGGATTGAGCTCTCGCCAGGGGTTGGAACCATCCACAACTCCGGCAAAGGGGGCGGGGTCCCGGAGAGTGACAGGGGTAGTCGAGATGCGGAAACGCCGGCCCTCCAAGGCGGGCCAGAGCGGCCCCGTCTGGCTAGCGTGGCGCCTTGGATTGCTAGAGCGGCCGACGGAGGAGTAGAGTTGCCGAGGCCGGAGATAGGCAGGAGGCGGGCTAGAGCGGCCGGCGGGAGGAGTGGAGCTGGCCGCCCAGGTGGCTCGGGGTCGGCTAGAGTGGCTCCGCGGCGCGGGTGGGGGAGCCTGGAGCTCGCGCGCGGAGGCTCCGGTTCCTGAGGCTGCAGTGGCTTCTCTTCCCATCCGACAGGTGAGAGACGCAGCCCCTGGCTGCGGTCAGACCTGACCCTCCATATCTGTCTTCCCTGCCACCCCCAGCCGTGCACACTGCCACATTCACTGCAGTATTTAGGGCCCGTGTAGACCCGCCACGTCCTATTGTAAGATACAGAGCTCCTGAAGACCCGCCACGTTCCATAGGTTACAAGATCTTACAGATTACCCCCCCCCCCCGGTC
>NW_008349082.1:803757-825979 GCF_000622305.1 Nannospalax galili | reverse complement strand
ATTTCCCCCCCCCCCCCGGTTCCAGGTAGCCTTTCCTGGAGACCCGACGTTTTACAAACCTGATCAATAGCATTCCCGGAAAGCCGGGGCCCTGCAGGAGCCACCACACACCTCTATAGAATTCGGCCGTCAAGTCTCCAGAGGTCCCATAAAGCAGCTGATCCTCGGATTCTTTAGGCCCACTCCGTATCAAATAGAATCTAGGGTCATACACATCCAGGGGCCCCTTTTAGGTTCTTGAAGGTTTTTGGAGACCTGAAACATCCTCTCTCATGGCTTGCAGACCTTGAGCCCTGAATAGAAAGAACTCAATCTTTCTGTGTGCCTACTTCTCCAGGACCCCCCCACTCCACGAACCTTCTAAACCTGCCCGGACTCCCCTAATCCCCAGAGCCTCTTGTACAAAGAGCTCCCTCTGCCGGGCTGTAGGCTTTATCAGTCGCCTATATCTTTTGGCCTGCTTTAACCTATGTCCTAAATTTCAAACACTTCCTCCCGCTCCACATCAAATCCTTTCTGAGCCCAGGCTTCTGAAGCACCGAGTCCATCCTACAGTGTTGCTGAGGCCACAGTAGCCACAAGACTTTGCCAAGACCTGTGGAGCCAGACTGCCTGGATCTGGTTTGGGTTGGTTTGTTTGTTTTTGTGGTGTGTTTAGTTTTGTTGAAACAGGATCTTACTATATAGCCCTAGCTGGCCTGGAACTCAATAGGTAGAGCAGGCTGGCTCCTAACTCACAAAAATCCCCAACAGCTGGGATTAAAGGCATGTGCCACCATACCTAGCCAGATTGCCTGGATCTGAATCCTAGCTCTGTCCTTATGAACCATGCTTCAGTTTCCCCCTCTGTAAATTAGAAATTAGAATAGTAGTGCCCTCCCCCAATGAAACACATCAGAATAATGCTGGCCACATGAGGTCAGTAAGGATTAAATGAGTTAATGCCTGTAGACCCTGAGCCCCTGCATAGACCTGGCATTTGTGTGTGTGTCTGGCATATACTTAAGGCATCTCAGATGTTAGCTGTTATTCACATTATTGTGAAGAAGAATAAGGGGATAATGCATGTTAACTATGTGTGAGACTCAGGGCCTGGCTGTACACAGTGAACATTTTCTCAATGTACCCTCGGGTTTGCTCCTTTTGGGGGGATAAGTTAAAGGATTCGTTTTTTTTTTTCATTTTTCAGACAGGGTCTCACTATGTATAGCAGTCCACCTCCTCTGCCTCCCAAGGGCTAGGATCAAAAGCCTGTGCCACCACGCCCAGCAGAAAAGATATTTTAATATAGGCTTAAGCATGAGGGTTCAGAGAGAGAGGCACTTAGATGCATTCGAGAAGTTGGGTGTGGGCTTTGTAGGAGTTTTCTGTGTTTGCTCCTTTTGGTTGCTTTGCTGTTGGTTTCTCTCTTGGTTCTGGGGATAGAAATCAAAACTGTATGTGCTGAAAAGGCATTCTATCACCAAGCTACACCCCCAAACCCTCCTTTGCTCCTTTGAGATCTGTCTGCCTCAGTTGAATATACCTACCCCTAAGTGGGATGAGCATGGGACCTCCATGTCTGTGGTCATGGTCTCCTGCTTAGAAGACTGGAAAGGGTAGCCTTGTGAAGCCATCCCCATTTCTCAGCGTAATGAGAACAGCTTGGGGTGCTAGCAGCTGTGGGAGTAACGGAGTTAATAGAGCTGGGCATGGTAGCTCATACCTATAATGCCAGCACTTGGGGATACTAAGGCAGGGAGGCCAGCCTGGACTATATAGTCAGTTACAGGACAGGCTGAGCTACAGAGTGAGCAGATTGAGGCTCTGGCTCAGAAGGGAGGGAGGGAGGGCAGGCCAGTTAATGTGTGCCTCACACTGTTAAGTGCTAGATGAGTTTGGCTCTCATTATAATTACTATTCTTTGTCTGCCTTGATTTGTGAATTTATTTATTAAACACTTAACAGTGTTCAAATCTTGAAATTACCCAAGCTTTTATGGTAGACATACAGTTCACGAAGAAAAATACAATAAGCTACTGCTTATTGAGAGCTTGGAAGAGGGAAAAGGGTGAGTCTTGGGCAGTCAGAGTTATAAATAGCTTTGGGGTGTGGGGATTCACCCCCCTGCACTGGGGCACCCCACCCCTCTTTCCACAGTTCCTTCCCGCCTGACACAGCTCCAACACAGCATTAGTCACACTAATTAGGGACATGGAAGATGCCCTTGGAAAGACCCAGGGAGACATCGAGAGTAGAGGGAAGAAGATGGAAAAGACAGAGGTGGGGAGGAAAAGGGGGTGGAGAAGATGAGACAGTGTGTGGCTGGAGCTGCACTTCACCTAAACCAGCGCTGAGAGGGGCGAGGCAGGGAGCCAGAGAAGGGACAGGCAGAAATGGTGGGGAGGATGAGACAGGTTTGGAGGAGGGAACTGGTAGAAGACAAGACCAGGACTCCAGCCAGCCACAACCACAGAGGATGGAGGGAGATGCACACACACCTGATGGGCTTTTGAGGACCACCACACACCATTTTTCTAGGCAGTAGCTGGGAAAGCTGGGAACCTTAGGGAACCTCTGGGTTCAAGAGCAGCAGGTCTCTGACAGAAGAGCTCAAGTTTTGTTTTCTTGTGTTGAGAGAGGTGGAGGCTAGGGGTTCACCATTGTGACTTCCTGCCACAGGAAATGGGCTGGTGGGTTCAGAGGCAACATCCTGACCCAAGCCTGTCAGAGATCAAAGTAGAGCACCCCATACTCTTAAGCCTCTACTTCTACCGCCTCCTTAAGGGCCTTCCCTTTAACTTGGCTTATCCCAAAGCCCTGTCCCTTTGGGGACCAGCCTGGGCTCCCTGGTCCCTCCTTCCTTAAGGATCCAATCGCCCTCTCACCCGCAGCCTCTGTCCAGCCTGCCCTTGGACCCATGCTTCTGGGCTCCAGCACCCGCCCCCCAGTCTCTGTGGGCTCCCTGCTGGCTGGCCTGTGAAGGGCCCTTTGTGGCCACACAGAGGCCCTATTGAGCTGTGTAGGCTGGGTTGGGGGAGGCTGTTTACTCGCCTTCACACCTGGGCCAGGAATCTGTGAGTAACTGCCAAGCCTGGGGCACTTCCTCCCACCCCTAACCACAGCTCCTCCTCTCCTCAGCCCTGCGGAGTCCTGGAGATGGAAGAAGTTGCCCGAGGGGCGGTATGTATGGAGAGCCAGCTGAGCTGGGGTAAGGGGACTCTGGGATGCAGTGAAGTGCAGAGCCCTGTGGATTGAAACCTCATCTCCTCTTCTGTAGGCTCCAGGGCCTCCCCGGACTAGCGTGGTGCCTGTCAGCATCATTGGGGCTGAGGATGAGGATTTTGAGAATGAGCTTGAGGCGGTAAGCAGGATAGGGTAGAAAAGCTTCCACTGAGGGGCCAGTCCTCCATCCTCAAATGTGTCCCCTCTACTTACCTGTCATTCTACCTTCTTCCGGCACCTCCTTCCTCTCCCCAGCTCATCCCCAGTGTCCCTATCTAGTATAGACTCCCATCCTTCTGTCCTAGTCCCCACTTATCATGAGCCCCCATGGACTCCCATCTCTCCTCTAAAATGTAACATCAAATCTCATCCCATTTGCCAAACCACTTTCCCTTAATGTCACCATTACTGCATACACATCTCCACCCGTCTCCACCCCCACTTCCCAGGCTCTTTCCTGCCTCAGATCCATTGAGAGGTGCCAGGGACTGAGTACAGGCAAGCCCAAACCAGCCTCCTCCTTTCCCCAGGGTACTCAACTCCTTGTGGTCTTTCCCCACCCCCACCCCCCAGAACTCAGAGGAGCAAAACAGCCAATTCCAGAGCCTGGAGCAAGTGAAGAGGCGCCCAGCTCACCTCATGGCTCTCCTGCAGCATGTGGCCCTGCAGTTCGAGCCAGGACCTCTGGTGAGGATGTGGTTGGGCAGGCAAAGGAGGGGGTCAAGGCTAGAGCAAACCAGGCTTTCAGAGAGCCAACTAGACAAGTGAAGAAGATCAGCCAGAAGGGTTTGGAAAACCCAGAATGCAGCACAAGTTCTAGAAACAGGACCACAGGCATGATCCAGAAAGCTGGTGTGTGATCTAGACAAGATTGCAGATATCCTGGGTGAACCTCAGTAAGCAGTGATTCCAAACCAAAAATACAAGGCAGCAGGCCCGACAGCCTTAAGAGAACCCAACGTCCTGGCAGAAGCCATGTCTTGTCCTCTTCCATCCCTGTCTGTGGCAGCACCTTTCACTGTTAACGCTGCCCCTCACCCAGGGGTTCTAGACAGGCACCCAGCAAGGCCTCAGCAGGTGTCACCAGGCAGGCATTCTGGATATGGTGCTGTTAGCCATCCCAGGCCTAGAGGGCACCGCAGACCTTGATCAAGAAAGTCACTACCAGATACCCACTCAGACAAAATGCAAATACTAATCAGGAAAGTCCCTGAGCCTGGTGTGGTGATACACACCTGTAAACCTAGCACTTAGGAGACTGAGGCAGGAGGATTGCTGCAAGTTCATGACCAGTCAAGGCTACCCAGCAAGACCCAGCAGCAAATAAAAAAAACTTTTGTCACCAGGCAAAAGACACATATGGGATGCAGATGCTGGACCATGCAGTCCAGGAACACCTGCAGAGTAGAAAACCCAGTCTGTGGTTTAGGAAGAAGCCACAACACTGGCTGGTATTGCAGGAGATCTGTTAAGAGAAAGAGGTTTTTATTTTTTATTTTTTGAGACAGCGTCTCTTTGTAGCCCCAGCTGGCCTGGAACTCACTATGTAGACCAGGCTGGCCTTGAACTCACAGGCGTCCGCCTGCCTCTGCCTCCCAAGTGCTGGGATTAAAGGCATGCACCACCACACCTGGCAAGAAAGCTTTTTCTAAGAAGACTCAGTACCACCCAGCACAGGCTGCTTGTCAGAGGATGGCCCAGGACACTGCACTGCAGAAAATATGCTGTGGATCCATCTAGGAAACTAAGAGACTGAAAGAAATCATGGGCAGGGACACTCAGAGGTGCAGAAGGAAAGGCATGTGAGGGTTGGGGATGTAGTTCAATTGGTAGAGTGCTTGTCTAGCATGCACAAAGCCCTGGTTTGATCTCCAGTACCATATAGAACCAACATGGTGGGCCATGCCCATAATCCCAGTGCTCAGGAGGTGAATATAAGAGGATCTAGAGTTCCAGGTCATTCTCAGCTACCTAGCAAGTTTGAGGCCAGCCTGGGCTACGTGAGACCCTGACTCCAGAAAAAAAGAAAAAAAGGGTACATGAACTGTAAGGCAGAGGCTGACACCAAGTTTTAAAAATGCAGAAAATGGGAAATTGCCAATGTCTCTCTCAGCTACATCCTTCAGAGAAGTGGCTCCTCCCTAACACATGAAGGCTGTGGGTCTGGGTCTTGGGCAAGGGGGTTTTCTAGAACTCAAATGCTTCAGATCTCAGTCCTTACTTAGCCCAAGCTTGTGCTAACTGCTGTATTGTTTGACGGAGTGGAATCTAAGGTGACCCAGATAGCTTCTGGCATTGTGAGACTGGTCCTCCTGCAGCTTCCTCACGCCACCATCTTTTGGGGTAGGGATGAGGAGAATAGATAAAGATTTGTTGAAACTGATAAAAGTAGAGAAAGAGTTCTGCTCACATTGAAGTGAATCCTTAAGCACACATAAGGACATGAAACTTGCCAGACCATAGCCCTGCAAGCCAGGATAGGCAGCATCCCTCTACATTGCCAGTGTCACCCACCCAGGGATGGGGATGCCGGGCATGAGCAAGTCCACCCACTGTTGGCTGAGCTCTCACTGTCCATCACCCCTGCACCTGTCCATGCATCTGGTCTGACATGGGAATCTGAACCTCACTCCTCTCACGGTGCTCATAGTGTTGCTAGATAGTCAGAGATGGGCTGCCTGCATTCAAATCCAACTCTGCCATCATCAGCATCTTCCTTAATTTTTGGTAACAGGTATTGAACCTAGGGCCTCGCACATGATACATAAGCACTCTACCACTGAGCTACATCCGAAGCCCTCTTTATTTTTCTTTCGGTTTTGTTTGTTTGTTTGTTTGTTTGTTTTGGTCTTTTTGAGACAGGGTCTCCCTGTAGCCCCAGCTGTCCCGGATTCACTATGGAGACCAGATCCACCTGCCTCTGCTATTTTATTTATTATTTTTATTTTATGTGTATGAGTGTATTGCCTGCATGTATGTGAGTGCACCTGTATCGTGCAGTGCTGCAGAGATCAGAAGAAGGCTTCGGATTCCCCTGGAACTAGAGTTAAGAACAGTTAGTAGCTGCCATGTGGGTGCTGGGAATCAAACCCAGGTCCTGTGTAAGAGCAGTCAGTGCTCTTAACCA
Source organism: Nannospalax galili (assembly GCF_000622305.1). Lineage (NCBI taxonomy): Eukaryota > Metazoa > Chordata > Mammalia > Rodentia > Spalacidae > Nannospalax > Nannospalax galili. Next base: position 819,648 of record NW_008349082.1, on the reverse strand, counting down.
CTAAGCCATCTCTCCAGCCCCTCCTTTTGTAAATTTTTATTTTTATTTTTTTAGGGATAGAGATGGTTTATTAATCATTATAGTAAAAAAATACATCAGTAGCTGGGTGTGGTGGTACAGGCCTTTAATCCCAACACTTGTAAGGCAGAGGTAAATGAATCTCTGTGAATTCAAGTCCAGCCTGGGGTACATGGCGAGTTCTAGGCCAGCCAGGGCTACAGGGTGACAACAAAGCAAAAAGAAAAAAAAGAAATCTATATCTGTAGGCACACACACATACCTGTGTGTATAAATACATACATGTGTGTATCTATATAAATAAATACATGTATATGTAGAAATCCAGAATGAGAAGGATGTTTAACCCCAACATACCTAGCATTTATAGCTAGGTGGCAACATTAAGACTGCATTCCCCTTTCTTACACATCCTTCTGCACTTAATGTATGTCCTGTGTTCATGAATGAGGTAATAAAGCTGGCTTCCTTTACACTCCAGGGCGGGTATTCCCACAGCAGGCTGTGGGGATGGAGCAAAGATAGCCCTCTCAGAAACCAGAAGAGCCAAGCTGGGACTCTTTAGCTTTGTTTGTTTGCTTGCTTGCTTGCTTGCTTGCTTTTTGTTTCTTGAGATAAGAGTCTCAACTGTGTAACCCTGGCTGGCCTAATTTACGGAGATCTGCCTGCCTCTGCCTCTTGATCGCTGGCATTAAATGTGTGCATCTGATGCCACACCCAGCATTTTAAAACTTTTTTTTTCACATTTTTATTCATTTATTTACATGGGTGTGTGTGTCTATGTGTGGGTGTATGCACGTGACAGCATGTGTGTGGAGGTTAGAGGACAACTTGTAGGAGCCCATTCTCTCCTTCCACCCTATGGGTCCTGGGGAAGGAACTCAGGTTGACAGGCTTGGCAGTAGGTGTCTCTACCCACTGAGTCATCTTTTTTGTCCCCATGTATGCTGGGATAGGGTCTCTTATGATCCTGGAGTTCATCCATTTGTCAGAACTGCATGGTCATGATCAGTAAGCTCCAGAAATCCACCCCCGACTATGGGGTTTACAGGCACAGGCTGCCATACCTGGTTTTTGCATGGGTGTTAAGAGATCCAAACTGAGGTCCTTTACCTTTACACAGCAGGTACTTTACCTACTGAGCCATCTCTACTTTGGTTTCTCAACACAAGTCACTATGCAGTATAAGCTGGTCTTGAACTTGATCTGTATGTAACTCAGGCCTTGAATTTGTGATCTTTTTTTAAAATTTTGTTTGCTTTTATTTTTATTTTTTTCAATATTTTATTATTTTTATTTTATGTGTATGAGTATATTGCCTTCATGTAAGTAAGTGCACACGTGTCGTGCAATGCCTGAGGAGGACAGAAGAGGCTGTTGGATCCCCTGGGACTGGAGTTACGGACAGTTGTTAGCTGCCACGTGGGTGCTGGGATTCGAACCTGGGTCTTTTGCAATAACAGCCAGTGTTCTTAACTGCTGAGCCATCTCTCCAGCCCCTTTTATTTTTATTTTTACACATATGAGTGTTATGCCTACATATGTGTAAGTGTGCCTGTGTCATGCAATGTCCATGGAGGACAGAAGGGGACTGGAGTTACGAACAGTTGTTAGCTGCCATGTGGGTGCTGGGATTCAAACCTGGGTCTTCTACAAGAACAGCCAGTGCTCTTAACCACTGAGCCATCTCTCTAGTCTGAACTTGTGATCTTTTGAGCAAGTGTCTAAAACTCAGTTTCTTAACTTTTTTTTGGTGTTTTTCTTTTTTTTTGGTGTTTTGGAGATGGGGCCTGAAACTCCTGGTCTTCCTGCCTGACCTCACCAAGGCTCAGATTACAGGCCTATGTCACCATAACTAGCTTTGAACTCAGTTTTCCTCTAGTTTTTTGAGACAGTGTTTTTTTTTTTTCTTTTATTATTTTTGTTATGTGTATGAGTATATTGCCTGCCTGTATGTAAGTGCACTCCTGCCATGCACTGACCACAGGGATCAGAAGAGGGCATCGGATCCCCTGGAACTGGAATTATGGAAAGTACACAAGGGTACTGGGAATCAAACCCAGGTCATCTGCAAGAGCTGAGCCATCTCTCCAGCCCCGAAACAGGATTTTATATAGCTTAGGCTGGCCTCAAACTCTGTCTAATGAGTGGACTGATCCTCCTGCCTCTACCTGGAAAGTGCTAGGATTATAGCTATGTATCACCATACCTGGATTCAGTTCCCCTCCTAAAAAATGGTGGTGATTGTCCCTGTGATTGAACAGGTTCCTTGAATGTGTCAGAAGGCTTAGAATAGCCTCTGGTACAACCAAATTCACAGAATACCTAGTGGTGAGTAGTCAGGTTGTATTGGAAATTGGGAAGTGCTCATAGTGGTGGCCCCAGAGAGTTTGCGAAGGAGATGAGGACTTGAGTGACTGGAGTGGAGACCAGAGATTGCTTCTCAGAGGTAGTATTTGAACCCCACAGCCATAAAGTGCCCAGAAAGCCACTAAGCTCTTCAGAGGAGGGGTATAGTTGTCGGGACTGGGAAGGAAAGTCACACTCTGTATGTCCCCAGCTCTGCTGCCTGCATGCGGACATACTGAGCTCATTGGGCCCCAAGGAGGCCAAGAAGGCCTTCCTCGACTTCTACCACAGCTTCCTGGAAAAGACTGCGGTGAGAGACTCCCTCCAGCCACACCAGTCCCCTACCCCTACTTAGTTCTGGAGAGTCACCATATACCTTCCAACCTCCATCCACTGAGGCAGCCTAAAGGACAGCTCACCTGGGGTGACTACCAACCGGGGCTCTCCCTAGTGTCCCTCTTCAAACTTTCCTTCCCTCTAGGCCTTCTGGGATAGGTCCCCTGTGGCTCCCAAGGCCTCTTCTCACTCCTGTCTCCCCTGAGCAGGTTCTACGGGTACCAGTCCCTCCCAATGTTGCCTTTGAACTTGGTAAGGAGGGGAGGGCCTGGGGATTGAGGGAGGGTCTCTGGTGGGGATGAGCCTCCACAGAGGTTTCTGGGAGCAGGAGCAGGACCATGATTCATTCATTCCTTCTTGATGGTAGCAGCCCAAGGAAATGTTGGCACCCATGGGTGGGTAGGGACTGTGATCTAAGAAAGCTGGGAGCCAAGCCCCAGGAAACGTGGTCCCCAGCCCCTATATGTGTCCGCAGACCGCACCCGGCCTGACCTCATCTCTGAGGATGTCCAGCGGCGGTTTGTACAGGAGGTGGTACAGAGCCAGCAGGCAGCTGTGAGCCGTCAGCTGGAGGACTTCCGCTCGAAGCGGCTCATGGGCATGACGCCCTGGGAGCAGGAGTTAGGCCAGCTGGAGCCCTGGCTTGGCAGGGACCGAGGCAACTATGAGGCCCGGGAGCGGCACGTTGCAGAGCGGCTGCTGGCCCACCTAGAGGAGATGCAGTGAGTGACGGTGGGAGCGATGGCCCTGGCCTCCTTCTCAGTCTTAGAGCACCGTCCTCAGTGTTTCTGCCCTGCCTGCTGTTTGCATTCATCCTGACTCTTCTAGCTTTGGGGTCTCCTTAAAGTTTCTGAATCTTGTCCATGGTCACGGAGAGCTTATGTTCTCCTGGATGGACCTTCCCAGGCACTGTGGCAGTCACTGTCCTGTCCCTTACCTCGCTTACCGATAGGATAGCAACCCAGAGGTGTACCCTGGTAGACTGGGAAGCCAGGCTTCACAGTTTAAATGTGAACTTCTGTCTTCTCTCTGCAGACCTACCATCTCCACAGATGAAGAAAAGAGGTGATGGGGGTGGAGAGCATGGCGGGAAGGGCAGATGATCTGGGCTTGGGGAGCGCTGTAGCCTCTATGGAGCAAAATCTTTACTCCTGGCTTGGGGACACGCCCCTTTCCTCTGACCACAGGAAGCGGTTGAGGGATTGCTGGGCTGTGTCTGCCTCTGGAGATGTAGTATCCCATCTGTGTGTATTGGGGTCCTTACCTCGCTGTCTCCTCCTCAGTGCTGCTGTGGTCACTGCCATCAGCTTGTACATGCGCCACCTTGGGGTGCGGACCAAGAGTGGGGACAAGAAGTCAGGGAGGAACTTCTTCCGGAAAAAGGTGCTGAGGTCAAACCTAGCCTGCTACTTTGGAACACCCCGAGGAAGCCTTGAGACCGGACACCTGGAGTCTCATTCTGCTTTGTATCATCTTGAACCTCCCTTTCCCTACCTTCATATAGATGATGGGGAATCGGCGGTCGGATGAACCCCCCAAGACCAAGAAAGGGCTGAGTAGTATCCTGGATGCTGCCCGATGGAACCGGGGAGAGCCACCTGGTAAGGTGGCCCTGGCCTCAGCCCTGCCTACCCTGTTGGTCCCGGGCCACCCTCAGCTCACTGTCCTGCTTTCTTGTTTCAGCTCCAGATTTTCGACACCCAAAAGTTGAAGTTGATGGTAATGTACTTGTAGCCAGAGCATCCATCCTGAGTCTGAGGAAGGAGGGCTGGGTTCTGGACCATCCTAGGACTGAGGGAGGAGCAGGAGAGAAAGGTGGTAGGGATAGTAGATGGGATTAGACGTCTGTTCTTTCTTCCTTTCTGTCTCCCAGGAGAGAGGCTGGGCATTACAGACCGGAAGGGAGGCCTGGGTATGACCTCTCGGGACAGGACAATTGTGGCTCCTGGGCAGGACAACCCAGGAATCTCTCTGCATCCTCTGCCTGGGGACAGCCCTGACCGAGAACCAGGTGAGCATTTCCTGGGAGCACCATCAGCCCCTGGGAACCCTCACTCAGATGAAAGCCTCTGTCCCCACTGAGAGCTCCCCTTTGTGATCAGCATCTCCTCCTTACTCCTAGTCACGAGTGTTAACACTTGTTCCCTGCCTCAGTTTACCCTTCCCACAACTTTTTTCTTGGTCTCTGGCCTCTGTCCTAGTGCCATGTCTCCCCATCCTTAGACTAGGTTTCTTTTATTTGTTGTATAGGTCTTTGTTTTGTTGGGGGGTTTTTTTTGGATTTTTTTTTTTTTTTTTAAGCATTGGGGATTGAACCTAGTGTTTTATGCATGCTAGACAAGGGGTTTCCCACTGAGCCACACCCCCAGCCCCTCACTGGGGGATTCTTTTTTGGGTGAGGGGGTTCTCTTTGAGACAGGGTCTTCCTGTAGCCCCAGCTGGCCTAGAACTCACTATACAGGCACTTTTCATGTTTCTGGAAACCACTTCCCTCTCTGAACCCGTTTCCTAACTGCTCATTGGGGTCTGTCTGTCTACTTCCTCTAAGGCTCTGGGTCAGGACAATGAGTGAGAACACGGGCCCAGCAGGCCCCAGTCCCCTCCTGTCTCTGAGGCTACATTCTGGTGGGCTGCGCTTGTGCAGAGGGCACCCTAGTTGTAGGACAGCTACTCTTCTGGCTGTAGCCCACCTCCAGTGTTCCCAGAGTGTTCAGTGTTCTTTCTGAACATGTTCCTGTTCTCTCATATTGGGTACTGAGCCAGCAGGTAGTCCCTGCTGGGAAATGGGTGCTTTAGAACCCCTCCTCCAGGGCACAGCCAGAGGGTAGACGTCACCATACCAAGGGCCTAATGAACAGCCATGTTTCCCCTCCACCCATAGGTGTGGACAGCCCCTTGGAGCTGGGGGATATGCCCCCACAGGGTCCTACGAGCCTGGAACCCCCAGCACCTGCAGAAAGCACTGAAGAGGGTGCTGAGACAGAGAGGTGCCTGGCTGGGGTGCTGGGAGGGCCTGGGCAGGGCAGGGACAGCATATGGGGCTAGGGAGGGTGCGTGGGGTCGCTGCTACAATGTGCACCTGCCTGTCCCCAGCCATGGCCTCACTGCTGCTGCCCCTTTCTGCCTTTCTCTGGGGGGGCTTCCCTCGGTCCCTTCCTTTCTCGGGGGGGGCTTCCCTCGGTCCCTTCCTTTTCCTTCTCCCTCCCTTTCCGTTCTTCCTCCTCCCTCCCTCCTTCTCTGGTGTTTCTCCTCTTTCTCCTGCATCCTGTTTCCTGCCTTCTCTCTCTGGCAGGTTTTCTTCCCCTCCTCTCTACTTCCTTGCTCCTCTGGCCTTCAGTGGCTCCTTCCATTTCAATTCTCCACCTTCCTCCCCTTAGTAAGCCCTGCCTCCCTTGCTCCTGCCCTGCTCCTGGTGTCCCTTACCCCCTCCGTGCTCCATGCTCTGTGCTCTGTCCTGGGGGCCCTGTCCCCCCTCACAGTTGGGGGGCAGGTGCTGTCCCCTGCCTGTCCTTGTGCCGCTGCTTTGGGGATCCCCTTGATGGGTGTAGGGAGCTGAGTTGGGGCATATCTGGCCCACCTCTGACCCTGTGCCCTCTCTCCCCAGAAGGTGGAAGAGGTGGGTGCCCGGGCCCTGGGTGGGGGGAGGGCCAGCCCTCCCCCATTTCTCCCAGCCCCTCCCCCTCCCCATGGCCACCTCCTCCCCTTCACTCCCTGCGAGGGAAGGGGTGGGTAGGTATGTCACTCTCCTGGTTGAGCTAAGTATGGAAATCCTCTTTTGTACTTCTTGTCCCTCTCCCCCTGCCTTAGGGAAGGGAAGGGGGTCAGTCCTGTGGGCGATAGTGGGTTCCCTCCCCCACCAAATTTCAGTATCCCTCCTGGCCACTACACCCCCCCCAGCCTCCAAAATTCCACTATTTCTGACCTCTCTCTCTCTTTTCTGTTGCATGTTTCATCTCTGTCCTCGTCTCCCCTTGTCCCTGTCCTGGTCTCCCTGTCCTTGTCCTGGTCTCCTCTGTTTCTGTCCCTGTCCTGTTCTCCCTGTCCCTGTCCTGGTCTCCCTGTCCTTGTCCTGGTCTCCTCTGTCTCTGTCCCTGTCCTGATCTCCCTGTCCCTGTCCTGGTCTCCTCTTGTCCCTATCCTGGTCTCCTCTGTCTCTGTCCCTGTCCTGGTCTCCCTGTCCTGGTCTCCTCTGCCCCTGTCCTGGTCTCCCCTGCCCTGTCCTGGTCTCCCCATCCCTGTCCCGGTCTCCCCATCTCTGTCCTGATCTCCTCTGTCTCTGTCCTTGTCTTGGTCTCCCTGTCTCTGTCTTGGTCTCCCCTGACTCTGTCCTGGTCTCCCTTGTCTCTGTACTGGCCTCTGCCTCATTCTGTCCTTGGCCTTGGGGTTCAGGCTGTCAGGGCGTCTGGGGCGCTCGGAGAGCCTGCGGGTGAGTGACCGCCGCCGGCCTTCCCGGGGCAGCCTCGGGGCTAAGGGCCGGGGTGGGGGCCGCTCCCGGAGTGACGTGGACATGGACCCCAGCTCTGCCACAGCTGTGCTTGGCCCCACCCGACGAGCCACGTACGTCACCCCCCGCATCTTCTGAGAAAGTCTGGAGAGTTGGGGTGGGGGAGGGTTGATGCTAAAAATCACAAGGAAATGGGTAACCAATGGCTCTGGTCACTGAGAACCAGCTGTGGAGGCCACAGGGCATTGAGGAGGAGGGGGCGGAGCACTTCTGTCTAGAGATTTTGGGACTGGTCTGCATCACGGATCACCCTGGGGGAAGGGGTTGTACACTCAGGAACAGGAAGCTCCCCTGGGGTGCTCCAAGCTGGTACCCTAACAAGGACTCTGTCCATAGCCCTGAGCCTGGAGATGATGGGGAGCCAGGACGATCGGGACTGGAGCTAGAACCAGAAGAACCTCCAGGCTGGCGGGAACTTGTTCCCCCAGAAACCCTGCTTGGCTTGCCCAAGAGCCAGGTGAAACGGCAGGAGGTCATTAGTGGTGAGTGCTATCCCTGGGTTCTGGCTTCCACTGAGCATGCCATCTAGTAGTGACAGAGTCCTTCTGGTCGTATTCACCACAGGGAGCATGTGAGAGCAGCTTCTTGCCAACCGGACAGCGGTTGTTTGAGCTGGCACAACAGCCAGTCCATGAAAACTGAGTGCAGCTATGAAAACCACACAAAGGACATGTAGCAGTTTAGGAAGTACACATTAGGAGCCATAAATGGCTCCGAGCCTGTCATCCCAGCAACATAAAGGTTCAGAGGTTCAACACCAGGGCCTGTGAGGTGGCTTAGAGGGTAAAGGTGCCTGTTGCAAAGCCTGACCAATGACCACTGGGACCCACATGGTAGAAGGAGAGAACCAACTCCTTCAAATTGACTTTTGACCTCCACATAGGTGCCACAGCATGCATATGTATGCCTGCACACTCACACAAAATAAATAAGTAAATAAATAAATGTAATTTAAAAAAATTTTTTTAAAAAGCCAGGCACAGGGGCTGGAGAGATGGCTGAGCAGTTAAGAACACTGGTTGTTCTTGCAGAAGACCTGTGTTCGAATCCCAGCACCCACATGGCAGCTAACAACTGTCCGTAACTCCAGTCCCAGGGGATCCGACAGCCTCTTCTGTCCTCTGTGGGCATTGCATGACACGGGTGCACTTACCTGCATGCAGGAAATACACGCATACACGTAAAATAAAAATAATTTTTTTTAAGTTAAATAAAAAAGTCAGGCACAGAGGTGCACGCCTTTAATTCCCAGCACTTGGGGGTTGGGGGTAGCAGAGGACACCAGCTTGATCAAGATAATGAGGCCAGCTGGAACTAAATAAAAGCAAGGCCAGACATGGTGGCACATGCCTTTAATTCTAGCAGAGGCAGGGAGATCTCTGTGAGTTCCAGGCCAGCCTCTGATACATAGTAAGACCCTGTCTGAAACAACTAATAAAAAGAAGTTCAAGGCTAACCAGGGCTCCTGGGGAGGCCCTATCTCAAAAAGTGAAGAGAGGGCTAGGGATACAGCTCAGCTGAACAGTGCTACCCTAGAATCCACTAGTGAGGGACGGGGGTATGACTCAATAGTACAGCACTTGCTTAGCAAGAGTAAGACCCTGGGTTCCATTCCCAGCACCAAAAACAGAAACAAAGTGGGGCGGGGCATAGGGCTAGAGGACTGGCTCATCAGTTAAAAGCACTTGCTCTTGCAGAGGACCTGAGTTTGGTTCCCAGCACCTACATGGTGGCTAACAACCATCTATAATTCCATTTCCAAGAGATCTGACATCCTTTTCTGGCCTCCACAGACACTGCATGCATGTAGTACACACATGCAATCAAAACACCCCTACACCTAAAATAAAAATAAGTAAATCTTTTAAAAGAGAAAAAAATGAAATGGGAGCACTGACTCAGTGTTTAAGAGCACTGGTGGTTCTTGCGGAGGACTTGGGTTCAGTTCCCAGCACCCACATGGCAGCTCACAGCCATCTGTAACTTCAGTTCCAGGGGATCTGATGCCCTCTTCTGACCTCTCCAGGCATTGTACACATGTGGTTCCCTTAGGTGCATGCATGCAAAACACTCATTCACATAAAATAAAAGTAAAATTTGTTTTAATTAAGAAAGAAAAAAGTTGCCAGGAACAGTATTTAAAACTTTTTTCCCCTTTAGGTTTTCGGCTTTTGGTTTTTTTGAGCGGGGTCTCATGCAGGTCAGGCTGGTTACAACTACTTGCTAATAGCTCAGGGTGGCCTTGAGCTATGTGCCACCACAACTGGCTTTGGCTTCTGGGTTTTGAGATAGGGTCTTAACTCTCTAGCTGAGGCTGGCCTGGAACTCAGGATCCTCTTCTCTCAGCCTCCTGAGTAGCTGGGACTCCAGGCCTGCACCACCAGACCGGGCTTAGCTGTGAAGCTCTTGAAATGTGGTAGATCTCATTGTGAACTGCATGTTTGTGTTTCATTTGCATTTTTGTTAAAGTGGAGACAGCATTATGTGGCAAGTTGGCTACCCCATTGGACTATATAGCAGTTTCTCTCTCCAGAAAAGTGCAGCATACAGGAAACCAGGGGTGGTGATACTTGTCTATAATCAACAGCACTTAGAAGGTGGAGGCAGGAGATCAGGAGTTTCAGGTAATCCTCAGCTATATAGCCAGTTTCAAGGCCATTAAACCCTATCTCAAACACACACACACATACACACATAGTTTACATATGTAACATACAGTGTATTAAATCTCAGCAGATTTCTGAGCCCCTGAAACTCTTTGAGGCACCCATTAGTGGGTTGGTGGGTAGTGGTAGGGTTCCCTGCACCTGAGGCTGCTGGTTTATGCTAGAGAATCATTGGGTGATGTCACACACCTATAATCACAGCACTCAGGAGGCTGAGGTTAGGAGGAAATCAAGTTCGAAGCCAGCCTGGGCCATTAAGTGAGACTCTGCCATGGATGGATGGATGGATGGATGGATGGATGGATGGATGGATGGATGGATGGGTGGGTGGGGGGATATACAGATATATGGATATTCAAGCTAAGAAAACACCTGAGTGATGCTTTCCAGTTTTATCCCTGAAAGTCTCATGACCCTGGCAGGCTGGTAGCACCATTTATTCTGCCTGACTAACCCAGCAAAGGGTAAAGGCAGGGTGGCAAGCAGTCCTCAACAGCTACAGAGGTGGGTAGTGAGTCTACCCAGAGTGACGTTTGGAAAGCCTTTCTCAATGCCCCATTCTTCCAGCCTGCCTTTGAGGCTTTCCCCTAGAGCTTGCACCCTCCCCAGTGATGCTTCCTGCTTTGGGTCCACAGAGCTGCTGGTGACAGAGGCAGCTCATGTGCGCATGCTACGGGTGCTGCATGACCTCTTCTACCAGCCCATGGCGGACGGGGGCTTCTTTCCTCTGGAAGAACTGCAGAACATCTTCCCCAGCCTGGATGAGCTCATCGAAGTACATTGTGAGTGCCAGCCACAGCCTCCACACCTCACCACCAGCTTCCTCCTTCCAGGCTTCCATAGACCCAGAGCCCACCTGTTCTTTGAGCGCCTACCATAGGCAACCTTTGCCCTACTCCTAAGTACCATGCATTCCTGACCCCCAGAGCTTACGCCCCAGGAGTACATACACACATACTATGCATGACTGCATAGTACCATAGTCTCATAGCACCCAAGGATGAGACACACCTGTCCTCTGAGCCCCCAGCAGCTCCCAGCCAGGTATTGCAGTCTTTTCCTCACTATCTCCTGCAGCCCTGTTCCTTGATCGCCTGATGAAGCGGAGACAGGAGAGTGGCTACCTCATTGAGGAGATAGGAGATGTGCTGCTGGCCCGGGTGAGCGTGCCCACCATGGCCCTAGACACTGGCTCTTAGTCCTCTCCCCATGGGCCCCCAGGGGTCTGAGACCCCAGGTCTGTCCTACTTTAGGCATTCATCAATGCACAAGACTGTTTTTGACAGTCCCAACCTGAATCTCTCTGTAGTTTGATGGTGCTGAGGGCTCATGGTTCCAGAAAATCTCCTCCCGCTTCTGCAGCCGCCAGTCGTTTGCCCTGGAGCAGCTCAAAGCCAAACAGCGCAAGGAGCCTCGATTCTGTGCCTTTGTGCAGGTAAAGTGGATCCCTGGGTCTGAGAGAGGAGGGCTGGGGCCTGAGCTCCCCCTGGGTCTGAGGAAAACTAGAGTATGGTATCCTGAGTCTGAGGGAGGAGGGTCTGGGGTCTCAGAGGAGAAGCACTGTGGGCCTGGCTCTGGGCTACGCCAATGCTGTTTGCTCCTCAGGAAGCTGAGAGTCGTCCACGGTGCCGGCGCCTACAGCTGAAGGACATGATTCCCACTGAGATGCAGCGGCTGACCAAGTACCCCCTGTTGCTGCAGAGCATTGGGCAGAACACAGGTCTCCTCCAGGCCTTCCCCCGGGCCTCTTTTCCCTGTCTAACCATGACCACTGAATGAGGAGCAGTCAGGGTGAGGGCTTACATCTCTCTCCTTGCCTGTAGAAGAGCCTTCAGAACGGGAGAAAGTGGACCTGGCAGCTGAGTGCTGCCGTGAAATTCTGCACCATGTCAACCAAGCTGTTCGTGACATGGAGGACCTGCTGGTGAGCCTAGGCATGACTCCAGCTGGGGCAGGGCATGATGGGAAGGGTACTCTGACCTGGCTCAGAGGTCAAACAGAGCCTTTTGTTCCCCTCAGAGTCACTGAGTATTCAGGGTCACTTAGCCCTCAGCAGCCCCCTCTCAGGGTTATTGAAGGTTAGACCTGGACCTCAGCTTGTCCCTTAGAAGTTGGCCCTGCCTCTCTACTTACCTATTCCCTTGGGGTCACTGAGGGCAACCCCAACACTTGGCTTGACCCTTTAACACTCCTGTCTCTGCCTTAGCGGCTCAAGGATTACCAGCGACGCCTGGACTTGTCTCACCTACGACAGAGCAGTGACCCCATGCTAAGTGAGTTCAAGGTGAGCTTGGTCCTCTTCCCTCAGCTCACCCTGGCCCTTCTGCCTAGGGGATTCTCAAACACAGCCCAGCTGTCATGCACCCAGGGAGCCTCACCCCCACCCCCACCCCCATACACACACCTCGGCTGAATGCACATGGTGACCCCTGACTTCAGTCCTTGGCCGTGCTGCTTGCTGCCCTCCCCTCCTTCTTTTCTCCCCACCCCTCCTGTCACCTTAGCTGACCATCGCTCCTTCCTGCTCCAGAACCTGGACATCACCAAGAAGAAGTTGGTCCATGAGGGTCCACTGACATGGCGGGTAACCAAAGACAAGGCTGTGGGTGAGTGCCGGCAGGAGGGCAGCTCGGGGCAGCTGGGGGAATGGAGGTCAGATTTAAGCACTGGCTGGTATCACCTGCAGAGGTCCATGTCCTGCTGCTGGACGACCTGCTGCTGCTGCTCCAGCGCCAGGACGAGAGACTGCTGCTCAAGTCACACAGCCGGACACTGACACCCACGCCCGACGGCAAGACCATGCTGCGGCCTGTGCTACGGCTCACCTCTGCCATGACTCGAGAGGTGGCCACTGGTAAGTTGTGGCAGTCCAGTGGCCTGGGGCAGGTCATCTGAGCAGAGTTGCCCGGTGGAGTGGGGAGTACAAGCCTCCAGGGAACTGAGGAGCTCACTCTGGAGAAAAGGCAAAGGCTGAGAAGGGACCAGCTGAGGCAAAATGAGCAGGGCTAGGTAAGGGAACCCAGACATGGTAGTACAGCTGTTGTCCTAGCACTCAAGAGGCTGAGGCAGGAGGATCTTGAGTTAGAGGTCAGCTTGGGCTACAGAGGGAGACCCTGACTCACAAACAAAAACAGAAATGAAAATAAAGGGAATAAGCTAGGCATGGTGGCACATGCCTTTAATCCTAGCACTTGGGAGGCAGAGGCAGGCAGATTTCTGAGTTCAAGGCCAGCTGGGGCTACAGGGAGACCCTGTCTCAAAAAGACCAGAAAAAATGGAATATTGCCTGAGTTTACAGAAGCCTATCCTGGTGGATATTTTTTCATAACACTAGCTCCTGCTTGGGAATTATAGGTACCTGGGGGTTAAGGCAGGAACCCAGAGCCGAGGGCTTTGTAAGCATTGGCTAGGGCCACTGATGGTGGGAGGAGCTGGGAAGTGGGAAGGGCTAGAGAGTTTCTGCCAGTCAGGGCAGCCTATGCACTTGGCCTGGTATGATGGGAGGGGTGGGCTCTTAGAGAAGGCTTGCTGGCCTTATTATTATTAGCAGAATAGTGAAGATGAACTATATCAAATGTGAGGTAATATACCAGCTTCCAACAGTGATCAGAGAAGGGCATACACTTCAAACACTAGCTCTGAGCCCTGTCTCTCCCCTCCTTCCCTATGCAGATCACAAAGCTTTCTATGTCATTTTTACCTGGGACCAGGAGGCCCAGATATACGAGCTGGTGGCGCAGACTGTGTCAGAGCGGAAGAAGTGAGAGTCCCCGTGGATGGTGTAGGAGTATGGGAGGTCCCACACGGTCTAGGTGTGCTGACTACCTCGGGTCTTGCCATGTCTCCCCAGCTGGTGTACCCTCATCACTGAGACTGCCGGATCCCTGAAGGTCCCTGCCCCTGCCTCCCGCCCCAAGCCCCGGCCCAGCCCAAGCAGGTAAAGGAGCCAGGGAGAGACCTGGAGAGTGAGGGCACGAAGAACATTTCCTTGTGCATCTGCAGAACCCCAGACCCAGGCAGCCCTGGTGTGTGTGTGTGTGTGTGTGTGTGTGTGTGTGTGTGTGTGTGTGTGTGTGTGTGCCCTTGTGTGTGTGCCCTTGTGTGTGTGCCCTTGTGTGTGCCAACCCCAACACAGCCTGTCTCCTATCTCTGGGCCTCGGTCTTCCATTGTCCAGGCCTCCATATCTCCTGATCTCTACCTCTGTTTCTTGCTGTCTGTATTTCCCTACCCCTACCACCCCCTGGGGCCAGGGATGTGGGGTCACCCAGTACTTCCTTCCCCCAGCACCCGGGAACCCCTGCTCAGCAGCTCTGAGAATGGCACTGGAAGCCGAGAGATGCCTCCAGCTGATGGTAAGGCCCAAGGGTCACTGGCTAGAGGAGGTCACAGGAAGCCAGGGAGGATCTGAGTGTCCCTTTCTGTCACCTAGCCCGGACAGAGCGACTCCTCAGTGACCTCCTGCCCTTCTGCAGACCAGGCCCAGAGGGCCAGCTTGCTGCCACAGCCCTTCAGAAAGGTAGGCCAGCCTTATACCCTCTAGGGCCAATAGCTAGCAAATGATACCTCTATTTAAACTAGAAAGACTTTTTCAAATTTTTGTATGTCCGTCAGTCAAGCAACACCTCCCTGCCTGGTGGCCCAAGTCCTTGTTTTCTAGTCACCTTCCCACCTTATATCTGAAGTTCAGCTTCCCCATCCTCAGAGACCTCCTGCCCCATCCTAACCCTAACCTTAGCTTCACCTATACCCTGTTTGAATGCCCTACCCCCCCCATTCCCTAACTTGCCTCTCTTGACCCTGTCCTCCTTGCCTTGGCCAGTGCTGTCCCTAAAGCAGCTCCTGTTACCTACTGAGGAAGACAGTGGAGCAGGACCTCCCCAGGATGGGGATGGGGTACCTGGTGGTGGTCCCCTGAGCCCAGCGAGGGCCCAGGAGATTCAGGAGAACCTGTTCAGCCTAGAAGAGACCATCAAGCAGCTGGAGGTATGCCTGGGGGCAGGGTACCTCAGGTAGACTGGGGAAGGAAGGGCCCCCCTCATCCATGACCTTCTCCAGGAATTAGAAGAGGAATTTTGCCGCCTGCGACCCCTCCTTTCTCAACTTGGGGGGAGCTCTGTCCCTCAGCCTGGCTGCACCTGAGTCATCTGTCCAAGCAGGTGAGTGGGGAGGTAGGGCCAGGACACTGTCCTGAGAGGGGCTGGAGGGGGGACCTCTGTCCCTGCAACCCCTCTCCGTCTCATTCCACCTCCTGTGCTGTCTCTGCTGTCATTCTCTCTTTGCCTCTGCTTTCTCAGCCCTTATCTCTTCTGTCTCCCTTCTACATCTCCCAGGCCTTTCGTGAGGAGGAGAGGAATGGGGGAGAGGACGCAAGTGGGTCTCCCACCCCCACAGCTGCCGCAGCATCTCACACCCCAAGGGCCAGAGGAGAGGGAGACTGGCCACGCCTGAGAGGGGCTCTATTGGGATCCCTGCCTCCCAAGCTGACCTCTGCCGTCTCCCTCTCGCCTTCTGCTTGGCAGACTCAGGGCTTCATTCTGGGGGCAGCACCATAGTCCCCATCTTTAGGGCCGTCTCAGTATTGCCTGTGGGGGTCAACCCTCCATCCCTCACCCCCAAGTGCCTTTGCTCTGTTTTTATACCTGGAATTGGAGGTTTATTTTTAATATATATTATCTAAGGAGAGGTCTGTGTGTGTGTGTCAGGGTGGTAGGGTCCACATCTGGGCCTGTACATGATTGTCTGGCATTGACTTCCTAGGTTTCACCCATATCGCCTCTGTGCCTTCCTCCAGCTATTCATTCATTCACTTGTCTTGGCTTTTTTTTTCTTTTTTTTATTGTGTGCCACACGTGGATTCATGTGGCGGTCAGGTGATAACTACTTTCCACCATCTGGGTCCTGAAGATCAAACTCAGGTCCTTAGCCTTGGCAGCAAGCACCTCTACCTGTTGAGCCATCTCGCTGGCCCCCTTCACTTGTTTTTTATAATTCCCCAGGCGCGCTCTCTCTCTCTCTCT
>NW_008349082.1:796110-803512 GCF_000622305.1 Nannospalax galili | reverse complement strand
ACACACACACACACACACACACACACTCACACACACACACACACACACACTTCCCAGCCCACATTCCTGGGCCCCCCATGGTCATCCAAGATGCTGGGCAACCCACATCTCACACTCTTGTTCTTTTATTTTTTGTAGTAAACTCTGGAGGTGGCTGTGGGGGATCAAGAGGAGCTAATAGGGAGGGGGCCCCTCCTGGGTGGGGGCTGGGGGCGGGGTTATTGCTCTGAGCTCCCTGTCCCCAGGGGGGGCCTGTGTGGGAGAATGTCAGGAGAGGGAATGGCACTGGGTTGGAGACACTGCCACACAAACACACAGGTCACAGCACATAGGAGGGGAGGGGAGGCTGGGCGCCATATTGCACTTTGAGAGTGGGGTCAGGCAGGTACCCCCCTCAAATTGGAACCTGGGAAGGAGGCTAGAGGCCATCATGTCGGTCCTCCCCCCTCATGGAGGAAGTATGACCTCCACTCTGGGGTCAAGGAAGGAGGAGACAGTGCTAAGGCCTGGGCCTGGGTCTTGGGCTGGTGTGAAGGGCACACTAAGTAGAAGAGACTTCTCAGGTGACTGCTCTGGTCGCCACAGCAGAATCCATCACCCTACACCTGCTCAGCTGCCGTTCCCCCCTTTGCCTGACTTGGTCTTGGGTGGCACTGGTAGACCCTCATCGCCTTCACTGTCAGAGCTGCAGCCGCTGACATCGGTGATCTCCAGCTCAGAGTCGCTGTCCTCCTTCCCACCCAGTGTGGCCTCTGGACCACCAGCTCCTGGCAGTGCCAGGCGAGGGGCCACTGCCAGCCCAGAGGGGCGTTCAGGGCCCAGGACCTCCCCTGTTGCAGCAAGCAGGGGTGCAGCTGTGGGGCCTCCCCCTGTTCCCGCAGAGGGCAAATGACCCAGGGAACCCAAAGGGTTGGGGTAGAAGTGAGGTGGGTAGAGGGAGGGGGGCAGCTTGGGGAAGGGGCCTGTGAGATACGGGTTAAAGTTCCAGGGGTACTCAGGGAAGGTGCGGCCATAAGGACCCAGCAGACCGGGGGGCTTGGAGTAGCCGGTAGCACCTGGGGGGCACAGGGAGCAGGTCAGGCTGGCCCATTCTCCACTGCCTAGAGGGTGAACTTTCTGTGTGCTCTGCCCGTCCTCCCAAACACACTTCCACTAAGGGTCTCCCATCCTTACATGGTTCCCCCTACTTAATCTTCCCCATTTGTTTCCCTGTTCCTTTGGCTTCCCTGAAACCCTTCTCCCAGCCAGCTAGCCCACCCCCTTGTAGACTGGTTTGTTTTTTTTTTTTTTTTTTCCCCTGTAGCCCCAGCTGGCCTGGCACTTACTATGTAAACCAGGCTGGCCTTGAACTCACAGAGATCCACCTGCCTCTGCCTCCCAAGTGCTGGGATTAAAGGCATGCACTACCATACATGTCATGCTGTCCTTATCTGATTTTTTTTCTTTTTCTTTTTGAGATGGTCCCATTAGGTAGCCCAGGCTGGTCTTCAGTTTGTAGTCCACCTCAGCCTCCTGAGTGTTGGGTCTCATGTAGCTCAGGCTGACACTGAACTCACTATGTTGCTGCCAAGGATGACCTTGATCCTCCTGTTTCTACCTCCCAAGTATTAGAATTACAGGTGTGCACCATCACCTGGTTTATGTGGTGCTAAGGATCAAATCCCAGGCTTTGTGTATGCTAGGCCAGCACTCTACCCACCGAGCTACATCCTTACCACCGTCCTCTGGCTCTTAAAACGTGCCCATACACAGACACCCCAGATGTACAGCCTAGCCTGGGCTTTCCTCCCTCTATCTTGTCCCCTGCAGTCCTCCCTCAATACATACAGATTGCCCCCAGTGTTTCCCAGGCCCTTACCAGAGCCCAAGAATGGGAAGGGGCTGTCCAGACGTAGTTTGTCTGTCTCAGGGGTGAACAGGGGCGTCCGGCCCCCTGGCTCTCCTAGGCGTGGGGTAGAGAACAGGTTCTGCAGGGTCTAGAGAGGGAAGTAGGGAGGCAGTGCTGCTGAGACAGCTCCCTCCCAGGAAAGTGTTGTGGTTGGGTACACAAGACACCCCACGTCCAGTCCTAGGACACCAGTATCCAAACTCACCTCAGGAGTGAGGGGAGGAGCATCTGGCCCAGGGCCCCCCCCAAAGGGCCCAGGGGTCAGCAAGAGTGGGGAGCCAGTGGCAGCGGCAGCCACATCCAGCAGTGGGTAATTGACGAGCACGACTTTGCTGAAGTTAAACTTGTAGGTGAACCTCTTCCCTTTGGTCTTATGGAGAATGCGCTTATTGTAGTAGTAACTGTGGGAGACAGGATGGGGTACTGGGAAGGGGTAAGAGAGTCCCTGACTGAGGTTTTGGGGCAAGAGATGGGTGAAGCAGTCAGTGGGCTCAGCTCTCCTCCCCCCAAGTAATTAAGTTAGCAGCTACAGTGAAAAGCTCTGCACTTGGGGTTCCAATGGGATTCAGTCCTAGAATGTCGAGGGAAAGCCCCACTCCTTGGCATGAGGGAGCCAGGAGGACAGTGAAGGAAAAACCATGTGGGAGCCTGGCCTCCAGCCCCTCCTCACCGCAGGGCCCGGCTCAGCTTGTCATAATTCATGTGGGGTTTGCACTTGCGAATGCCCCACAGCCGTGCCACCTCGTCAGGGTCCTTGATGACAAACTCCCCGTAGTCTCCCTGCCAGGCGATGACGCCCTGGTACTCCTCCTTCTGCAGCAGCTCCAGGATAAAGTGCCACAGCTGGATCTGCCTTGAGCCAGGGGAGGACTCCGGTTTGTAGGCCCAATCCGGGAAGGCAAACCCTGGGGACAGGAAACAGGGAGTGGCCTGGGGTCAGGATGCCAAGTTGCGTCTCTTGGCCAGTCTCTGAAGAGTAGCCTCGGCGTCTTTAGGGGCCTGGGTGTTACTCTTCAGACTTGATCTGCTGGTGTCTGCTCCCTAAATTACCCAAATACCTTCAACCCGCCCTAGGTACAGTGACTCCCCCTCCCCCAATTCAGCAGAGGAGGTAGAGGATGGGATTGAGAGGAACCCATTTCCTGAATCTATGACCATCTAGGGTGACCTGCTGGAAAAGGTACCCCCTCTGCAGTGATCACCCTTAAATCTGTTACCCCTGCCCAGGAAGCCTGCAAATGTCACCTGTGCCCTAACAGCTGTCTCCCCTCTTCCCATTCCTCAGGACCCCCACTGGCCCTACCCTGGCACATGCAGGCTTAGCCTGTGCACATCTGTGTCTGTCTCTCTACTTTTAGTGTGTCTCCATATTAGTACTCAGGTCTGAAAGCTGTCCAGTATGAGGTTGTGTATGCTCAGGCTTATGCACACAGACTTGGGTACCCATGACAGGCAGCACTTTACATAGACAACCACTTGCCATGTTCTACCAAAGGACACCACCCTACCAGAGTGCCACACTCCTGCTTGTGGCCAGTGAAGCCAACACCAGACAGGCTGCCCCAGATACAAGGTCCCAACAACCCAGCACTGCACACCCATTACATCATGCACAGTTACACACCGAAGGCCCTTCTGTTGGGACTTGCTGACACAAGTGTGTGGCAAAGAGACACACAGGAGCCCAAGGGCCCACCTAACACTTGGTATGATGGAGACAATGAAGCAGTGACATTGATGCTCCCAGATAGATGAATACATAAGGCAACTTAGGCATGTCAATATGCCCGTGGCCCCACTCTGCAGCTCTTCACCCTGGGAGGAATACCCTAGCCCCATTGTATACACACACACACACACACACACACACACACACACGCATGCACACCTAGAGGCTGGGGCAAATGGGGGTCTTGCCCACCCGGGATTTCACCTCTCATCTAGAAAGCTTGGGGTTGAACTTCCATGTCAATTCCTGTGCTGTCTTCTGTCCCCTCCCACCTACTCAGAGATTGGCATGACTCAGACATGAACATAGGGTAAGAGCTGGTCTCTAGCAAGCTAAGAGCAATCTGAGAAGAAAAAGGAAGTTGGGGAAGCCATCACAGGGTGGGGAAGGCACCATTCTAAGCCGACAGTCCTGGGTTCTGGTATTCCATTGCTATGCAGCTATGGGGCAGGCTCTGCCCCTCTCAGGCTTAAGGTTCTGGAGGTAAGGAGGAGCTCAGCCATGCAGGACTGTCTGGTGTATAAGTGGGGGCTGAGGAGGCCATGCCCTTCCTGCTAAAGGCCAGGCAGTCGTCCCTCCCCCCGCCCCCATGGAGGGAGGGTTTTAATCTCCATGCCTGTTTGGCCTTTCTCATCTCAGATGGCATGATGGCTCAATCTAGATGGACATGGCCTATCCATGCCAACAGCACACTTCCTTGGAGACCCCCTATATCACAGATGCACACTTGCACAACCCCAAACCAGGAAGAAATGCATCAGAGAAAGGATCTGCCACAGCAGGCAGGCAGACAATTCCCCAGTACCTAGCAGTGGGATGCACACACAACACACACAGTTTGAAAGCCAGGAGCAGCCCCCTCCCCATACCCAGACTCAGGGCCATCCACCCACCCACTCCAAAATATAGGCCAGATGCCCCCTGGGAATACCACAGACCACCAGAAACAGGTAAAGCTCTTCACCCCACTTAGGCATAAAGCACAGTGGACAAGCTGGCAGATCATGCATAAACTCATGCAATGTAGAGTCCAGAGACCCTCACATGGCCTCCACAGTAACATGCGTGAGCAGGCAGCATACAAGTTCACACAAAGCCATCCCGGTGCAGACATTTGCCCTGAGTGACCCCTTCAGAGACACTGAAGTGTGATGCAAGGACACAGTGAGCAATGAAACTGCAAACAGGCAGTCTCAGACTCCCTTTCTCACTAGTGACTCAACGCATGTCCAAGCTGACCTTAATGCTTTGTCCTAAGCACTGCATCTTCAGGCTGGGCCCTGCCCTTTCTGCATCTTAGGTCCCAGGAAGGTGAAGTCTAGACATGCGTGGCAGGGAAGGCCAGATCTCAGCCCCTTGGTCTTCATCCCTCTCCCAAATCCACACCTTACCCATCCTCCAAATGACCCTCAGCCCTCGAGCCCCAGCAGGCAGGTGGCAGGGAGAGCTGGGCTGTGAAGTTCCTAGTCAAGTTTTTACAAAGGGGTTTTATTCAGGTGACAGATGGAGACCAAGAAAGACAGGTTCACAGGTGCATGGCTGAAGAAGGGAGATGGGGAAAGGGGTGCAGGCCCTAGGGAGGGCTAGGGGGATGAATGGGGACAGTTACCAGGGGTCCAGAGAGCCGGCAGGGCAGGCGGGGCGAAGAGAAGGTCTGAGACGCAGCTACAGTCCATGGCGGAGCAGGCCCTGCAGAGGCCAGGACAGGCACACGGACAGGACATCAAGAGAGAGACAAGGGTCAGCCAGTGGGGTGCTGCCGGAGCTCCCCTCCCAGGACCTCAGCTCAGCCTGGCGTCCCGCTGCCCTATCCCCAACCTCTTCCTGCCCTCTCTCCTCCGGTAGTTCCTGTGTCCCTAGGATGAGCCACTGTCCTTACCCTCCTTCCTGATGCCTCCTCTTCCCTAACCAGCCCAGCAACCAACGCTCTACTCACTGGTTCTCGCCACCCTCCGATCACCCTGACACTCCACACCTCTGATGCCATCTCTGTCCCCCTGCCTCTCACCTGACCTCTGGGGGAGGGAGGTTGGTCCCTGTGTCTGGGTCTCCCTGTCCTCCCTCTGTGTGTGGCTCTCCCCAGCTACTCCAGATTTATCGTCTCCGAAACTCAAAACTCCCCCACCTGGCTGACCCCCAGCAGCTCACCAGCCCTGCTCTCTGTTGCTCACACCACAGCAGTGGCCGGCTGCAGCCAGCAGAACAGGGCATCTATGGGCTGGGCTAGGAGGGGGCAGGCCTAGCCCCTGCCCTTCCTCCCCAAGTAAACCCCGCCAGTATGCCTTCTGAGCCCACACACCCCTATCTCAAACCTGCTGCCATCCAAAGATTCTCCCATCTCTTGCCTTTAGATTGGCCTCCCCCTTTGCATACCCTTTCTGGGAGCTGCCCTCCCCTCAGTCCTTCCCCTTGACCCCCTACCTTTTCTCCCAAGTAGACCCCCACACACCCAAACCTGCTGCCTGAGCCTGTAGAACCCTGTCTCAAACCTCCTGCTCACCAAAGATTCTCCACCCATCCCTTCCTGTAACATTGGTCTCCCTCCTCAGACACTCCCTCCCCTCAGCCTTGCCTCCCTCCTCACATAGCTGTCCACTCAGATTGGCTTTACCCTTCTGATACCCTGTACCTTCATACTGGCCTCCCCCTCAGCTATCCCTTGTCCCGGCATACTACCCACCCTCAGAGCAGCCTCTCCCTCAGACAGACATCCATCCCTTCAGATTGGCCTCCCCATTGGGACACTCCTCCTCGAATGGGTCTCTGTCCTCACCCCTTCCTGGGATCTACCTCGCACAGCCCGGCTCAAATCCCCATTCCCTCAGAACTGTGCTTCTCAGATATCTCCTGCCCTGAGATACCTCTTCCCTCACCCCTTCCTCAGCACTTTGCCTTCTGTGAGCCCCAACTCAACTCTCAGACACCTTTACCCTTAGCTACCTGCTCCTGTCACACATCCCCCATTGCAGACACTGTACCTTTAGACCCTTAGACATCCTAGGACTAGGCATCCTTTAGTTCTCCTGCCTGTATTCAGAGACCCCTCCAGACCCAGTTCTGTGCTTTGACTCCCAACCCCTTTGAGTACCCCCACAGATACCCCACCCTTTAGATCCTCTCACACCCACCTGCTGTTCCAAAGACTTCCCATACACCCTCAGGAACCCCAAGCCCCCCACCCCCTGCAACATACACTCACTCTACTTCATAAACCCTACTTCACCCCTTGTATACTCCTGTCTCCCCACAGGCCCCTACTCCCTACTCCACACAGGTCCCCCAGCCACTCCTTGGCCTCCTGAGATTCCCCTCCAAGCCACCTGCCCACACCTCCGCTCTCTGGGAGCCCTTCTTGGTCTGTTTCTCCCTCTTCCTTTCCGAATCCCTAACACCTGGTCTCCTTCCACCATCCCTCCTCCTCCTGTCCCTCCCCCACCTGCAGTGTTTCTCCCTGTCTCTCCTCAACTCTCTTCCTCTAACCCTCAGTCCCTTCGCCAGTTTTCTCTGCCTCCATCCTGTGTCCCACCCCTTTTCCACATCAGTCTCCCCTGTCCCCCTTCTTCTGTTTCTTTCTCCATCCCCCACTTTATCCCTCTCTCCAATCTCTCTGGCTCCCCTCATCTCAGTCTCTGTCTCTCTCTCATCAGCCTATCTCTCTCTCCCTCTCTGCTCCCTCCCTCTACCTCTCAGCCCATCCTGTCTCTCTCCAGTGTCTCTACCATCTCCCTATCTCTCTCTCCTCACACTGACCCCCCCTACCTCACTCCCCGCTCCTGCTCTCTCAG
>NW_008349082.1:777578-796068 GCF_000622305.1 Nannospalax galili | reverse complement strand
CCGCCCCCACCCCCACCCCCCATTGGCCCCTCTCATTTCCGTGTTGGTTTTGATTTCTCTTCCCAATGCTTTCAACTCCCCGCCGCCTCCTCCGGACACGTTATAACGAGGAGCCGTGGGATCGGCGCTCCGGGCCCTGCTCCCACGCTCCCCCCCGCCGCCGTCTCTCACTCCCAGCGTCTCTGCCTTCTCGGGTCTCTGCTGCCACTTCTCCCCATTCTCCCGTGCCCAGCCTCTGTCCCATGTCAGGCTCCATACCTAGCCCCTCCGATTGGCTCCCTGTCCCGCCAAGACCACCATTTCTGCTCCATTTGGGGCGTTGCTAGCTAGCATCTCTGGATGTCCACATCTGTCTGTCCCCAGGTCTTTGGGTCTCCACATGGCCCCTCTGCTCCGTTTCTGGGCCTCCACGTCTCTGTCTCCGTTTCAGTTTCTTATTGCAAAGTCCCCATCTCCACGTCTCTGTCTCTAGGTCTCTGTTTCAGTCCCAGTGTCCCTCTCTTGGGGTCCCTTTGATCTCACCGTGCCCCTGGCGCCCCCCTGGCCCATTGATTGCTGATCGACCCATGAAGGAAGCAGGGCCCGCGGCCCAGGGCTGTAGGGCCAGGCAGGAGCCTGGCAGAGTCACTGGACAGACGGACAGCTGGCTCCAGCCCCAGTGGCTGTGGGGGGAGCAGCCGCAACGCGCCCCTCCCCGCCGGCCGCTGCGGTGCGGATGGGGACTCCGGGCAAGCTTTAATTTTTAATTTTATTTTGCTTCCTCCACCCCCCCCCACCCCATCTCGAACGCCGGCAGCCATGGCACCGAATCTGTGCGTGTAAGGCAGCCTGTGCCGAGAGGGGCTGGGCAGGCAGAGGCTGCCTCCCTCTGCTCTTCACCAGGCACAATCACACAGACCCACACCTACTCCAAGAACACAGCCTCCATCACACAGGCCAACATAGCCACACACACTACCATGTCCTCTACAACACCATCACATACACACACGGCCATGCAGCACACACCCAAAGACCCACACATCTAGAGAGTCAGACACACAACATACATCATATAAGTGCACATATCAACAGATTCACACACATACCACTGTCACACACAACCATATGGCACTGACCCACAAATCAATGGAATCACGCACAGCAGCACCATGTACAATAGCATCATAAAAACGGACACACAATTTTACAGATACACAAACAAGACACACTAACTGAACCCCACACAGAAACAAAGACACAATCAAAACCTAGACAGACACATCCATACAGATATAGTCACACACCAATGTTCACAAATACAGAAACAGACCTTTAAGCACACAGGCACACAATCACACACTGAGACCATGTCACTCAGAAACAGAGACACACATAGATTCACAGCAGCACAGCCAAGTCAGCACACACACACACACACACACACACACACACACACACGGCCATGCAGCACACACCCAAAGACCCACACATCTAGAGAGTCAGACACACAACATACACCATATAAGTACACATATCAACAGATTCACACACATACCACTGTCACACACAACCATATGGCACTGACACACACACACAGACAGACTCACACAGCAAGCACCAGAGACTGTGAGACTGTCCATCAAACACCTGCATTGCATTGGGTCCCACATGGGCACAGAAACATCACAACAGACTGCCACAGCCAGATAGCCAATTTATGTGTCTACTCATCACAGGCACACAGGTACAGTCACACAAAGATTACAGCCCCAAACATGACCAGCACAGCAGTCCCCAGAGACCTAAGAGTAAAGGTTAGCTGGGTGGGTGTGCAAACTTAGAGGGAAATGTACCCCAGTAGCCCCACTGTTTGTGCTGCTGTCTGTCCATCCATCATCTATGGATTTCTCAAACATATCTGCATGTGTGTTTCCGTGTGCACGCATGTGCAAAATGTACATACGTCTCAGACCCTCTTCTATCATGTTCTTCTAGGGGTCAGTGTCTGTCTCTCATGGAGAGTCATTTTGTTGCTCATCTCTCTATGTGCCTCTATCTCTAGATGCTTCCATTTCTGAGTGTCTCTGATTCTGTCTGTCTCTGGGCTCCTCTGTCTGTCCCTCTCTGCCTCTGGGCCTCTCTGCCTCTGTCTCCTCACCCCCATCACCCCAGCCCCTTGGGCTGGGGTTTTAACCAGTTGTTTTGATTTCTCTAAGCTGCGCTGGCCGCCTCGGGAGCTGCCTCGGGCCTCACACCGCCCCCAGCCCCTTCATCCCTCACCCAGGCCCCCCCATCCCCACCTCCCCTTAACACAATCTGCACAAGTGGAATGAAAATTGATTTTTTTTTTAAATTTCATATCTTCTCCAGGGCTCTGTCTAAAGAGGAGAGAGACGCGGCCCAAGACCCCTCTCCCACCACTGCCCCCGCGCGTGCGTACACACACACACACACACACACCCTGCCCAGACACACACTGACTACACCCAATGGCCACACATTCACATACAGTCTGTGCACGCACCCTTCCTCACACCACATGCCTATATAGGATGTGTCTGTGCACACAGTGGAGACTCACAGTGATTCAAAAGAGTAGGCACACACACCACACATACCCCTGGACCATGGATGTGCTCCCAGCCCCCTCTTGTCTGTCTGTACATGAACAACTACACTCACACCCTGTCCCATGCAGTGCAGGGCTTTGCTTCCTGCTTTCAAAACAGGAACCTATGTTCACCACACCTGTCTGTCCAGATTCCAGCTATGTCCAGGTATATACAGAGCCAGGCTCAAGGACTGTCTCACCATCAGCATCAAGAGCTCCTGTGGCTGTCCTAGCAAAGAAGAGGTCAGAAGGGAGCTGTCTTACCAGTACCTGCCCACCTCACCATAAACATCACCCCATTCCCACACCTGCTCACACCAACCAAACGCTCTGGCCTGGCCATTAGTAGGGTCAACACTCCATACTCGACACCCCATTGAGCACATACACACCACACACAAACCATATACATATTGTACACCCCATATACACACCACACACTCATACCACATACACAGAAACCATACACATACTATATACCCCATATACACACCATGCATTCATGCCACATACACATCACACACCATATACATACTATATACCTCATGTACCACATACACACCATACATACATATAAACTATACACACCATATAAGCACATCGCCCATACCACAATATATACCACACACAAACCATATACATATTATACATATGCTATACCATATACATGCTACATACCACACAGCAGACATCACAGGCCTTCTGTATTATGCCATACATATACCACATGGCATACACCACACATACCACACCACATCACACCTATCACACATGTACACATACCCATAATACCCCCACATATACACCACACATACACACTTCACACAGAGAGCACATATAGATCATTCTGCTTCCCAAATGACCATATGCATACATACACATTTAGACACAAACCACACACATATAGACACAAAACTACACACATACCACATTCCAAACACCACAAATACTACATACAGATACCACTCCACACATTGCACACAGACACCACACACATTAACACCCACCACACACATTCAACATGGCCCT
Organism: Nannospalax galili; assembly: GCF_000622305.1. Classification (NCBI taxonomy): domain Eukaryota; kingdom Metazoa; phylum Chordata; class Mammalia; order Rodentia; family Spalacidae; genus Nannospalax; species Nannospalax galili. The sequence goes on along the minus strand of NW_008349082.1, from coordinate 792,446 downwards.
GACTACTCCTCTCAATGCCACACACTAATCCTCAAATGGGCACATGAAATGCAAGAACTGAAATCCCCTCTGACACATAGGTCATCCATGACACACAGACCCACACAGAGGCAGACATGGCAAACCAGGCACATCAGTGCTCACACATCATCACAGAAACAGCTTCACACACAAATCAGGCACAAATTTATGCAAGTTGTATGCACGCATAGCATCCAGCATCTACACGGTCATACACATATACACACACAGCTATCAGCAGCATTCTTCAGGGCTGGTACACACACTCACTGCCACGAACCCACATTCTACCCAGCTGGCTTGCTCCATTCTGCTTCCCAAATATGTGCACACCACACACACACACACACACACACACACACACACACACACACACACCAGCACTTGAAACCAGATTCAGACACAGGCACAGAGATGCAGCAACCACCAAACACATACACCCTGCCACACAGATGGGCTGTCACACAGCTCTGAGGACCTTTTGGCTGTGCCCACTGCTCTTCCCTGGTGGGTCACTCACACACTCAGCAACCCTGCCTCCCACTGTGGTCCTTTCACCCTGCTTCTGGTCTCACCCTCCTCACCTCCTTGACCTCAGAGACAGTCTGTCCTGCCCTGGTCACTCAAGCCCTGCACGGCCACAAAATGCAGAAACACTGAACACAGTATAACCCACCCAGAGTTCTGGACAATCACACTAGACACCCATAGCTGAACACCAAACATGTCCCACAGTCACATTCATGGACACGACACGACATGTGTGGCTTTTCATAGCCCCAAGGCCTCACACACACATACCCTTAATCCCTTGTGTCTTGGGACATGCACAGAACTGACAGATACCACGTTTACATGTGCTACGACACACAGGCACACACACAAGGACCTCATGAGGCTTCACTGCAGGACAGAGGGACAGGGCCTGGCTTGGGATGGTTGGGAAGTACCACACCCAGGAAACAGAAGCCCAGTGGCTGGAAGGGCCAGGCTAATTATGTCTGTGTTTCCTTCTTATCTCCCTCTTGCTAGGTATCTCTATCTGGGGTCACACTTGTCTCTCCAAGTCTCTGTCTCTCTACTGGAGTCCCAGTCTCTGCACAGATGTCCCTGGGGCTGCAGCCAGCATGCAGAACGATGTCAGTGGTGGTAGTGGTGAGGGAGAGTCTCCAGGGAGGTGGGAGCTGCAGTGCCACGCACCCCGCCTACCAAACAGTGCAGGGGGAGGGGAAGGAGGCAGAGGGAAACCAGCACCGGCCCAGGCTGCTCCTTGCAGAGACCCCAAGAAATGGAAGACGCTGGGAACTGAGGGACCAGGAGGGCCACACCGAGAGGAAGCAAGTGAGAGAGGGGGAGGGGCAACAAGGGCAGTGAGCCCAGAGAGTGAAAGATAGGAGACCAGAGACAGCCAGAAAGAGAGAGCCAGACCCAGAGAAAGGCAGACAGACAGAGAGAAAAGAGAGACCGAGAGAGAGAGAAAGAGAGAGAGAGAGGAGAGAGGAGAGGAGAGAGAGAGAGAAACCAAATTAGAGAGACTCTGAAAGAGGGAGAGGGATGGAGACTAAGTAAATTAGAGAGCCGAGGGCCATGCGCCAGAGACCTGGGGTCAGAGAAGAAGCAGAGGAGGGGGCAGAGATGCGGAAAATTGAGGGATTAGGGCAAAGGCAGGAAACTAGATGAGAGAGACCCGAGCTGAGGTGGCCAAAGACACCCCCCATTCCCTACTGTAAGGGCCAGCTCTGTGGATTCATGGCTGCCTCTGCAATGCCTTGCCCAGCTTTGATTCTGTTCCTTGGGTTCCTGACACACCCCTACTCCAGCACCTACTCTTCCTCCTCACCTCCACATGGTCCACTCCATCCCCAGCTGGGACCTTACCACCTTCCCAATATCATTGTCCCAGGCCCCATACCCTATCTTCACAGACCTGTCCATCTGGAGACCTGGCCTCTTCCCTCCTCCATCCCCAGTTTCATCCCCTGTGGTCTTGCCCAGCTCCCTGAACTAGACCAGTTGGTGCCAAGCCATTGCAGACATAGCTACAGATATGTAGCAAGACAACTATATTTGGTGTTGCCAGAGGGTAGAATGTTGAAGGAGAGTGGCCAGTTTGAGAGATTTTTAGAATGATCATCAAGGCCTAGTGGCCCTGTGAGTTCTCCTGCAGGGTTTGGCTGGTACCAAGTGTGTGTTGAGGAAAGACTGACTGAGTGAAATCCAGATGAACACAGCATGGCAGGGAATCAGAGAGATGAGTCAAAGGGACAGAGTCAGGAAAGGCTGAGAGAAAGGGGAAATCAGGACATAGCAAAAGAGCTAGAGGGCCAGAGACAAGGGAGCCCAGAGGGACAGGGAGACTGAGGCATAATACAGGGGAAGTGGATGACTAAGGGTCACAAATGCAGAAATGGTGTTGAAGATCCAGGAAGCAGATAGTCAGGGAAACAGCAGAGAAAGACAGACAAGGAAAGAAGCAGGAGACAGGGCCAAAGTGCCCCTGGGCCAGCAGAAGACCCTGGGTTAGCTGGAGCTAGGTGCTGGGCTACTATGGGGATCCCACAAGGGCCAGGGTCCGGCCAGGCTGGGGGAGGCTCGGGGCTCCAGGGGCATCAGGCGCGGTGCTAATTCAGCGCCATCGATCAGATGGGATGAGAGCAATAAATTATTGTGACAAGATGCAATCCTGGCCCGCGCACTGCCGCCGAGGCGGATCGATTCCTGTCCCCATCCCCACACAAGTCCCATGCCCAGGCCTTGCTGGCTGGGATGCCTCTGTCCACCTCTTGATCCATTCCCCTACCATATACACACACTCTTTAACTGTTGGACAGGTTGGGTAGCAACCCAAGGAAGAGACAGGACCATAAGGGGACCCACAGAAGGAAGCCCAGCCCCAGCCTAACTCTGGCTCTGTTGTTTTCCTCTACACTTCATCCTTACCACCACCTGTGGGGTAGGAACTGCCATGGTGCCCATTTCACAGATGTGAAAACTAAGGCTTGGAAAGGGAAAGTTAACTTGGTCATAGTCTCACAAGGGTGGATTGAATGAAGCCTGGACTTGAAAGCAGGTCAGGATGACTTCAAGCCCCCAGTCTCTGTCCTGTAGGAGGAGAGCACGAGAGACAGAGGAAAAAGAGAAGAGATAGAGACAGACATTGGAAACACTGAGAAATAGGAAGAATCAGAGATAAAAGAGAGAGACCTAGGCCAGTGATACACATCTGTAATCCCAGATACTTGAGAAGCTGAGGCAGGAGGACCTCAAGTTAGAAGCCTGCCTGGGTGAGTTCAAAGCCAGCCTAGGCAATTTAGCAAGACTGTCTCAAAAATTGAAAAGGGCTGGAAGCCAGGCATGGTGGTGCTCACCTGTGATCCCAGCACTTGGAAGACAGAAGCAAAGCCAGCCCGCATGCACAGTTACATAATGAGTTCAAGGCCAGACTCCAGAGATACACAGTGACTTCAAGATCAGCCTGGGCTACATGAGACCCTGTCTCAATAAAAAGAGGGGATGAAGGGCCTAGGGATGTAGTTCAATGGTACAGTTTTTCTCTGGCATGCATGAAGGGGTTACATCCCCAGGATTACAGGATAAAAAAGGAGGTAGGAGAGAGAACACTGCCAGGGACACAAGGTCCATGAAACAAAGACAGACTCAGAGGCAGGTGGGGACAGTAGGACCAACAGAGATGGGCAGCAGAGGCAGAAGTAGACAAAGAAAGAAGCCCAAGGACCATGTGGAGATGGGTGTGGTGGCTGGGGAGGCACGTGTGTTGGGACTGGTGATGGAAGAGAATGTGGGGTGTAACCTCAGCCCCAGGGGTTAGTATATATAAGAGCCAAGTGTGGGACTAGGCCTAGGCACCCCTGGGAGCAAGTGAAGAGGCCGGGGAGACCCAGGTGATGGAGAAGCAAGTATTGTCAAGGTGACTAGATGGACAGGTATGTCTGTGGAGAAAGGTCACTTGATGGCAGGTGTGGGAGCCTGTATGACTTGGAAGGCCATTTCTAAAGTCACATGCTTTGGTTTGACTCAGTTCTTCCACAGTGTGCCCAGATAAATCACTTCACCTCTCTGAGCAGAGTTTCCTTTTCTGTAAAATGGAGACATAAGTCAAGTGCCTGCCTTATAAAGACCTTGTGAGGATGAATGTGACAGTGGATGCCCTGTCCCAGAGACAATTTTACAATCAGCTGCCATCAGTGCCATTTAGGTATGGGAGGGCAGGTAGATGTTGATGAAGCAGGTCCCCAGAATGTGAGTAGATGCCACTCAAAGTATGGACCACCAGCAGCAACAGCAGCCTCTGGACACTTAGAATACCCTGGTCTTGCTGGGCATGGTGGTACACATCTTTAATTGCAGCACTGAGGAAGGAGAGGCAAAGAGATCTGTGTACATCAAGGTCAACCTGTTCTACATAATAAGTTACAGAGCTTCATAGGGGGACACTGTTTTTTTTTTTAAAAAAAACTACCCCAGGCCAGGCATGGTGGCACACACCTTTAATCCCAGTACTCTGGAGGCAGAGGAGGCAGATCTCTATGAGTTTGGAGTTTGAGGCTAGCCTGGTCTACATAGCAAGTTCCGGGCCAGCATGGGCTACAGGGAGACCCTGTGTCAAAAATACAAAAAAAAAAAAAAAAAAAAAACCCACCCTGGTGGAAGGGGGCATTTCTGATACTGGCTGATGTCTGATGACTTCTAACTTAAGAGGGTCTTTTTCTCCCCAATGCTTGGGACTGGTCCTAGAGCCTTATTCATAACATGGAAGGCAAGTGTTCTGTCACTGAGCTACACCCCCAGCCTCACTTCTTACTTTTCATTTTGAAGGTCTCAGACAGGCCTTGAACTGTGCCTCCTCTCCCTTGCCCTGCCCCCACCTCCACCTCAGCCTCCAAAGCAGATGGAATGGCAGGCCTGTGGTCCCAGGCCTGGCCAAGGGGAGGTCTTTCTAGTGCAGGGAGCAGGTATGCAGGTGGCTGGACACTGGTGTCACATGTGTTTAACAAATGCTATAGGCATTGCTCACACTTGGCAAGAAAGCTGTTCCCTGAAGAGATAGCTGGTTGGAGATGCGCTGTGAAAAGGGACAGGTGCTTCTGAGATGGAACAGGCTGGAGACAAATGAAGAGTCTGAAGATTTTTGGTCCTTAAGGTGTGAGCAACAAGTGGAGAGGGTAGATGGTGGGGGGGGGGCTCTGTGCACAGAGGCATTCACAAGATGCTTGTTCACAATGTTTGCCAAGGATTGAATATTACCTAGCTCTGCAGGAGGAGGAAGAGAACCGGTGTTGGGAGTCAGGTGCATGTCTCTGGGATAAGGGTATGCACCCAGAAGTCTGTGTCCCCTTTGGGGACCTGTTGGGAAGGGCAAGTCTGTGGCAGAGAATGGCTTGAAGAGAAAATATAACAAAGAAGTGAAGGGAGAGGTTGGGAATTATGTGGAGGTCTTGGTTATCTGTTTGCTGAAGAAATCAGGGATTATGGGCCAGAGCAGGTGATGCCTTGAGGTAGACAGGTGAGGAATGAGTATGTGTGGAGGTACTGGTGTGACCTTGTACAGCCAGGAAAGACGAAGTAAGAAACATGGGAAATTAGTGTGTAGGGCAAGAAGAGAGGTGGATGGTTGGTAGCTGAGGCCAAGGTATAAGGAAACAGGTGTACAGGTGAGTCAGCCCCAGGGCCAAGGACAGATTCCCTGCCCAAAACTGTGTAAGTAGGAAGTGTCATGCGTTGTAGAGATGGACTGGAGAGTGGCAGAGATGGTGAGAAGTCAGACCTGGGAGCAGTAAGCCTACAGGTGGGACGGGTGGGACAGGTGGGATTCAGTGGAAAAGTCTTGCACAGACACCATGGCAGGGCAGGGAGATGAGACAAGGACACCCATGATAGCTGGGGACTGATGGGTGAGCCCTCAGGAGTTTGGGGCTGGGAGACAGGTGGCAATGGTGCCTTCGCTGTCTGGGATGACAAGTGAGAGAGGCAGGTATGGAAACTAAGCTGACAGTAAGCATATTCTTATTTCGTTTGGTTTTGGAGACAGGTCTCACGTAGCTCAGGCTGGCCTTGAACTCATTATGTAGCCAAGGATGACCTTGAACTCCTGATCCTCCTGCCTCTTCCTCCTGCATACTAGAATTGCAGGTATACATCACCACACCTGGTTTATGTAGCCCTGGGGATGGAACCCAGGGTTTCCTGCAGCACTTACAGCCCCAGCTCCAACAAGTGTATTTATGTAAAATGATGGGAGGTAGAGCATGAAGGAGAATGGTACAGGGTGGGGGGATTACCTGAGCTTTTAGGTGATCCGTGTGTGTGTGTGTGTGTGTGTGTGTGTGCATGCGCATGTGTGTAAAGCAGGTACTCCTGGAGGGAAAGCATAAGTGAAAAATATGAATGTGTGGAAAACAAGTGTATTTCGAGCTTTAAAGGACAGGTGGAGACTTGCAGGTACAGGTAGGAAGGGGACAGTGTGGCAGGAAGAGTCAGCTGGACACAGGGGGTTTTAGCAAACAGATGTTACCTGTCTCAGCAGGTGAGCGAGGATGTTCGTGAGAGACCTTATGCTAGGAGCATCTCTGGGGCAGGCTTGAAGGAGACAAGTTGCTATGTGGACCACCAGGTGAGAGGAAGCTGTGAGCACCACAGAAGTAGATGAAGGGAACAGGTGTGTGAGGACAAGAGTTACCGTAGGGGGACAGGTATAAGCAGGCTAATGTTACCTGGAGGTCCAGATGTGAAGAACTGAAGTAGCCACATGAATGTGACAGGTGCTTTGAGAGTCAGGTGCAGGTGGAAGGTGTTACCTGAAGCACAGGTGTGCCCCTTTGCCCCAGCCAGTTTCGGCTCTCGGATCCCTCTTGTGGTTCCAGCCCTGGGGAGGGCACACAGCTAGCTCCGGTCGTGAAGGGGCCGAGGCCGGGGCCTGCCGGGCAGCTCGGGCTCCTGAGGCTGTTTGGCGATGCGGAGCGCGTCTGGGCCTCGGCGGGCCGGCCGGGCGGGGGGAGCGGGCGGGGGGGCCGTTTAGCCGTGATAGATCCGCGCGCCGCTTGTCTCTTAATCTCCGGAGCGACCGATCGATTCGCTATTTCCCTTTGTTGCCAGAAAATTCGATCCTGGGCCTGGAATTAGGTCCCTGGCTTAATCTGAGCGGAAACCAGTGGAGGGGGAGACAGAGACAGAGATACTGGGAGAGACAGAGACAGAGATAGTGAGAGACAGAGATACCAAGGAAGAGAGAGACACAGAGGTAGGCACAGAGATTCAGGGAGAGGAAGTCTAAGAGTTAGAGTCAAAGAGGTAAGAGAGATACTGGAAAAAACAGAGATAAAGAGTCAGAGAGACAGATCCTGGGAGAGTTAGAGGAGGATAGATTCTGTCAGAGACAGAGACAGTGGACAGACAGGGGACAGATGGCAGAGGTGGCCCAACAGGGCCCATGACTGCAGTGGAATGATGGGTAAAGATGGTGTCCCAGACTGATACAGCCTCAGCAAAGTTCAGGCACTCTGCCCCGAAATGGGGGTAACCTCAGGATTGACTGTGACACTCTTGCCACAGACCCTATGACCTCTCATACCAAATTTCCAGAACCCAAATATTCAGATGGACCCAAATTTGCACACCCTCAGCCTTGAGCTCCAGCTCCAATCCAGACCTCCTAACTCCTAAACCCAAGCCATCATGCTGACCTCCAGCCCAAAACACCTACACCCCCACTCTTGACCTCCAGGCCCCAAGGAGTCCACTACATCCCCAAATAGCTAGGACTTTAGCTCCAAATATCCTGTCTCTTTTTTCTGAGGCCCAGGTTTCAAATAGTCAAGCCCTCAATCTTGACCTCTAAACCCACAGTACTCCGGTCCTAAATGTCCAGTCTCTAGTCCCAAATATCCAGAACCATGCTCAAGCCGCCCTGCCATCCCCCATTCCCCAGAAAAAACACTTCAGTTAGTCCCAATCCCATCTCAGAGGCTCTCACACTCACACCCTTAGGGCCCCCCATACCTCACACCCCTGTCCCGCAGTCCCTCCTCCAGCCTCATCCTTCCCTCCTTGCACCCCGGCCACAGGCTGCTGCGGCGGCGCCGCCCCCTCCCATCTCCCTAGTTAGGCGCAGCGCACCCCGCTGGCGACCCCCACCGCTGCCCCGCCTCAGGCACCTGCCAGCCGGGAGCGGGGGAGGTCTCTCGGGACCACCTCCCGCGCCCGGGCCCTCTTCTCAGGCAACAATCCCCGCCCCTTACCCCCGCCCCTGCGGCGGCCCGCGGCGCTCACTCACTTTCCCGGGCTTGCGCATCCGCTCCGGTCCGGGGAGAAGTGTTTAAAGTTCGGATCCCGCAGCCATGGTCCCCGCGGCGTCTTGGGGAAAGGGGACACCCGGGCGCGCGGGGCGAGGGGATGGGGGAGGGATGCCCGGAGCCCCGCGGAGATGGAGACCTAAAGGATGGGGTCAGGGAGTGCCAGAGACACAGGGACAGACACAGGGAGACAGACAAGGGCGCGGGCAGAGACGGGGAGATGAGACACTGAAACAGAGACGCGCAAAAGAGAGACCCGAGACGCAGAAAACTGAGAACCCGGCCCCGGCCCAGAGCACCGCGGGGCGCGGGCGGCCGAGCCTCTGCGCCTCCTCCTGCTCCTGCCGTTCTTCTTCCTCCTCCTCCTCTTCTTCCTCCTCCTCCTCCCTCACTCCTCCGCGGCGCGGCGCGCGCCTCCCGCCCTCGCGGCCACCCGGCCCGGCTCGGCGCTCAGATATATGGAGGCGGCGGCGGCGGCGGTGCGGGGGAGGGGGCGGGCGAGCGATCGATGGAATATAATTTTCCTCAAACTCGGAAAATAAAGTTCAGAGCTGATCAAATTTGAAAACAGATGTCGAATCGCGACTCTAAATAAGGTTCGATCCCGGGACTGAGGGAGTGGGGGTGGGGGCGGGGGGGCGCAGAGAGACCCTTCCCTACTTTTCCCCTTCCCTCTCTCCTTCCCCTCTGCCTTACCCAGGGAGGACTTTCAGACAGACGGACAGGTGGGAGGTGGACAGACCGCTGCTGTGCACACTCCAAGCTAGGCCCAGCCTATTCAGGGACCAGAAGACACACACAGCCTGAACCAGGGACACGGAAACAGTGGCAGGCCATGCAAACTCACACACGGGGCACATCACCAAGCCCGGGGACAGGCACATACAAATCCTCTGTTCTAGACACACGTTGAGCATACCAATCTACCCCAACCCACTACCCCTTCCTGATCCATACCAGACCATCAGGCACAGACACATGATTCCATGGTGACATACACTCTCCCCACCTCGGAAACCCTAACAGATCCAGGGACAATCTCATACACCCCAGGGTTGGCACAGCGGAGGCTGGCTCTCTTCCACACATGCACAGATTCGTGGCTCACATATGTTGTGAAAGGGAAGGGTCTAGCCATTTCTGTTCCCACTGAAATAAGTATCAACCAGCCCTAGGGCCCTGGGAGCAGCTCAGCAGCCACAGGGCCTCCTGACCCAGCTTGACCTTGTCCTCCTACTGGCCACCATCCCAACCCCTGTCTTTTCCCCTTACTACTCCTCCCCAACTTGGTGCTCCCATTCCTTGGGGTTAGGACTCCTCCCCACTCCCCAAGCCCCAAGAACTCATTTTTGTTTTGTTCTTATTTTGAGACATGATGTCTCATGTAGTCCAGGCTGGACTTAACTCGCTGTGTAGCGAAGGCTGGCTTTGAACTCCTAATCCTCCTGTTTCTACCTCCCAAGTACAGGGATGGCAGGCCTGTGTCACAACATCATCGTCTCCAAGACCTCATTCATTGGGGAAAGAGTCATGGGCCTGAAGAGAGGCAAATATGTCTCAGGGCAAGGCAGGAATACTCAAGTATATACACTGTGACTGGAAACCTTGTGTGGAAGTCAGTCATTAACCCCAGCCCCTCAAGTACATCAGGGTGCTGAAAGAGAACATTAGCCATTGGAGCAGGGAGGGTGCGGTTCCCAGGGCCATGTACCACTCACTGGGCCAAGTCACTAATCATCCCTGAGTCTCCTTTCTTTTTTTTTTTTTTAATATTTTATCTATTTTTATTGTTTGTGTATGTGTGTATTGCCTGCATGTAGGTAAGTGCACCCGTGTCGTGCAGTGCCAGAGGAGGTCAGAAGAGGCTGTTGGATCCCGTGAGACTGGAGTTACGGACAGTTGTTAGCTGCCATGTAGGTGCTGGGATTCGAATCCGGGTCTTCTGCAAGAATAACCAGTGTTCTTAACCGCTGAGCCGTCTCTCCAGCCCTTGAGTCTCAGTTTCTTCAACTGCAAATTTGGTGACAATGAGTCACTTTGCTATGAACCCCAATTGCTTTTAAAGAATCCATTTAGGCACATGTCTTTACTTCCAGTGCTCTGGAGGTAGAGGCAGGCAGATCTCTGTGAGTTTAAGGCCAGCCTGGTCTACATAGCAAGTTCCAGACCAGCCAGGTTTAGCTATACTGTGAGACCCCGTCTCAAATAAATAAATAAATAAATAAATAAATAAATAAATAAATCCACCAAAGCTTCCAGAAAGCCATAACGGCTCATCTGGTTCTGCCTTTTCTTGTTCAAGCTCAAAGAGGAAGCAGCGCTCCCCATCTCCACATCTACTGCTTTCTCTGCCCTCCACTCCCATACTGGTAGCACTAGTCCCCTGTACTTCATTAAGCTCTACTTAAGCCCTCAGGGAGATCCATGATGCTGGTGTGTCTATTCCTGCTTTTTTGTTGTTGTTCTTTTTTGTTCTTTTTGAGACAGGGTCTCACTATGTAGACCAGGCTGGCGCTGAACTCACAGAGATCCACCTGCTTCTGCCTCCCAAGTGCTGGAATTAAAGGCTTGTGCCACCACACCTGGCTTCTATTCCAGCCCTTAAAGACAGCTCACTAGCTGCCTGGTGACATCCACCTAAAGTAAAAAGCAGCCCTCCTGCCCCTTCCCAGAGTATGGCTCTGAATGCCCTGGAGGAGATGCTAGAACATTCTCTGTAAAGTAGGACCCCCTCAACTATATAGCACACCCTTTGGAAGAAAATTAACCTCCTGTGTGTAGATGTGACTCCTTGATCTGCAGGCTATACCCATCAAGAAAGCTAAAACCCATCGGGTATCAAGAATGCTAGCTGGAGGGGCTGGAAAGATGGCTCAGTGGTTAAGGGCACACTGGTTGTTGCAGTCCACCCACATGGTGGCTAACAACTGTCCGTACTCCAGTTGTAAGGGCTCAGAAGCCCTCATGGGTACATTGATATACATGCAGGCAAAAGACTCATACACATAAAATAAAAATAAATAGCCGGGCATGGTGGCGCACGCCTTTAATCCCAGCACTTGGGAGGCAGAGGCAGGCAGATCTCTGTGAGTTCAAGGCCAAGTTTCAGGGGATCTGACTCCTTCTGTCTTCCTTGGGCATTGCATGACATGGGCACATTTACATACATGCAGAAAATACACTCATAAATATAAAAATAAATTAAAAAATTTAAAATGGTAGCTGGGACCTACCTACCATTGCAGCACTCGAGTGGCTGGAGGCGGGAGAACTGAGTTCAAGGTCAGCCTGGACTACATAAGGAGACCCTGCTTTTTTAAAAAAGCCACTAACTGAACTGCATTTATGATCACGAGATGTGCTATGATAAGACACTGTGAAGGGAGAACACCTTCTGACTGTAAATTATACCCTTCTGTAAGACAGAACACACATTCTGTTTTAAATTTTTAAATTTATTTTATGTGTGAGTGCATTGCCTGCCTGTATGTAAGGGCACCCATGTCATGTAATGCCCTTGAAGGTCAGAAGAGGGCGTCAGATCCCCTGGAAATGGAGTTTCAGAAGGTAGTTAGCCACCATGTGGGTGCTGAAAACTAAACCAAGGTCCTCTACAAGAGCAGCCAGTGTTCTTAACCACTGAGCCATCTCTCCAGCCCCTGGATTTTTTCTTTTAATTACACAGTACCCACAACCCTTCCAGCAAGTAGAAGACTTTAGAATCTTAGCAATACCAGAAGACAGCTGTTGTTCACAGTCCAGAGGGTGTGACACTGTCTCTAAAGCTCCTCCTGTAGAAGAGGTGAAAAAGTGGGAGGCAGTGGGGGGGAACTACAGTCAACTGGTCCATTGGAAACACTGTAATACCTGCTGGCAGTTTACAGTGCCAGGTCAAGGGTGTAGATACGTATCCCCCTTCCTCTGAGGAGAGATCTAATGCCCTTGGTGACTGTGCCCTTTGGGAACTTTTACATTCCCTCTCTAAGCACTGGAGGATGGAGAGGATTCATTTCATGTAAAGGCAGCCATCAGTGTGTGCAGTACCCTATAAGGCACACAGTACATGTTCGGTAAAGCTGGAGGTTTTGCTATAGGTACAGCAGTCCTGGGCTGGGGTGTCACACCCCCTGGGGCTGTGTATTCTCTCGTTATCAGTGTTGCCTACACCCTCTTGACTGCAGGAAGCATCTCACAGGAGGGGGATCATTAAGCTATAGTTAACATCCCCAGGGAGGCTGCAGGAGCACAAAACTGTAGTTAATACCCTGCAGAGAAAGGACGCCCTCGGGGTGTGTAATGCCCCTTAGGAGAGTAAGGAGAGAGGCTGGGGGGTGGGGACATTCTCACCAGCCTGTAACACCCAGTGGACTGAATTTATTGCCCACAAGGAGAGAGATCATCTTGGATCTGTGATATCCATTAAACTTAAAGCCCCCAAGGGGTGAGAGAGGACCCTCTGTGGGGATCTCCCCATCCTGAAGATGCTTTTAAGCCCTTGAAGGACCTCCAGGAGCAGCTAAAGGCACTAACCCCGAGGCTGCAACCTTCACCCCCAAAACCCATTGTGCCAGCCCCCCCCCACAGCCATCCAGGACCACAGGGGCCAAAGTGGGCATGTTGGGTGCTGAATGAGGCTGGCCCTTGCACACTGACAAGGCCAGTGACAGGTCAGTGAGCACCTTTGTGGGTCCCCTCTTGTACACACCTGAATGTTGTATGCATTTAGTTCAATTCTCACAACCTATGAGATATGTTATTTGCATCATCACTATTTTACCAATTAGGAAACTGAGGCACAAGTCACTTGTCCCTATTCCACAGTTAGGTGATATTGGAAGTGGGCCTGGCGCATGGGGTCGGTATTATTATTATTATTATTATTACTATTATTATAATTTTGGTCTTTTTGAGACAGGGTCTCCCTGTAGCCCCAGCTGTCCTGGAACTCACTATGTAGACCAGGCTGGCCTTGAACTTACAGAGATCCGCCTGCCTCTGCCTCCCGAGTGTTGGGATTAAAGGCCTGCACCACCGGGCCCTGCATGAGGTCTGTATTCTTAAATACTGCAGCTACTCCACCTGCAAGATGCCTGCCCCCATTTCTGGAGCTCACAGTGGACCACCACCAGTCACATCTTCACCCCCAGATTTGGACCCTCACCAGCCCCAAATAAAGTCCATACCCTCTACCCCATGTCCTCCTAGGGTGCAGCTTGACCATGTGATCCCTGGGGGACAGGGTCCCTGACGACCAAGCACACCTCTGAGTTTTGGTCCCTGGAGAGGGTGCACCTGGTTTGGGGTGGAGGTGGGAGGGAGTGGAGGGATGGGTGGGAGCCCTGGACTCCTGTGAGGCAGAGGAAAGGTTCCAGGAAGACCTGCTGGGGCAGCTGGAACTAAGCCCAGTGGGATGTGGATGTTGGAATGGGGGAGTGAGTCTGATGGGGTTCAGCTAATAGGCTAAAGCATTCCCCTACCCACCCACCCAACACCCATTCTGACCCCTGAGGGACAGTGGAAGGTGGAGGAAGGATGAGGGCAGGGGAAGAAGGGCAGGAGGTGGAGGGAGTCAGACAGACAGACAGGGTGGGAAGGCATTGGGAAGAGAGGAAGACCGATGCGGAGGGAGGGTTCCAAAGATAGGACAGACAGACTTAGGGTCAAGGTGGAGCAGGCAGGACAGACAGAAGGCAGAGGAGAGTGTCCGTGTGTGAAGGAGGACAGGCAGAGGGCATCTTGGGAATTGGTGGACAGATGGACGGAGGGGCATGGTGTTGCAGCGGCTTGGCCGCGAGGCCAGGGCCAGGCTGAGGGCGCGCGGCGGTGGCTCGAGCGGGAGGCGGAGGCTGAGCGAGAGCGCGGTGTTTGTGGAGCTGTCGGCTGCGGTGGAATTATGAAAAATAGCAGGCATCGGAGCCGGCCTTCAGCTTCGATTAGGGGAGATGGGACATGACAGGTGCGATCAATACGCAGCCGTTCTATAAAGTGTCAAGTAATGAATCAATTTCGACTAAATTTTCCATTTTTCAGAGGCCGTTCTCCGAGAGAAGAATATCCTCTTTTGTAAAGATATTATTATCGATTTCGGCGGCAATTTGACATCAGGGGTAGTTAATTCCACTCAGAATAAAATTGAAAACACTTGAGAGAGAAAAGAGAGAGGCGAAGAGTGAGACAGAGAGGGAGAGAGGGGGAGGAAGGGAGGGGCTGGGAGGGAGGGAGAGATGGATGGACAGAGCGACAGAGATAGAGGGATGAGGAGATGGGGAGGGATGGGAGAGGAGGGGGGAGAGAGAAACTTGGGAGCTGTAGAGCTTAGATTTGTGGAGACAGAGACTCGAAGACAGAGACTCAGAGACAGAGAGACTCGGAGAAAAGACACAGACAGACAGACATTAAGAAAAGACAGACACACCGAAAATACCCCCAGGTATTAGCAACTTGTCCCAGAGACTCAAAGAAATAGGGACAAAGCCAAGTCAGAGAGAGGGAGAGAGAGAGAGAGAGAGAGAGAGAGAGAGAGAGAGAGAGAGAGAGA
>NW_008349082.1:772094-777538 GCF_000622305.1 Nannospalax galili | reverse complement strand
AGGGAGGTAGGGAGAGAGATTGAGTGGAGAGAGAGAGAGAGAGAGAGAGAGAGAGAGAGAGAGAGAGAGAGAGAGAGAGAGAGAGAACTGATAGGGAGGCCTGAGAGACAAAAAAAGTGAGAGATTGAGAAAGAGAGAGAAACTTAAGGAGTTGGGGGTGGGGACAGGGGACAAGAGGCCCAGAGGGGAGAAGGAACAGAGGAGGGAGAGAGCCAAAGCTGGAGGGAGTGAAGGAGCACAGGAGGGAGGGGAGGGTGGGAGAGCAGGAGGGTAGAGGCTAGTTTGAGGGCAGATTCAGAGTTGGGGGTCTTCATCTAGGAGGGGAAACCCTCCTGCCTTGTTTCTGCTGTTCTCCAAAGTCACTCTGATGGCTGAAAGCTCAGTGTGTGTGTGTGTGTGTGTGTGTGTGTGTGTCTGTCTGTCTGTCTGTCTGTCTGCTGGGCAAAAAGGCCTGACAGAGCCACTGGTGGATGTTGTGGTTCAGGGGAGGGGGGTTTCTGTGCATATGTGTCCTTGGGTCCTGGCATCTGTGTGTCCTGCCATAGTAACTGAACATCCCCATTACTTGTGTTTCCTGAACTCCATTTGTGTGTGTCCAGAACCTCCTGCCTGCAAATGCTACAGGGCCCTGGCCTGGCAGCCCCATGGGTCTCAGCCACAGGCAGTGGTGACAACATTTCTGGTTAGTGCCTGTCAGTCCCCCAGCTGAAATCTCCATTTATCCCTGAGCTGGTCAAAGGCTTGGATGGAGGAGAGGTGAGGGAGGGGCACTCCAGAAAAGCACTCCGGGTCTGAGAGAGGAGGGTGGGGCCTGGACCCCTGGGTCTGAGGGAGGAGGGCTGGGTGTAGACCCCTGGGTCTGAGGGAAGAGGGCTGGGGCCTGCACACTGAACCAGCTGGAAGCCCCTCAGTATCTGTCATCTTCCCCAGCAGTAAAGCCTGGACCTGCTGCCCCCTAGTGGAGATGGAGATTGAGCCAGCTAAGGGACAGGAGCTGACAGGTCTTGGTAGATCAGAGTGAAGAAACCAGAGGCATTGACCCAAGTGGGAGTAAAGACAGGCGAATAGAGGAGTGGGCAAGAAGTGGGGGAAAGGAGAGGAGAGGAGGATGGAAAGACAGACGAATATAGACAAGGACTGAGACGAACGGGGGCTGAGAAAGGGGCGGAAGATCAGAGTCAGAGGACTGAGACGCTCGTTTCCAAAGAGGAACGGTCCAGCCAGGGAGTACGGAGAAGGGGAGAAAGGAGAAGGGAAAGACTCGACAGAGGTCTACCGGGGACAGTGGGCAAAGACCAAGGGCGTCAGAGGGGCTGGGCTGCAAGACAGGAGAGAGACAGACGTATTACACACACACACACACACACACACACACAGAGAGAGAGAGAGAGAGAGAGAGAGGGAGACAGAGAGAGACAGAGAGAAAGAGATAGAGAGAGAGAGACAGAGAGAGAGAACAGGATAGTTGGGTTGGGGACAGGTCCAGAGAAGGAAGAGGGAAACCACAGGGAACAGCCAGAGGGAAAACAGGCAGAAGGAGATCCTGGTTTGGAAGACAGACAGAAGGCAGACACTCATGGAAAGACACGGAGACTGAGGCAGAAACACTCCTAGAACAGCAGGAAAGAGGTGGACAAAAACAGTGGGGACATATGGAAGAGAGGCCAGGCCCCCCAAAGCCAAGTGACAGCCCGAGATGGGGCAGAAGGTGGCATGTGGGGGCAGTGGAGGCTAAACCTAGACTCTGGGACACTGCAGTGAGGAGGAGTCCAGGCTGAGGGACTTCTGTGGCAAAGCTTAAGAGAAGAGCTGGGGACAGGGGCTCCCTTGGATAGGGTCTCTGCCTGCCACCCCCTCCCAGTCCCCCCCACCCGGCGGGCTGCCCGGCGGAGGCGACAGATTGAGCGATGAGACGCATTACGCACTTAATCCGCCTGATTGAATGTTTTGCTTTCGCCCAAATTGAAACATTAAACAACACGGGACGAGAAGAGGCGGTCGCAAATCACTCATGAAAGATTCATCTTCTCCTCGGCAGCCACCACCGCCTGCCTCCGCTGCTGCCCACCCCAGCCAGGAAGCCTGGGGTGGGGGTGGGGGCTGGGGCGGCACTCCTGCCCACCATGAGACACCTTGCTGCCCTTATGGCCCAGGAAGTCCTTTTTACTGTCTGGCCCCATCCCACAGGTGTTCTGAGGGACAGAAAACCCTAGCTTCTTGGCCAGTTGGGCAGGGTGACCTTGGTGCTGTCCCTGCCTCCCTGGATGGGGAGCCCTTTCTCATTTGTGGGGTTCATCCTTCAGTTCTCTACTTTGACCAGCCCAGGACCCCAGGGATATGGAAGCTGAGGCATGGGAGCCTCTTCTTGTGCAGGGGACCTTTTGGGTTCTGGACTCAAAAAGGGAGAGGTGTCTAGGGTGAGAATCAGAGGAAGCTGATTATGTCAGGATGAGGTGGGGGGGGGCACAGGGAGTGGGTCTGTGTCCTTTGTCACTAGGCTTAGTGAGTCTGTGTGTTTGCATGGATGCTTTGTGTTTTCTGATTCTTGCTGTTGGTGTAACTTGCTATGTGACTATACCTGTGTGACCTGTGCCTGATGACTGTGTCATCACCCCTGTGCTTATGTGACTATAACTGTGGCCTGTAGGTGTCTGCCTACCTGTGTCCGAGTGTCACTTCCTCTGTTGTAGGGTTTTTATGTGGTGTGTGGCTGTGTCAATGTGAGTCTCAGGGAATGACTGTGTATGTGACTTTCTGGGGGTACATCGGTGGGTGCCTGTGCCTGCCAGTCTGCCTATATTTGTCTATGTGTTGCTTGCTCAAAGACTGCCCAGTCTATGTTTAACCACGGCTCAGTCTCCGTGTGTCTCCATATATCTCTCTCCCTCTCTCAGTCTCTTGTCTCCACTGGCCCATGGGGCACCTGCTGGGACCAAATAGGAGTGACTAGAAGGCCAGGAGCAGAGAGAAGGGAGAGGAGAGCAGAGGCGAGAAAGACAGAGAGAAAGACCGTGATGGTGACGCCTGAGTGCCGGGAGCAGGGAGCAAGTGTGAGGCAGCTGGGGGGGAGGCGCATCGTGGGCGCCACGGCCGGAGCGGGTGATCAATATTCGATTTAGGTTTTAATTCCGGGGCTTTCGGAGCCTGTCAGCCCTGATGTATGAGCTCACACCGGGGCCGCCTAGCCAGCCACCCCACCGATGCCCATGGCCTGTCCTGGACCCAGCTCTCTTGCCCCTCTGGCAGTGGCTGCAGGAGAGGGGAATAAACAAGTGAACTTGAGCCACATTGCCCACTAACCTAGTGCTCCACAGCCCCTGCTTCTGTCTCCCCACAGGCAATGCTCAGGGGTACAGCAGGGGCTCCAAGTCCTCACTGTGTAGGAATGCCAGCCTGCCAGACACTACACGCTTACACAGGGAGCTTTGTGCCCACACATCCTGTGCCCATACTACCCAACCCATGTGTCCAAACACATCCAGATTCAAAACACCTATACACACACAAACCCCAACATATATAACACGAAACAGGTGTCATGTCCATACATATCCGGACTGAAACGTGTGTACAAACACTGACATACACAGCCCAACATACATGTGTCCACACTCCCCTGAACTCAAAACATCTAGTACACACAATCCCATTATTCAAGTGTCCACACACCTAGATTCAAACATCTGTGCAAACCATGGTGTATACATATCCTAAAACACATGTACCCACAAATCCGGACTCAAAACACCTGTACAAACCTGACACACACCCATTCCAGTGTACAGGTGTCTACGCACCCGGACTGAAACAGCTGTACATACAGAAACCCTCACACACACAAGCATACACATGCATACAACCCAAATTATATTTCCATAAACACGCAGACTAGAACATGTCTACATATAAACTGTGAGACACAAAGAAATCCAATATACATATGTCCACATACACTTGGACTCAAACACATGAGCACACACAAACCCTGACACACATAGACCCCAACATACATGTGTCCACACACACCCAGACTTAAATACATGTGCACACCAAACCCTGACACAGACACAATCCCAATATACACATATCCACACTCTCATGAACACACACACACATATCTCTACACAAATTCTGACACACACATACACATATATCCTCTGATATACATATGTATCCACATAATCTGACACACATACATGTCCACATACAGAACCCCAGAGCATATTCAGACACATAAGGCTCCATGTTAATAGGAGGCTGGAAAGATTGGAGACAGCACTGACAGAAATAGACACAGACTCAAGACAGACTGACACTGTGACAGATGGAAACCAGTCAGAAAACAGAGCTAGTTGCAGAGCAGGGAAGGCTGGGAGGGCATTGCCCCCCAACCCACAGTGGCCAGGGCTCAGCTGGGAGAATGGGGAGCCCTCCCTTCTCCACATGCCCCCCCAAACTGTCTCTCTCTCTCAGGAAGATGGATCCACGGCCCTCCCTGATGACAATGCTGTCTGCGCAAACTTTAATTAACACTTTGAGTTAATTAGTTCGAGATCATTTAGGAGTAAAATGTTTTTATTAGGGAGGCTGCGAGCCTGTTGATGGATGGGGCGCGATTCGCTCTTCCGCCTGCGGGGACAGCCGGTAAACAGAAATCAATCAGGGGCCTCCCTACCCAGCCCCCCCAATGCCAAGCTCCCAGCCTTGGGCCCAAGAGCCCCAACTCCCAGCTGCTTACTCCCCCAGAACCCAAGAGTGCCAGCTTCAGGACCCCTGCTCCATCAGACCCAAGAGTTCAGTCTATGTCCTCTTTTCCTCAGACCCAGGGTCCGGACCCCAGCCCTCCTCCCTCAGACCCAGGGATCCAGACCCCAGCCCTCCTCCCTCAGACCCAGGGATCCAGACCCCAGCCCTCCTCCCTGAGACCCAGAGGCCCAGGCCCCAGCCTTCCTCCCTCAGACCCAGGGGACTAGACCCCAGCTCTCCTCCCTCAGACCCAGGGATCCAGACCCCAGCCCTCCTCTCTCAGACCCAGGAGTCCAGACCTCAGCCCTCCTCCCTCAGACCCAGGGATCCAGACCCCAGCCCTCCTCCCTCAGACCCAGGGATCCAGACCCCAGCCATCCATCCTGAGACCCAGAGGCCCAGGCCCTAATGCCCTGTCCCACTTAGGTCCCGTCCTGGGCCCTGCGGCGCGGCTCTAGGAGAGATTCACTGTTGGGACACCCTAGTCAATGGCTTGGATGTTCCCCAACTCTCTCCCCGGGTCCCCTGAACTCTCGGTGGCTCCCGCGGCTCTGCAGCGCGTTGGTCCTGTCGGGTCCCGGGCTGGACCATCAAGGGTCCGGCGCTGCCCCTCCCGCCGCGGTGACGGCTTCATCAGGTGTCTGGGCTGCAGGGCGGCGGCGGGGGCCGGGCCGAGTGGGGCGCGGCGAGGCCGGGCC
>NW_008349082.1:767123-771915 GCF_000622305.1 Nannospalax galili | reverse complement strand
CCTCCCCCTCCGCCACCGCCGCCGCGCGCCCCATTTCCGCTTCAAACCTTGGCAAGGAACTTGGAGGGGGGCACTCAGAGGAACCGGGGGTACTGGAGAAAGAGGAAGTTGGGCTGCGGGCCGAGTTACCAAAAAGAGGAAGCCTAGGACAGGGAGGGGAAAGGGGGTGAGTCCAGACAGCTCAGAACGAGGGCGTCTCAGGCGGAGAGGGGGATTAGAACTCGGGCAGAGGGGAAGAACGTGGGGAGAGGGGCTGCAACGAGGTGGAGAGGAGTTAGAACTCCGGTGGAGAGGGGAGAAGAATGCGGGAGGGGGTAGAACTCAGGCAGAAGGGAGGAGAATGAAAGATGGAGGGGTTAGAACTCAGGCGGAGGGGGAGAACAAGGGGAGGGAGGGTTAGAGTGAGGGAGCGGGGGCTGTGCAGACTCCAGAAGGGACCTGCTTCGAGGTCGAGGGGCTTGGATCAGGCTGGGGCGCGCTGGCAATGGCCTGCGGGACGGGTGCCCGACAGGCGAGCGGGCGGCGTCCCTGGAGGCCGAGGCGCGGCCCCCACCCGCCTCCACCGTCGCACCGGCTCCCGGACTCGCGCCCCCAGCGCGTCCACTCTGATTTCTTGGCCCATTTTTCTTCCTCTGCTGTCACTCCGACACTCGCCCTCCCGCTGCAGGCTGCCCCGCCGCGCTCTGCTTCCCGCGGGAACCCCTGCTGCAGCGGGGCTTATGTGCTGCAGAGCCCCACCTCACCTCACCCTATGAGAACCTCCTCTGTCCCTACCAGAATCATGCATTCTAGGCAGGTAACCAGCCCAGAAGTCACCCCCAATTGTCCTGTTCTCCTGAATGACTCGAGGGGAGGGGCAGGTTCATCCTTGGGAGCAGCACCCTGGGCAAACACAGGAACCAGGCCTCCAGGATCTGAGGCCCTAATGTCAGATTTCCCTAAAGGAAGCTCTAGAGACCCACAAAACCAGCAAGGGAACTCCTTTTTCCTCAGACACCGGCAGCATCAGGCCCAGACCCCCAGCTGGTTTATATCCTAGGTCACCTGAATGCCACCAGTCTCCAAAACATCTGTGCTTTCAGCTCAGCCCCAGACACCCCAAAATAAGGATTTGGAGCCCTGGGCCCATTCATCTCCAGACAATGCCTCCAGGTTAAGATGTACCTGGGATAAGAGAAATGAGCCTTAGTTCAGTCCTCACAAAATAAGTATGGGTAACTTTGTGACTTACCCTAAGCTAGGCAGCCAAATCAGAATCAGGGTTCCTGAAGGGGTCACTGTTAAATCAGGCTTTCCTCGGTGAACCCTAAACAAACATCAAGACCCCAAGATATATCACCTATGATATATCCAAATGGGCTCCCCACCACTCCACTCAACATGTGACCCCCCCACTCTCAATACATTCAAACTAGAATGTTGGATTGAAACTTGGTTATCCTGAAACTGTACACCAACTAGGCCCCATCCAGCTTAAGACTCCCCAAATTAGACATTCTGGCTCCCTAGTCTTCCCATTAAACCAAGATCAGGGTCCCCAAGTATCCCTAACTCTAGTCATCCCAGTCTGAGCAGCACCCCTAAACATTGCATCTGGAGAAGATCACTGATACCCTAAGGAGGTGTTTAATTTTTGTTTGGTTTTAGTCCAGGCTAGCCTTGAACACATGATCCTCCTGCTCAGCCTCCTGAGTGCTGGGATTACAGGTGTGCGTGCCACCAATGTCTGGTAAGTAGGCATTTGGACAATAACCTTAATACCACCCCCAACCTGGCATCTGAAATCCCAAGCATCACCTGCCTTTAATATACACATCTGAATTTTCACTGCAGTCACACCAACTTTTTTAAAATATTTTATTTTGGGAGGCTGGAGAGATGGCTCAACAGTTAAGAGTACTGACTGCTCTTGCAGAGGACCCAAGTTCAAATCCCAGCACCCACATGGCAGCTAACAACTGTCCTCAGTATTGTAGATGCAGTGTCCAGTGCTGGATAAGGCCAGTGATGAGGCAGAGTCTCTCAAGTCACTGCAGCTAGCCAGCTTCATGAGCTCCCAAGGACATTCCCATCTCCATCTTGTGTTTTATCAGAGGAGTGCTGGGATTACAGACACAAACCACTACATCTGAGTTTCCTTTTTAAATTTTAGAATATTTTTATTATTCCAAAGAGAGGTATTTTTTAACATATTTTTCCAGAAATAACTTGAAGCAGGTTACATAAAAATATATATACAGCCAGGCGTGGTGGCCCACACCTTTAATCCTGGCACTCAAGAGGCAGGGGCACATGGATCTCTGTGAGTTCAAGGCCAGCCTGGTCTACATAATGAGTTCCAGGCCAGCTAGGGCTACTGGGAAACCCTGTCTCAAAAGAAGACCTAAAAAAGTACATACATACATATATATGTATACACACACACGCACACATACACATAATCTTTAAGGGGGGAAATAGGAATAAGAAAATTTTTTTAACTTAAAAAAAATTATTTTTATTTTATGTGTATGTATGTATTGCCTGCGTGTAGGTAAGTGCACCCATATCATGCAATGCCTGAAGAGGTCAGAAGAGGCTGTCAGATCCCCTGGGACTGGAGTTATGGACAGTTGTTAGCTGCCATGTGGGTGCTGGGATTCAAACCCAGGTCTTCTGCAAGAATAACTAGTGTTCTTAACCACTGAGCCATCTCTCCAGCCCCTGGAATAAGAAATTTAAAAAAATTTTAAATATTTTATTTTTATGTGTCTATATGTGTATATTGCCTGCTTGTATGTGCACCCATGCATGCAATGTCTGAAGAGGCCAGAATAGGGCAACAGATCCCCTGGAACTGGAATTGCATGTGGTTGTTCGCCACCATGTGGGTGCTGAGAACTGAACCCCAGTTCTCTGCAAGAACAGTCAGTGCTTTTAACCGCTGAGCCACCTCTCCATCTCGTCCTTTTGTTTTGAGACAGGGTCTCACTATGTGGTCCTGCTGGCCTGGAACCAGGCTGGCTTTGAAATCACAGAGATCTGTCTGTCTCTGCCTTCCAAGTGCTAGGATTAAAGGCATGTACTGCCACACCCAACTAGTCACCCCAACTCTTGAGAAAGCTCTCCCACAAACAGTATCTAGCCTTCCAACTTCAGATACCCCCAAAGTTAGGACTTTGAGCATCAAAACTTAGTGATCTGACTACAGTTACCCTCTATACTATTAGAACCCCATTAGACCCTGTTATGCCCCAAAGTAGGCAAGCCAAGGATCCACATATCTGCAAGCTAACCCTCAAGCCCAGTCATCCCTAATCCAAATTCCAGAAGTCTCATTAACAAGAAAAACCCAGACTTGTGACTTAGGGTGCTTGCCTCAGATACCCCCACAGTGGGTTGAATACTAGTCCTCTTGAAAGATAGATCCACGCCCAAATCCTGGAACATGCTAATGTGATTGAATTAGGAAAAGGGCGTTTGAAGGAAGGCTCTTGAGATGAGGTTCTTGCATTCCATCCCTGCATGGGCCCTGAGTTCAGTGATGTGGGTCACATAAGAACAAAGTGAAGAAGACAGGGTGGAGAGAAGAGCTGAAGCCATGTGACAATGCAGCCAGAATGCTGTGGCCACAGGCAGGGTGGGAACACAGCCCTACCCTCACTTTGACTTTGGACTTCTAGCTTCTGAGAATTTCCTGAGAATCCTTGTTTGTTTGTTTGTTTGTTTGTTTGTTTGTTTTTGAGACCAGGGCTAGCCTCCCCAGCTTTCAGTAATCCCCCTGCCTCAACCTCCTGAGTGCCTGGCTTGCAGGTGGTGGACCACCACACCCAGCTGTGCAGAAACTATTTCTGCTGTACTAGCCCGGTGATATGGAACATTCCTGTAATTCCAGCCCCTGGGAGGTGGAGGCAGAAGGATCAGGAGTTCAAGGCCAACCTCTGTTACATATGGAGTTCCAGGCCAGTCTGGGCCACATGAGACCCTGTCTCAAGAAACAAAACAATAATAAAACCCCCACCATGTCTGCTGTACTAAGCCACCAAGATTGTTACAGTAGCCACAGGAAATGAATGTAACTAACTCCCAATCAAAGCCTCTGAACCCTTAGAATGATTCAATGATGCCCCTGAACTCAGGATATAAACTCCCACTGTCACATGCCCTAAACTGACCTCAGTTCCTCAGAGTAGGATCTGAGTCAGCCCAGGGTCTCACCACTGTGACATCAGGGACACACAGTCCCTCTTAAATTTGTTAACTAGGTTCAGAAGCCTATTCAGCCACAGAGCACAAATACGACAAAGCTACTGTCCCTGCTAAAATAAACATCAAGGGTTGGCCAGATGGCTCATTGGGTACAGACACTTGCTGCTAAGCCTGATGACCTGAGTTCATCTCCAGGATCCACATGGTGGAAGGAGAAAACTGACTCCTACAAGTTCTTCTTTGACCTCCACATGTGCACAGCAGCACATGCATGCCCACACATATGCACAGCAGCACACACGTGCCTACACATATACACATACACATAAATCAATAAAACATAATAAAAATGTGGCAGTTTTTTGTTTTCTTTTTTAAATTTTATTTATTATTTTAATTTTATGTGTACAAGTGTATTGCCTGCATGTGAGTGCACCGTGTCATGCAATGCTGTGGAGGTCAGAAGAGGGCTTCAGATTCCCCTGGAACTGGAGTTAAGGACAGTTCATAGCCGCCACATGGGTGCTGGGAATTGAAGCCAGGTCCTCTGCAAGAGCAGTCAGTGTTCTTAACCACTGAGCAATCTCTCCAGCCCGTTTGTTTC
>NW_008349082.1:758479-767011 GCF_000622305.1 Nannospalax galili | reverse complement strand
TCTTTTTGAGACAGGGTCTCCCTGTAGCCCCAGCTGTCCTGGAACTCACTATGAGACCAGGCTGGCCTTGAACTCATAGAGATCTGCCTGCCTCTGCCTCCTGAGCGCTGGGATTAAAGGCATGCACCACCACGCCCAGTTTTGTTTCTTTTTTAAGACAAGGTCTCATTATGTAGCCCTGTCTAGCCTGGAACTCACAGAGATGGATCCTGACCACTGCCTCTGTGTGCTGGGGATTAAAGGCATGCACCACCATGCCTGGCATAAAATGTTTGTTTTATTTTGGGTCTTTTTGAGACCAGGTCTCCCTATAGCCCCAGCTAGCCTGGAACTTACTTTATAGACCAGGCTGGCCTTGTACTCACAGCAATCCATTTGCCTCTGCTGAGGTTAAAGATGTGCCCCATCATGCCCAGCATATTAAAATGCTTTTTTTTTAAATAAATAAAAATGTTTAAAAAAATAAAAAAAAAACCAGGCTGGACGTGCACACCATCTTATGCACACATCTATAACACAGACATCTTATATTCCAATATAAAATAGGCATTAGAACTCCCCAGTACATAAATGCTGACACAGCTTTAATTCCAGCACTCAGAGGCATAGGCAGGCAGCTGGGGCTAACAGGGAGATCCTGTCTACAAACAAACAAACTAGGACACTCAGACTGTGACCTCCAATATGCTGGACACCTACCTCTAACACAGACATCTTATATTGCAATGCCTCAGTAGAGGCAGCTGGGTCCCTAACTTCGGCACCCCTAAAGTAAAATAGGCATTAGAGCCCCCCAGTTCATAAAGGCTAACCTCAGTATCTGAGCCTCAAGCTCAATCCACCCCTAAACTAGGTACCAAAGCCCCCAATTTAAACCACACCTGATGCAGACATCTGGAATTTCCAGGATCTGAGTCTCCAAGTCAGTCATTCCTAATTAGGCATCGAGGTAATTAACCTTGGACACCCCACTGTAGACAACCACACCTCATACTCCACTTCCCCTAAACTAGGTATAGGAACCACAGCAGGTTATCTTAAATCTTAGTGACTAGGTCTTTTAAAGCCTGGCGCCCACAGAGGCCAAAAAGAGCATCAGATTGGAATTAGAATTACAGACAGTTGAGAGCCACTGTGTGGGTGCTGGGAACTGAACTCTGGTCTTCTGCAAGAGCAGCAAGTGCTCTTAACGGCTAAGCCATCTCTCTAGCCCAAGATTTATTTTTCTTTAAAAAAAAATTTATTAGGCCTGGAGAGATGGCTCAGTGGTTAAGAACACTGACTGTTCTCGCAGAAGACCCAGGTTCAAATCCCAGCACCCACATGGCAGCTGACAGCTGTCCGTAGCTCCAGTTCCAGGGGACAGTCTCTTCTTGTCCTCTGAGGGCATTGCATGACATGGGTGCACTCACCTACATGCAGGCAATACATGCATACACATAAAATAAAAATAACAAATAAAATATATTTTAAAAGATTTTATTATTAATAAATAAATAAATAAATTTATTTATTTATTTAGTTAGTTAGTTAGTTTTGTCTTTTTGAGACAGGGTCTCCCTGTAGTCCCAGCTGTCCTGGAACTCACTATGTAGACCACGCTGTCTTCTGTCTCACAGAAATCCACCTGCCTCTGCCTCCCGAGTGCTAAAATTAAAGGCGTGCACCACCATGTCTAGCTTATTTTGTTTTGTTTTGAGAGAGGGTCTCACTATTCAGTTCTGGCTGACCTGGAACTTGCTAAGTGCATCAGGATGGCCTGGAATTTACAGAGATCCACCTGCCTCTGCCTCCCAAGTGCTGGGATTAAAGGTGTGTGCCACCATACCCAGAAAAATATTTTTTGTATATTTTTTATTCATTTATTTTTATGTGTATGAGTGTTATGCCTGTATGTGTGTAAGTGCACCCATATCATGCAATGCCTATGGAAGTCAGAAGAAGGTGTCAGATTCCACTGGAACTGGAGTTACAGACTGTTGTTATCTGCCATGTGGGTGCTGGGACTCAAACCTGGGTCCTCTGTAAGAGTAGTCAGTGTCTTAACTGCTGAGCCATCTCTCCAGCCCCTATTTTATTATTTTAAATTGTATGAATATGTGTATGTCTGAGTGTGGGTTTGTACATGGGTGCAGTACCCATGGATGCCAGAAGATGATGTTGGATCCCCTGGAATTATAGGCTATTGTGAGCTGCTGGATGTGGGTGCAAGGAACTGAACTCTGGTCCTCTGAAAGAGCAATAAGTTCTTGTAGCCACTGAGTCATCTCTCCAGTCCTAACTTATGTTTATCTTTATTTACATGTATCTGTCTGTGTGAGTGTATGCCACATATATGTGGGTGCCCTCGGAAGTCAGAAGAGGATGTCAGATCCCCTGGAGCTGGAGTTACAGGTGTTTGTGATCTGCCTGATGTGTGTTCGTGGACCCAAACTTGGGCCTTGTGAAAGAGCAACAAAGCATTCTTAACCACTGGGCCATTTCTCTAGCCCCATTTAAACTTTTCAAAAAATTTTAACTAAAAAAAAGATTTTTATTTGATGCATATGTGTTTTACCTGCATGTATGTATGTGTATTGCGTGTGTGCATGGTGCCCGCAGAGGTCAGAAGAGGTGTTGGATCTCCTGGAACTGGAGTTACAAATGGTTGTTAGCCACCATGTGGGTGCTAGGAACCAAATCCAGGTCCTATGCAAGAGCAGTAAGGCTCTTAACTGCTGAACCATCTCTTCAGCCCTAATTTATTATTTTTAAGTCGTGCGCGCGTGCTTGCGTGTGTGTGTGTGTGTGTGTGTGTTTCTGTGTCTGTGGTGTTAGATCTCCTAAAGCTAGAGTTGCAGGTGGTTGTGAGCTTCCTGACATGGGTGCTGGGAACTGAACTTGGGTCTTTAGCAAGAGCATTAACCACAGAACCATCTCTTCAGTCTTGAATTCAAAAGCCCCAAGTTCTATCAAAATATTACAAATTTTGCTGGACGTGGTGGCATACTCCTTTAATCCCAGCACTCGGGAGGCACAGGCAGGTGGATCTCTGTGAGATGGAGGCCAGCTTAGTCTACATAGTGAGTTCCAGGCCAGCTGGGGATACAGGGAGACTCTGTTTCAAAAAAATTATCACATGGACCCCAGGTACCTTCCCCAAAGTAGGCTATTTTATTTATTTATGTATTTATGAATTTATTTATTTAGGGACGGCCTCTGCCTTCTGAGTGCTGGGATTAAGAGCATGTGTCACCAAGCTTGGCTCAAACTCAGTTTCTGGGTGGTGCTAATAGTCAATCCAGCTCAGTGTTGGACCCTAAGTGGCCACTATCAGCCTGGACACCTAGTGTTTGGATTCAGAATTGTCCAATCAGCTTCAACATCTGGACAGCCCATTAAGTGCCCCTAAGTCAGACAGCTGTGTTTGCCTCAGCCCCTCAAACCAAAGCTCCTAGAATCTGAGCTTCAAACTTAGTGACCCTAAAACTTGGGTTTCAGGCTCACTACTTGGAAATCTCCAATCTGTACAGCAAGTCACCTCTAAAACACCTTTGGAGTTAAAGCCCCAGCCTTGGTCACTCCCTAAAGTAAGATTTAAGCTCTGACTGGGGCAAGGTAGCACAGGCCTTTAATGTCTGCACTTGGGAGATCGAAGCCAGCCTGGCAGCCTGGTCTACATAGTGAGTTCCAGGCCACCTATGACTACACAGCTAAAATAATAAAAAAAAAAAAAAAAAAAAAAAAAAAATTAGGTTCAAAGTCAAAAGTCAAGCATGCTTATAATCCCAGCATTTATGAGTCTGAGGCAAGATGATTACTGTGAGTTCAAGGCCAATCTATACTACAGAGAGACTCTTATCTCAAAAAAAAAAGAAAAAAAAATGGAAAAAACATAACTTTTGTGGGATTCACCTATTAGCTTTAGGGGGTCAGGGTGAGACTCAGATATTAAATTTAAGGTGCTTCTTTTAGGGTTTGCTAGAGACCAAATTTGACAGTCCCTATGTTGATTCTGATAGACTTACTGATTATGGTGGACCAAGTTTTGGATATTTCATGATTTGGGCCTGGTTGTCCCAAACTCTGGGTTTGGGGCTATCTGAAACTGGGAGATTAGAGAACAAGTTTGTGGGCAAACAGCTGTGGAGATAAGACGGGGTAACTTTCTGGTTTCACTGATTGTGGGGTCCTGAAGGTTAATAGGGGTGAAAGAGACAGAATCTAAATCCACCCCTCCCTCCCTCCTTTCTTCTTCTTCTTCTTTTTTTTTTTTTTGGAGACAAGGTCTCTCTATGTAATCTAGACTGACCTTGAACTCACAGAAATCTTCCTACCTCAGCCTCTCAAGTGCTAGGATTACAGCTGTGCACCAGCAACCTCCCTCAGGAAATTCCTTCTCTTCTAGACATTGAGGTCTTCAACTGTCATACTAATGCCAGCCCTGGTCCCCACCCCACCCCCAGCAGCCCCAGAACTTGGTAGGAATTACTCCAATTACCTTCAAATTCTGTGTGTGTGTTTTTAATGTTTCTTTTTAAAAATATTTTATTTAGGCTGGGCGTGGTGGCGTATGCCTTTAGTCCCAGCACTCGGGAGGCAGAGGCAGGAGGATCTCTGTGAGTTCAAGGCCAGCCTGGTCTACATAGTGAGTTCCAGGACAGATGGGGCTACAGGGAGACCCTGTCTCAAAAAGACCAAAGAAAAAAATAAAAAAGGAGTCTGTGCTGCCCTGGCTTAAGTTATTCTCTTACCTCAGCCTCCCAACCAATTGGGACTGCGGGCACACACTTCCTCTGAGGTCTGTATTTATTTGTTGTGTTTCATGTGTGTATGTATGTGTGTGCATATGTATGTATGAATGCTTGTGGTGCCAAAGGCCAATGTTGGGTGGCATTCCTCAGGTGCCACCCACCTAGTTTTTGTTTTTTTTTACTATTTTATTTATTATGTTTATTTTTTGTGTATGAGTGTATTGCCTGCATGTATGTAAGTGCACCCATATTATGTAATGCCCATGGAGGTCAGAAGAGGGCATCCAGATTCCCCTGGAACTGAAGTTACAGACAGCCACCATGTGGGTGCTGGTAATTGAACCCAGGTCTTCTGTACTGTTAACCACTGAGCCATTTCTAGCCACCTAGTTTTTTGAGATAAGGTCTCTTATTGACCTGAGCTCACCAAGTAGGCTAGGCTGGTTGGCTGGCCAGAGAGTCCCAGGAATCCTTCCCAGCACTGGGATTACAAACATGTACCACCATGTCCAGCTTTTTACATGGGTGCTGGGGATCAAACTCAGGTTCTCACACTTGCAAGGCAAGCATTTTCCCGATTGAGCTATCTACCCAGATGAAGGTCTGCATTTATTGAGGGCCTCAGTTGCTCCAGGAGCACTAAGGTAACAGCGCTCGCAGACTTGGACATAGTGAACAGGCACCAGGACCTGGGGCTCTGCCCCTGAAATCAGAAAACTAGAATGACAATTTTCACCAACTCCAGGCTGAAAACAGATCAGCCTCACTCTCTCCATTTGTATACCGAATCCCCAAGTCTCCCATGCCAGGTTGCCCCCTGGAAGTAGAAGACCGTATCCCCCATCTATGTTACCCCAAAGCAACACCCCTGCGGCCTGACTTCATCACTTTAAACTAGACAGTTGACCCTGCACTGCCTTCCTGCAATGGACAGCTGAGCCCCAGTCACTCTCAAGTTGAACAAAAGGACTGCCCCTCCCCCAACCATTGTCATCTCAAACCAGAAAACTCCAACTTGACAACTAGACTGACAGTCTCTGCCATCCCAAGCACAACAATGGATGGTCAGTATCTGGCACATCAAGATAGATAACTGTTGGGCCGGGTGTGGTGGTGCACGCCTTTAATGCCAGCACTCAGGAGGCAGAGGCAGGTGGATCTCTGTGAGTTCAAGGCCAGCCTGGTCTACATAGTAAGTTCCAGGACAGCTGGGGCTACAGGGAGACCCTGTCTCAAAAAGACCAAGAAAAAAAAAAAAAAAAAAAAAGGATAATAACTGTTACCACAAATTGGCACTCTGAAGTCAGGTGTGGTGGTGCCCAGCCCTCTGGTTCAGAGACAGGAGGATTGCTGCATGTTCAAGGCCAGCTTCGGCTACATAGTGAAAATCAAAAAAATAAAAGGGGTTTGGGGTTCTGGAGAGAGGCAGCTCTTGCAGAGGACCCAGGTTCAGTTCCTAGCACCCACATGGTGGCTCACAACTGTCTATAACTCCAGGGGATCTGACACCCTCTTCAGGCCTCTGTGGGCACACACATGCACATGGTACACATATATACATGCAGGCAAAACACTAATATACATAAAATAAAAATAAATAGCCAGGAATAATGGCACATGCCTTTAATCCCAGCACTCGAGAAACAGAGGCAGGCAGATCTCTGTGAGTTCAAGGCCAGCCTGGTCTACATAGTGAGTTCCAGGCTGGCTGGGTCTCAAAGAGAGAGAGAAAGAGAGACAGACAGAGAGACAGACAGAGAAAGACAGAGACAGAGACAGAGATACAGAGACAGAGAGACAGAGAAAGAGAGAGAGAGAGAGATCTGGGTGTGGTGGCACATGCCTTTAATCCCAGCACTCAGAAGGCAGAGGCAAGTAGCTCTCTGTGACATCAAGGCCAGCCTGGTCTACATAATGACTCTAGTCCAGCTAGGGTTACAGGGAGACCCTGTCTCAAAAAATTAAGAGTGGGAGCTGGAGAGATGGATCAGAGGTTAAGAGCACTGGCTGCTCTTGCAGAGGACCTGAGCTCAATTCCCAGCACCCACATGGCCCTAACAATAGTCTGCAACTCCAGTTCCAGGGATCCGACACCCTCTTCTGACCTCCAAGGGCATTGCATGACACAGGTGCACCTACCTATATGCAGGCAATAAATACACTCATGCACATAAAATAAAAATAATAATTCTTTTTAAAATTAAAAAAGAAAGAAAAGGAAGTTCAAACTGGTACTTTAAACCTTAAATTTCAGTGTATCAATTAATCTGCCCATCACCCTAAAAGAGACCAGAACTTATTTTATTTGTCCTATGGAGGTTAATGGGATTCCTAATCTTTAAAAATTTTGCATTTACATTTATTTATTATAAATGTAAATGTAAAAAGTTTACATTAATTTTTTTTTTTTGTGTGTGTGTGTGTGTGTGTGTGTGTGTGTGTGTGTGTAACTTGCAGGAGTCAGTGCTCTCCTTCCAGCACGTGGGTCCCAGGGATAGAACTCAGGCTGTTAGGCTCGATAGCAAGTGCGTTTATCCACTGAGCCAACTCAGTAGCTCCTTTCTTTCTTTCTTTCTTTCTTTCTTTCTTTCTTTCTTTCTTTCTTTCTTCCTTCCTTCCTTCCTTCCTCTCTCTCTCTCTTTCTTTCTCTTTCTTTCTTCTTTCTGTCTTCCCTCCCTCCCTCTCTTTCTTCCTTTCTGTCTCTCTCTTTCTTCCATTCTCTTTCTTTCTTCCTTTCTTCTCTCTCTTTCTCTCTTTCTTTCTTTTTTGAAGACAGACTCTCCTGTGTCCTAAACTGGCTCCAAACTCACTATAAGGCCAAGGGTGACCTTGAACTCCAGCTCCTCCATCTCCCAAGTGCTGGGATTGCAGGCATGCACCACTACATCCAATTTACGTGGTGCTGGCGATAGAAGCCAGGGCTTCCTGCATGCTAGGCAGCAGCTACCAACTGAGCTGCAGTCTCCAGACCCAGCCTCAACTTCCAATATCCCAAACTGGATATTACCCGGAATAAGACAACCAGATCCTGAATTTGTCAGTCTTGACCAGCCAAGTGGACCCCAGGCATTGTCCCCCAAATAGCCAGTCTTTTGGATTCTGTACTCCCTAATGAGACAAAGTCCTCCAGTTTCTGTTACCCCAAACCAATCTTTTCTATCTCAGACTCACTGAAGGGAGACAGAGAGGGTGAGGGCTCCCGTTCTGACCACCTCCAACAGAAGTTGCTGGACTTAGCATCTTAATAGTTCATCATCAGAATCAGAGATTTGTAGAGCCAGGTGTGGTAGCACAGACCACATCCCAGTGATGGGGAGGTTGAGTCAGGAGAATCATAAATTTGAGGCCAGCCCGAGGTAATAGTAAGACCCTGTTTTGTTTTTGTTTTTCCAAAAATTTTATTTATTATTTTTATTTTATGTGTATGTGTGTATTGTCTGCATGTAGGTAAGTGCACCAGTGTCCTGCAATGCCTTTGGAGGTCAGAAGAGGCTGTCGGATACCCTGGGATTGGAGTTACGGACAGCTGTTAGCTGCCATTGTCAGGGTGCTGGGATTCAAACTCAGGTTTTCTGCAAGAACAACCAGTGCTCTTAACCGCTGAGCCATCTCTCCAGCCTAAGACCCTTTTGTTGTTGTTGTTGTTGTTGTCTTTTTGAAGCAGGGTCTCCCTGTAGCCCCAGCTGTCCTGGAACTCACTATGTAGACCAGGCTAGCCTTGAACTCACAGAGATCAGCCTGCCTCTGCCTCCCAAGTGCTGGGACTACAGGCGTGCGCCACCATGCCCCGCTCAAGACC
>NW_008349082.1:755865-758468 GCF_000622305.1 Nannospalax galili | reverse complement strand
GTCTTTTTTTGAGACAGGGTCTCCTTGTAGCCCCAGCTGTCCTAGAACTCACTATTAGACCAGGCTGGCCTTGAACTCACAAAGATCCACCTGCCTCTGCCTCCCAAGTGCTGGGATTAAAGGCGTGCGCCACCACGCCCAGCAAGACCCTGTTTTTGAAAAATATTTATTATTTTTATTTTATGTGTATGAGTGTATTGATTACTTGTATGAAAGTGCACTTGTCTTATGCAATGCTGGGGGAGGTTAGAAGAGGGTGTTGGATCGCCTAGAACTGGAGTTACAGACAGTTGTTAACAGCCATGTGGGTGCTGGGAATCAAACCCGGGGCCTCTGTAAGTGCAGTCAGTACTCTTAACTGCTGAGCCATTTCTGCAGCCCTGCCCTTGTTTTTTTTTTTATTTAAAATTTTTACTTTTATTTATTTTTGTGTATGTGTATTATGTATGGGTGCAGTACATGTTAAGGCACATATCTGGTGCTGTGGACAACTTGGAAGAATCAGTTCTCCACGTCTACCATGTGGGTTCTGGAAATTAAACTGATTGTCAGTTTTGGCAGCAAGTGACTTTACACACTTAGCCATCTCGCCAGCCCTGGACCCTGTTTTAAGAGAGAGGGAGAGAGGAACAGAGAGAATATTAAACCTCTGGTCTAGGTCTGTTTCTCCTTGCTCCCAACCTCGGTGCAGCCACCGGTCAGGATGCCCTCAGCCTCGGGTCCAGAGCCCATCACCTCCATCACCTTCAAACAGGGTATCTGGGACAGACCCTCCCTCTCGCGTGTAAACTGGACACTGTGTTCACCCACTCAAGTGGATCACAGAGCTTCAGTCTCCCCTGAGAGACTGACATTGAGGTCAAGAAACAAAATGCTCTCTGCTGCAAAAAACCTGGGATAGAAACCCTGGAACCCCAGGTGATTTGACTCTGGCCCCCCGCCAGGTCCCCAGCATGCCCTGTTGTCCCCTAAATTCCTAGCTGGAGAAAAATCCAGAAGCAGCACTTGTCTGCCCCCCGGTGGCCAATACTGGTAGTGTCTGGGGTCGTCCTTGCCTGGTCCCTCCCAGTCAGCTCCAATACAGCAGTTTTTATGTTTTCCTTGTCTCTCTTCACAGCTCTGTCTTACTTCTCTGACTAGGATTGGCTTCCCTGATCTCACTCACTGCAGCTCACCTCCCTCAGGACCCCACAGGACCCTCCCAGGCTTGGTTGGTTGGTGCTGAAACCTGAGATCATAGAGGCCCCCACCCCAACCCCTCTCTGGCAGTCTACTACTGGACTGTAGTCCTTCACGGGTTGTGGGGTGTTTGTTTGTTTGTTTGTTTGTTTGTTTGTTTGTTTGTTTGTTTGTTTGTTTTAGGCAGGGTCTCACTCTGTAGGCCAGACTAGGTTTAATTTTTTTAAAATTTACTTTTATTTTATTATGTATGTTAAGTATTTTGCCTGAATGTATATAAGTGCACGACATGCGTGCAACACCTATGGAGGACAGAGAGGGTGTCAGGTCTTCTGGAACTGGAGTTATGGACAGTTGTTAGCTACGGTGTGTGTGCTGGGAACTGAACCTTGGTCCTCTGCAAGAGCAACCAGTGCTGGTAACTGCTGAGCCAGCTCTCCAGTCCCTGGCTTCAAACTCTTGATCTTCCTACCTGTTTCTGGAATGCTGGGATTACAGGTGTCTGTCACCAGTGCTTGGATTCATGTGGGACTTCCCATTCTCCTCATAGTCACATCATAATTTTTATTTATATTTTATTTCATTGCATTTTATTTTCGAGACACGGTCTCACTATGTAGCCTTGGTCGGTCTAGAACTCGCTATGTAGACCAGGCTCACAGAGATCCTCCTGCCTCTGCCTCCAGAGTACTGGGATTAAAGGCATGTGCCACCATTCCCAGGTTTATTTGGCTTGGGTCAGTGAAAGACAAATAATTTAGTGATTTTGAGAGGGGGTGCTGTTGAAACAGGGTCTCGCATAGCCCCAGCTGGCCTGGAGCTTACTGTGTAAACCAGGCTGGCCTCAGTCTCACAGAGATCCACCTGCCTCTGCCTCCTGAGTGCTGGGACTAAAGGTGTGGCCACCATGCCCAGCATATTATTTTTATTTTATGTGTATGAGTGTATTGCCTTCATGTATGTGAGTGCACATGTGTCATGCAATGCCACGGAGGTCAGAAGAGGGCTTCAGATTCTCCTGGAACTGGAGTTAAGGATGGTTCATAGCCACCATGTGGGTGCTGAGACTCGAACCTGGGTCTTCTGCAAGAGCAGTCAGTGTTCTTAATTAACTGCTGAGCCATCTCTTAGGGGCTGGGGAGATGGCTTAGTCAGGAAAGTATTTGTAGCACAAGCATGAGGACCCGAGTTCAAATTCACAGAACCCATGTAGACCAAACTGGGCTACTTGAGTCAGTCTTTCTCTTTCTCTCCCTCCCTCCATGGACCAGGCTAACCTTGAACTCACAGAGCTGCCTGTGCCTTCCTGCTTCTGCCTTCTGAGTACCGGGAATAAAAATGTGCACCACCATGCCCAGCTCATCTATAAAACTCATTTGCGTGTGTGTGTGTGTGTGTGTGTGTGTGTGTCTGTGTCTGTGTGT
>NW_008349082.1:749257-755562 GCF_000622305.1 Nannospalax galili | reverse complement strand
TGTGTGTCTGTGTGTGTGTGTGTGTCTGTGTGTCTGTGTGTCTGTGTGTGTGTGTGTGTGTGTGTGTCTGTGTGTGTGTAAGTACACATGCATACATGTGCATGTGGAGGCCAAAAAAGAGTGTCAGGTCCCCTGGAACTGCCCAGTGTAGGTGCTGAAATCTGAACTCTGGTCCTCTGCAAGAGAAGTAAGCATTTTTTAACCTCTGAGGTGTCTCTCTAGCCCATTTTCCATTTAGCATACCTTAGTTTACATCAGCCTTGTTCAGCTGCACCATTGCCAGACTGGGCTGGTGGCTGGCCTGACTGAGGCAGAATTCCAGAGCAATGCTAGGGGCTTAATGGACCCTTGATAAACACCAATGAATGAATAGGTGAGTTCTGGTGATAAGATCAAGGTTGGAGAGATGGGGTAGGAGTATACTGCAAGGCCTTGGAGACCCCATCCCCAGCTCTTCCACTGCTGTGACCCTTGGGGCCCCCAGAAATGTCATCACCATCACCACTACCTCAGGGAGCCCCCAAGTCAGTCGAATCTAAAGCAGCTTCTCAGGCCTTCTAAGGCACCTATTTTTGGCCCCCCTTTTTTGGGACAGGGTCTCCCTGTAGCCCCAGCTGGCCCTGCACTCACTATTAAACCAGGCTGGCCTTGAACTCACAGAGATCCACCTGCCTCTGCCTCCCAAGTACTGGGACTAAAGGTGTGTGTCACCATGCCCGGTTGTATTTTGTTATTTTTATTTTGTGTATGAGTATATTGCCTGCATGTATGTAGATGCATCTGTGTCATGCAATGCCCATGGAGGTCAGAAGGGGGTGTTGGATCCCCTGGAACTTGAGTTCTAGACAGTTGTTAGCCACCGTGTGGGTGCTGGGAATTGAACCCAGGTCCTCTGTAAGAGCAGCCAGTGCTCTTAACCACTGAGCCACTTCTCCAGCCCCTATTTGACTTTAAAAAAAAAAGATTTTAAATTATGCGTATGTGTGTGTCTATATGTAGGTATGTGCCCATTAGTGCTGGTGCCTGAGGAGGCCAGAAGAGGATATCAGATCCCCTGGCACTGGAGTTACAGTTGTGAGCCCTTTGTTGTGGGTTCTGGGAATCAACTTGGATCCTCTACAAGAGCAGTATATGCTCTTAAGAGCTGAGTCATCTCTCCAGTCCCTTGTTTTGCTTTGTTTTAAACTGACCTGGAATTCACTATGAAGACCACGTTAGCCTCAAACTTGCCTCAGCCTCCCCATTGCTGGGAACTTAGGTACATACCACCAGAACATTAACTAACAGTCTGAAGCCACCATCCTTAGGCCTGTGTGTACAGTTGGTCCTTGGTGCTCGGCTGGTGTCTGGGGACTTGAGTTTCAGGAGGAGACCCTCCCTGTCCTAAGAGTGGCTCACTGTTTAGATTATACAATTCCTGATCCTTTGCCTTCACTTCCCAAGTGCTGGCTTTACAGGTACGCATGATATTCAGTGCTGGGAATCAAAAACAGAGCTTCATGCATGGTAGGGAAAACACTTTACAAACTGGGCTACATCTCCATCACAAATAGCATTCTTTTGTAAAAAAAATTTGGGGGGCTGGAGACATGGCTCAGCAGTTAAAAGCACTGGATGTTCTTGCAGAGGATCAAGGTTCAAATCCCAGCAACCACGCATGTCCCTAGTCTGTTTTTCAGTTTTTGGAGACAAGGTTTTATTATGTATCCCAAGGCTAGCATCAAACTCAATGCAGCCAAGGTGAGCCTTAAACTTATGGTGATCCTCCATGCCTGGACCTGTGTTGCCAATGTGTCGGTATAGCAGAGTTGGCCCATTACAATAAAAAGCCAGCTGCAGGGCTGGGGCTAGCTCAACTGTCAGAGCACTGGGGATCCAAATTCAAGTCCTCATGCTTACAAGCTACTTTCGTGACAGCAATTTTCCCAGACCCCTACCCCACCTTTTAGGATGGGGTCTCTTTTTTTAAAATATTTTATTATTTTTATGTGTACAAGTGTATTGCCTGCATATATATGAGTGCATCCATGTCATGCAATGCCACGGAAGTCAGAAGAGGGCTTCGGATTCCCCTGGAACTGGAGTTAAAGACGGTTGGTAGCCACCATGTGGGTGCTGGAAATCGAACCTGGGTCTTCTGCAAGAGCAGTCAGTGCTCTTAACTGCTGAGCCCCCTCAGGGCAGGGTCTTATGGAGCCCAGGCTGACCTTAAACTGGCTATGGGGCTGAGGTGAAACGAACTTCTCATCCTCCTGCCCGTACCTCTCAGTACTGAGGTTACAGGAATGCAACAGCACACTGGGTTTATGTGGTGCCAGGGAGCAAACCCAGGGCTTTGTGCATGCTGGTTCCTTCTTGTCTTTTTTTCTTTCCCTCCTTTCCTTTTTTGGTTTTTGAGACAGGGTCTCCCTGTAGCCCCAGCTGGCCTGGAACTATGTAGACCACGCTGGTCTTGAACTCAGAGATCCGCCTCTCTGCCTCCCGAGTGCTAGGACTAAAGGCCTGCACCACCACGCCCGGCTTCTTCTGCTTTCCTCTTAATGCGGCCTCGTGTGCCTTCTCTTCCTGATTTGCTTCATGTCCTCTCATGATAAAACACAGCTCAGAGGACAGCTATACACTGAGTCCTGGGTCCTAGCACACCTTTGAACCTGGGGGCAGTCTCAGGAACCCCCAGCACACACACTTCCTTCTCAATCTTTCCTCCTTGCACTGGTCACTTGACATCCTGTCCTTCCTGCTGCCATTCCCACACCCAGGGCCCCATCTTTCAGGTGTCTGCGGCATTCACAGCACTGCCCTGCAGACCACAGAGACAATGGAAGAGCCCGGTGTGGTGGCTCATGCCTATAATCCCAGCACTTGGGAGACCGAGGGCAGGGCGACTGCCCGAGTCCCAGGTCAGACTGGACTGTAGAGGGAAACCTTGTCTCTCAGTACCACCCCCCGCACACACACCGAAAAAAGAGCACACACCAGGAGGATATTTGCTGAATGGCAACTGTAACTGCTTTATTTCCAAAGGCAAAACCCCTCCCTGGGCTGAGTGGCAGGGCCATGCAGGACAGGAGCAGACAGAGATGGGGCAGCTGGCAGGAGAGGCTGGCAGGCCCTGAAGGACACTTCACACAGGCTCCATCTGTAGTTCCTCCCCGTCTGAAGGCTCTATCTGGTGGAAGGCGGCATGGGAGCCGATGACCACCAGGGTGGCTCCTGTGGGACAACGGCCAGTTCTGGGTCATGCTCCATCACCTGACCCCATCCCCCACCCTGCCCAGACCCTGTACTCACCCAGGACCCAGAAGACAGCGGAGCCAGCGCCAGCCAGCCAGAAGAAAGGGAAGGAGACGCCCCCAGCCAGGGCATACTGATGCACTGGGCTCAGCTCTCGGCCTAAGGACAGACTGCATTGGACAGCTGTTCTCACCTGACCCTCTGTACTTTCTGTCAGAGGTAGCAAGTGCCCCCCTCAATCTGATGTCACTTGCTCTGGAACCTTCAGGATAATGCAGATTCCTCAGGCCAAGGCCTTCCCCTACACGCTAGCCCCACCCTGCTTCCCCAACGTGATCTGTCCTCTAGAACACTGCACACCTTCCTCAGCTCCAGCTCTGCCTGTAGTCCCACCTTCTCTAGCAATGCCAAGATACCCTGTTTCCCCAAACTAGGCTCTCATGTTCTAGCCTGAAGTAATGGAGACCACGAATCTTGGGCCGGTGGCCAAGCCTGAGGATTTTTGTCTTTAAAAAACAAATTTAAAAGCTGAGCACGGTGGTGCACACCTTTAGTCCCAGCACTTGGAAGGCAGAGGCAGATGGATCTCTGTGAGTTCAAGGCCAGCCTGGTCTACGTAGGGAGTTCCAGGCTACCTGGGACTACAGGGAGACCTTGCCTCAAAACAGACCAAAAAAAATTCTTTTAAGATTACTTTTAATTATGTGTATGTCTGTGAGTATGTGCACATAAGTGTGAGTATATGAGTTAGCCAAAGGCTCTGAATCCCCTGCAGCCAGAGCTACAAGTGGCTGTGAGATGCCTGAGGTGGGTGCTGGAAACTGAACTCCAGTCTTTTGCAAGACCAGTACATACTTTTTATTTATTTATTTATTTTTACTATTTTTATTTTATGTGTATGAGTGTATTGTCTGCATGTATGTGAGTGCACCCGTGTCATGCAATGCCTCGGAGGTCAGAACAGGGCTTCGGATTCCCCTGGAACTGGAGTTAAGGACGGTTCATAGCCGTCTTTTAAACCTAACTGGAGAGCAGTGATCCAATTCACATATTGCCAGAAATCTCAAAGATTTATATATATATAAATATATATATATATATAAAAGTGTTTTGGGGGCATATGTCTCAGTGCACCCATTTTGTGCAATGCCCATGGAGGCTAGAAGAGGGTGCCAGATCCCCTGAAACTGCAGTTATGAACAATTGTTAGCCAACTGTTGGGAACTGAGCTGGGGTCCTCTGTAGGGGCAGCCAGTAATCTTAACCACTGAGCTCTCTCTCTAGCCCCAGTTCCAAATATAATTTTTATTCTGTGTATGAGTGTATTGCCTGCATGTATGTAAGTGCACCTGTGTTGTGCAATGCCCAAGAAGGTCAGAAGACAGCAGTGGATCACTGGAGTTACAGATGGTTGTTAGCCACCATGTGGGTGCTGGGAATTGAACCCAGGTCCTCTGCAAGAGCAGCCAGTGTTCTTAACTGCTGAGCCATCTCTCCAGCTATAGCCCCAGTAGGCCTGGAGCTTTCTATGTACACCAGGCTGGCCTCCATCTCACAGAGATTCATCTGCTTCTGCCTCCTGAATGTTGGAATTAAAGGTGTGTCATACCATGCCTGGCTTATTTATTTATTTTTCAGGTAAACTCTTACTCTCTAACCCAGGTTAGCTTAGAATTCATTATGTGGTCTAGACTTATCTTAAACTTGTGGTAATCCTCCTGCCTCAGCCTCCCAAGTGCTGGGATTACAGGTGTGAGTGCTATGCCTGGCTGTGAGGACATGTTCCTTCAGATGCTTTGCAGGAATTTGATATGTGGCCACACTGAATGGTTTTACAAAACAAGAGAGATCTCAAGCTCTCTTATAAGGCTAAGAGGTCTGTACGTTTAACGTCAGCTAAAGCCAGGTTCTGGTTGTGTTTTGGGGGCTCTTTCACCCCAACCCATCTTTGTCACTTAACTAACTTGCAGGGCCTTGAAGAACAGTGTAGTGTCTTAATCTACCAATGCCCTGTCTCCTTGACAAATTTGGGATTTCCCTCAGTGGGGCTTCCCTGGCACCTTTCTTCCCAATAGTGCTTGGTACCAGTCTGGGACAACATGAGCCATAGGCCTCAGTTTCCCCCTCTGAGAATAAGCAGAGAGAGGGCAGATTTAGACCTGCATAAGGTCGCCACTTGGTGCCCAGTGTGGGTACCTGCAGTGGATGTGTTCTGCAGAGGTTAGGGAAGGATTGGAAAAGTCAAGTCACCTAACAGAAGTGTGGTGCCATGGGTCTGGGGTCTCTTATTCAGGATTTGGGGAGCTGAGACTGAACAGGAACACTTGGTAGGTCTTGAACCCCTAAGGACCAGGTTGAGTGACTCTTGTGTACACCTAGGCTGGGTTGATTTGAGTTGTGAATATTTGGAGGTTGCATTCTAAAAGAGCAGAAATAGAGGACCAGGGGATTTCTCACCAAAGAGCACAAGCTTGGACTGCAACGTGCGCAGATAGAGAATGTAACAGGCGCCAAAGAAGACAGCCAGAGCCACCAGCAGCATGGGGGAAGTCACCCTGGAGGAAGAAAAGTGGTGGGAGGCAGGAGTGAAGAATCTGGGGCTCGGTCAGCCGGGTCCCCTCTAGCCTTGGAGCCAGATGGGTGGGGCCTATGTCTTTTAGGGTAGGGAAGGCCGCATCACATCTGCTCACACTGCAACCTGGCCAGGTTGATGCAGGGCTACGGACCTGGCTGGTCCTTTGCTGACAAGGTCTGGCAGAGCAAGCCCGTGGGGGCGGGGCCTGGCTGGCGAGGGCAGGACTGGGGCTGCACTCACACGCAGTACAAGATGAGTCCCAGGAACACGAACACGTAGTTGCTTTGGTAATACTCGACATTGCGTACCAGGCGCTGGCACAGCTCACCCAGGTTGCGGGGTCTCGAGAAGCGCTGCTGGTCCACGAAGGTGCCCCAAGGCCGGATAGTCGCGCGGCGCCGCTCCAGCCACTCTCGGCCAGCGCCCGAGGGAATCAGCTTGGGTAGCAGGGTCCTAGTGGGCGGGGCAGGTCAGCTATGAACCAGGACGGGGGTGG
>NW_008349082.1:722528-749111 GCF_000622305.1 Nannospalax galili | reverse complement strand
GTGGGGGGAGCACCCGCGGGGAACAAGAGAGGGGCTGGACCCCGGGTCCCAGCACACAGGACTCTGAGCTCCACCGGGGAAGGGTCCCGGGAAGGAGCCAGAACTCCAGGTTCCCACTCAAGGAGGAGAGGGCCTGGGGGCCCGGACTTCGGGGTTCCTGAAGAGGAGACCGAGGGCCTGGAGAGTTGGGGGTTGGGACTCCCGCATCTCGGGTTGGGGGCTTCAGCCTGTTCGCTCACGTGGCGCTCAGCCCTTCTGCCTCGGCATCCTTCTGCTGGTCCTTCTGGGCCGCCATGTCCGCGTCGTGGTGGGTAGACCCGCAGTAACCAGCCCAGAGCCACGCAGGTCCCGCCGGCCCCGCCCGAGCCCGGACTCTCTAGGCGGAGCCGACGTGGCGCGGCTCTGAGCCGTAGGGGGCCGTAGTTACGCCTCCGAGCATTGTGGGAGTTGTAGTCCTTATGGTCTCCACCAGGACGGGCGTCAAGCGCGAGGTCTGGCTAGCAAGACACCTCCTTGGGAGTTATAGTCTAAGAAAGCGGTGGGCCACTCTAGGCATTGTGGGAATTGTAATTTCAGGCGCGGAGTGTTCTGTTGGTCAGGTGGGCACTCAGGATGAGGATGTTACTAGAGTTCGAATGGCAGAAATAGACGTTGTATTTTCCGTGGTGGGTCCAAGGGGGACCGCGCAGAGCTGTCGTTCTGGCGCGAGAGGGTTTAATAAAAACAATTCGCGAGTCACAACCTCAGATGTTCTGATTCAGATTCAGCAAGTTTGGGATGGATTTTATTGATTTGCTTTGTGTTTTCTTTTTCTTATTATTTTTATTTTATGTTTATGAATGTATTGCTTGCATGTAGGTAAGTGCACCTGTGTCGTGCAATGGCCGCGGAGGACAGAAGAGGCCGGCAGATCCCCTGGAACTGGAGTTGTTAGCTGCCATGTGGGTGCTGGGATTTGAACCTGGGTCTTCTGCAAGAACAATCAGTTCTTAACCGCTGAGTCTCCAGCCCTGTGTTTTCTTTTTTAAAAAATATTTATTTT
Source organism: Nannospalax galili (assembly GCF_000622305.1). Classification (NCBI taxonomy): domain Eukaryota; kingdom Metazoa; phylum Chordata; class Mammalia; order Rodentia; family Spalacidae; genus Nannospalax; species Nannospalax galili. Next base: position 748,069 of record NW_008349082.1, on the reverse strand, counting down.
TATTTACGTGTGTGTAGGTGTGGGCCGCCTGACCTGGGTGCTGGGAACCTAACTTTGGCCCTGTAAAAGGGCAACAAGCAGCCTGAACTGCTGAGCCATCTTTCCAACTCCTTTTTAACTTTTTGAGACAGGGTCTCAGGTAGCCCTGGCTATCCTGGAACTCACTGCATACAGTTGATCACTGTATAGTTGATCTTAATCCCTTTTGCCTCTCTGTACCTCCCCAGTGCTGGGATTACAGGTGTGGGCCACCACACCCAACAAGAAATTTTGTAATTTTGTTTAGGTGTTGCACCTGGAGTCCAGCCTTGCTTCAGAAAGTCAGAGGGGGCTGGAGAGATAGCTCACCAGTTAAGAGCATTGGCTTCTCTTTCAAGAGAACCTGGGTTCAGTTCCCAGCACCCACATGGCAGCTAACATCCATCCTTCACTCCAGTTCCAGGGGATCCAGTGCCCTTCTGACCTCCACAAGCATTGCATGATGCAGGTACACTTACATATACACAAACATACACATAAAAATAATAAATAAATAAGAGCCAAGTGTGGTGGCACATGCCTTTAATACCCAGCACTTGGGACGCGGAGGCAGGCAGATCTCTGTGAGTTCAAGACCAGCCTGGTCTACATAGCAAGTTCCAGAACAGCTGGGGCTACAGGGAGACCCTGTCTCAAAAAGACCAAAAATAAATAAATAAAGGTCAGAAGAAGACTGTGGATGTACAGTTAGCCCCAAGCACTAGACAACAGTTGAGTTCAGAGTGATGGAGTTGCATAGACAGGGGTCAGAGAAATATTGCAAACCAGGTTGGTGGCAAGTTCCAGCAGTATCTTCCCATGGCCAGCTGGGAAAATCTGGGTTTGATTGTTATGGGAACCACTAAGCTTCTTTATGAGAACAAAGTGAAAGTTTTTCCAGCCCACGATCCTCAAGTCCTTCATTATCTTACGCAGGCCTAGAGCTGTCATGGTGGGAGATAGGGCTTCAGGGGAGAAGGCAAATGGGATCCAGAGGCAAGGATGTTGCAGAAAAGGGCTGGCTCAGTGAAAGAGTGGGAAAAGCTTTGGATAAGGGAAGTTTTAGGAGCTGGGGTCTGAGCACCAGGGCAATTGGGATAGGAGCCTGTGAGATAGTGTATGATCTCTCAGCAGACCTTTAAGGATGACCCTAAGCAGAGATCCTAGGAGGAATGGAGGTAATGGGGTCTCTCATGGAGAAGGCCTGTGGCAGATGAATCCTGAATCAGTGGTGGTGGGAGATGGAGGGCACCTGAGACACCAAGAAATGGGTCCTGGCTCTGAGCTCTCTCCAGTCAAGCCTTCTTCCTGCTTCTTGGATTCCCAGAGCAAGTGGCACTGGGGGGTGGGGGTGGGGGTGAGGGAGATGTTAGCACAAATAACTCGAGACCTGATTGATAGTCCCTGCTGTGTGACTGCAAGGAATTCCTCCCCCTCTGTACCATGGTGGTACCATCTGTCTAAGCTGGTGTCCTTCCCTGCACTAGATGAATGAAGCAGTTGTTGTGCGTATCTAGGAGAGGTCTAGGCCCATGCAACCCCTCCCAGGGCTAGCTTTGTCCTGAGATCACCAGGATTCATAGCACACAGGACTCCAAGGATGACTTGAATTTATGCCTCTGCCTCCCAAGTGTTGGGATTGTAGGTATGCATCACCATATTGGACATCTGTTTTTTTCTTCCTTCTTTTTTCTTAATATTTTGTTTATTATTTTCATTTTATATGTATGAGTGTATTGCCTGCATGTGTGTAAGTGCACCAGTGTCATGCAATGCCCATGGAAGTCAAGAAGAGGGCATCAGATCTCCTGGAACTGGAGTTACAGATGGTTGTGAGCCACTGATGTGGGTGCTGGGAACAGAACTTAGGTCCTCTCTAAGAGCAGCCAGTGCTCTTAACTGCTGAGCCATCTCCCCAGCCCCCCTCTTTTTCTTGAGACAGGGTCTCATGTATCCCAGACTGATCTTGAACTCTATGTAGCTGAGGATGACCTTGAACCTCTTCCTGCGTCCACCTCACAAATGTGGCGGAATTACATGTGTGTGCCACCATGCCTGGTTTATGTGGGGCTAGGGATCAAACCCAGAGCTTTGTGCACGCTAGTATTCTGCCACCTGAACCACATCCCCAGGCCCTTTATTATTTTTATTTTTTGCATGGTGGTGCATGCCTTTAAATCCAAGCACTCAGAAGGCAGAGACAGGTGGGTCTCTGTGAGATCCTGGCCAGCCTGGTCTACATAGTGAGTTCCAGACCAGCTGGGGCTACAGGGAGACCTGACAACAATAACAACAGCAACAAAAAACCCACAAAACTCAAAACAAGAACCCCTAAACTTTGTTATTTATGATCAGTGTGTGTGTGTGTGTGTGTGTGTGTGTGTGTGTGTGTGTGTGTGAGAGAGAGAGAGAGAGAGAGAGAGAGAGAGAGAGAGAAAATATATCCGAGAGCGTGTGTGTGGGGGAGAGAGAGAGAGAGAGAGAGAGAGAGAGAGAGAGAGAATACATACCACAGGGCTTGTATGGAGGGCAGAGAATAACATGGGAGTTAGTTCTCTCCCTCCACTGTGGGTTCTGAGGCGTGAACTCAGGTCATCAGGTTTGTGTGGTAAGCACTTTCACTCCCTGAGCCATCTCATGGCCCCTTTTATAGATTATTTATCGATTATTTATTTATTTATTTATTTTTGGTCTTATTGAGACAGGGTCACCCTGCAGCTCCAGCTGGCCAAGAACTCACTATGTAGACCAGGCTGGCCCTGTACTCACAGAGATCTGCCTGTCTCTGCCTCCCAAGTGCTGTGTGTGTGTGTGTGTGTGTGTGTGTGTGTGTGTGTGTATGCACACACAATAGCACACATGTAGAGGTCAGAAGACAATTTTTAGGAGTTGGCTCTCTCCTTCCACTACGGCTTCTGAGGATTAAACTTGATTTATCAGGCTTGGTGGCAAGGGCTCTTACCTGATGAGCCATTTTACTGGCCTTTTGTTTTTTCCCTTTAACAAGGTCTCACTATGTAGCCCAGGCTGGCCTCAGACTCTGATCCTTCTGCCTCCCTACCTTTGGAAAACTGTGATTACAGGCATGTGCTACCACCACACATAGCATCAGCCCAGCTGTCTTATGATGGACATGTGCACACTCATAGAGAACGGAGGTGTCCTCTCCACTCACACTCCTGCACTGGGGAGCTGACAAGCCGGCTGCACTCCTTCAGCCTGCACTCCCGGCTCCTAACCCTAAGGGAAGAGGCTTAATTGACCAACCATAATGGCTAAAATTTAAAAGGCTGCTATCGCCATCTGGTGGCAAGACGGTGGAACTGATAGGGACTTTCATAAGCTGTTGAAAGCAAAATGCCCAAACCAAGCTTTGGATAGGTTTGGCAGTTTCCAGTAAAGTTAAGCAGTCTGAGAGCTAAGCATGGCGGCATATGCCTGTAAACTCAACACTTGGGAGGCAGAAATATGAGGATCACTAAGTTTGAGGCCAACCTGGCCTACATAGCAAGACCCTGTTTAAGTTAAATAGCTTAAGAACCAGGTGTGGCATGCTTATAAAGCACACTCAGGAAGCTGAGTGTGACTCCATGATACATCTGTGACTCCAACACTGCGTATTGGTCCCTATTGATGCACATTTGAATTGTGCCCGGGTTGGGGCTGCCACCATTGGTGCTGCTGGAAATAGGAAGAAACGCTCATCTTCTATTCTTTTTATTTGTTTTTCTTTGGTTGGTTGTTTGAGGCAGTATCCCAGTATGTAGCCCAGGCTGGTCTTGAATTCAGAGATCCACCTGCCTCTGCCTCCTGAGTGCTGGGATTAAAGGTGTGTGCCACCATACCCAGCAAGGCTGAGATTTAAAAAAAATTTTTTAAATTATTTTTATGTGTATGGGTATTGCCTGCATGTAGGTAAGTACACCCATGTCGTGCAATGCCCTCGGAGAACAGAAGAGGCTGTTGGATCCCCTGGGACTGGAGTTATGGACAGTTGTTAACTGCCATGTATGTGCTGGGATTCGAACCCTGGTCTTCTGCAAGAACAACCAGTGTTCTTAACTGCTGAGCCATCTCTCCAGTCCCAAGGCTGATATTTTTTAATGATTTATTATTTGTGTGTGTGTGTGTGTGTGTGTGTGTGTGTGTGTGTGTGTGTGTGTACTGGTGCATGCAGAGGTCCCCTGGAGCTGGAGTTACAGGTGGTTGTGAACCACTTGACATGGGTGCTGAGAACCAAACTTCAGTCCTCTGCAAGAGCAGCAAGCAGTATGAACTGCTGAGCCATCTCTCCAGCGTCTGTATCTTATTTTTGGAGACAAGGTCTCTTACTGAACTTGGAGATAGCTGATTCAGCTAGGCTGTCTGGTCAGTGAGTGCCAGGGATCCACCTGTCTCTGCCTCCCTGGCACTGGGATTACAGATGTACATCACCAAAGTCCAGTTTTTTATGTGGGTGCTAGGAATCCTATCTCAGTTCCTTATGCTTCTGGGGCGAGCATTTACTGGCTGAGCAGTCTCCTCAGCTCAAGCAAATGTCATCTAAATATCACGGAGTTGTGGGGCTGGAGAGATGGCTCAGCGATTAAGAACACTATTCTTGCAGAAGATCCGGGTTCAAATCCCAGAACCCACATGGCAGCTAACAACTGTCCATAGCTCCAGTTCCAGGGGATCTGACAGCCTCTTCTGTCCTCCTTGGACATTGCGCGGCACAGGTACACTTACCTACAAGCAGGCAATACATGCATACACATAAAATAAAAAAATAGCCGGGCGTGGTGGCACACTCCTGTAGTCCCAGCACTTGGGAGGCAGAGGCAGGCAGATCTCTGTGAGTTCAAGGCCAGCCTGGTCTACACAGTGAGTTCCAGGCCAGCTGGGGCTACAGGGAGACCCTGTCTCAAAAAGACCAAAAAATAAATAAATAAAATTACTGAGTTGTACCCTTAAGATCGGTGCACTTTTTGTTTAAAATTTTAAAATTTCTTTTTCCTTTTGTGCACTTGCTGGTGTGAAAGTGGACCTCAGTGAAAAAGGAGTCTGGCTTGGTGACTCAGAGCTTGGTCAGCCTCAGTCCAAAGCCCAGATCTGTTACCTCCATGGCTCTGTGACCATGAACAAGTCACTTCCCCTCCTTGTGACTTACACCTATGACAATTAGGACACGCAGAGTACTTACAGGGTCATCAGTGAGTCCCTGTCACCACCTTAATGCCATGGTTCCACAGGAAAAGACCCTCTCTGTCATCCCAAGTCCCAGTCCTCTCCTCCCCTGTGCTCATTCCATAATCCCAATGTGTGGTGAATCCAAAATCCATGATTCTGTGCCTTAAGATTCCACATCCCAGCTAGGTAAAATGGGCTCACACGAGTCGCCCAGCATCATGCACTGGCAGAGGGGACCCCATCCACCCACAGGCCAGCAAGCATCACACACATACACAGTGTCTCTCTCCCCACTGATATATTTGATAATTGTTCAGAATCAGAACCGGAGATGGCAACAGCCAGAGGGTGGGGCTGAAGGGAGTAAAAAAGAGCCCAGGAAGGGAATAGGGGGGAGGCAGGAATGCAAAGGAGAGAGGGGAGAGAAACACAGAAAAGGGAGGGAGGCAAGAGGCAGGGGCTGTGGGGGGAGACAAGTCAGCCAGAGGGGGGAGAGAGGAAGAGGTAAGGGGTAACCAAGGTGTGGGGGATGAGGCGGCGCCACGGGGAGAGAGGGCCCCTCTCCCCAGAATACAAAATGGGGGAACTGGAGGGGGATGTCCTGGGCTGGGGGCAGGGAAGACACGGGCAGCGTGGTAGGTTGAGGTCAATAGTAGGTCTCTTTCTCCACCCAACCTGCAAGAACAAAGAACAGGGACAGTGTGAGAGATGAAGAGAAATGAGAGATATATAGAGAGCTGGTGTGTTGGCATGCCTGGAATCCCAGCACTTGGGAGGCTGAGACAGCAAGAACTGGAGTTCAAGACCAGCTTGAGCTACATAGAACCTATCTCAAGACACACAGTCACACTTGGAAAAGGAGAGGAGGCTGGGAAAGACAGGAAGAAAGAAAAGAGAAAGGGAAGGGAGACATGTTTAGAGGAGGGATGGGAGGGGGAGACACAGAGAGGCATTGGGAAAAGCTGGCCCTGGTCTCCTGAGCCACCCCTCCCTCCCAGCCTTGTGTCCCTGGCCACGCAGCCCTCACCCCCGGGGTTCCTGCGCAGGATGAGTTTGCGAATCTCGTCATAGACGAAGATGAGGAAACTGTAGGGGAAGGCACAGAACCACCAGCTCGGCCTGCAGAGAGAAGAGGGGAGACAGATGTGAGTGATGGACACAAGAGCAGGGGTGGGGAGGGTGTATCCAATATCGTAGGATCTCTGTTGCCACAGAAGAGTGCTCTGCACCCTGACTAGGGCTTGAGCTCTACAGAGTGACCCTCTGTGAGGATGCTGGGGAGATGGTGGCATCAGAAGAGGGAGTGGTTCTGGTATTCAAGGCTGAGGCCAGCCCCTGAGGATGTCCCACAGCTCTGTAGGGGGTGCCAGCGTGTGAAGCTCCTTGGCGGCCTGGGTACTCACTTGAGAGGGTACATGCGAAGGGCCACATCCATGCCCGGGCAGTAGGATAGGAAGGCGGCAAGGGCTGTCTCCTCAAACAAGCCAAAGATTAGAATCTTGTTCCTGGAGGCACAGGAGAGGCGGGGCTAGACCCAGAGCACCCTGCTGCCAGGGATCCCCAGCCCACAGGAATGGAGGCAGGCAGATACTCAGAGATGCATGGAAAAGCAGACGGAGCAGGACAGGAAGTCATCAGCAGACAGCGATGAATACACAGAGGCAGTGGGTGGAACAGAAGTTGAGACACAAGGAAAGAGATACAGGAAAAAGTCTGAAACAGAGAGACACAGGGACAGCAACAAAGATGTAGGAATCGGTGACACATCCCAGCCCTTGGGAGGCTGAGGCAAGAGGTTTGCCACAAGTTTAAGGCTAATTTGGTCTACATATCAAGACTCTGTCTCAAGTAGAAAGAAAGGAAGAGGCAGGTAAAGAGGGGAGAACGGGGAAGGAAAGAAAAAGAGAGACAGAAGGATGGGCTCACAGAAGCAATGGTAAAAAAGTGCAGACCTGGGGACCTGGAGCACCCCCACCTTCACCCATATGCCGAGACAGGCTTAGAATCTAAAACACGTGCCCTTTGAAAGAAAATCAACTCAGAGGCAAAACAACTAAAGCTCAGGGCATGAGAGGGAGACACAGACAGACACATGAAGGGGTGCAGCCGCACGGCCTCACTTCATGCCCTGCTGGAAGACAGAGTTCCTTCGGGTCTTGCAGATGATCAGATCAGCCCACTGGACGACCACGATGCTCACAAAGAAGGCTGTGTGACATGTGAATTCCACCACTTTCCTCTGTTCGTATGTCTGCAGGAGTGATACAAGGTGTCATCTGTGACCACAGCCCCAGAGTCCTTCACTGCTAGGCAGGACCTTAGATGTATTTTCCTTCTTGGGCTCACAGCCTTTGGGGGCTTAAGAAAGAGGCAGGTGTTTAAGGAAGAACAAACGTTCAGCGAGTCATTCTCAGGGACCAGGGACTCTGCACAACTCCAAATAAAACAAAAAGCAGCCAGGCTTTGAAGGGACAGGCAGCCATAGGAAAGAGGGCCTGGAGGTCCCTTGTTTGGGTAGAAGGTCTGGATGCTGCCCCCAGGACAGAGAGGCCAGCACGGGACTTGGAGCAGCAGTTAGGCTGGTCCTGAGGCTCCCAACCAGCCCCACTCACCCACTGCTGCCCATAGCTGTCTTCTAAGTCATTGACAGTGCGGTCGTCCCAGTTCAGCCGGATGCCCACCAGGTTGCCAGGCAAGAAGCCATTTTCTGCCAGGATCACAAAGTAGGAAAAGAAACCACCAAGGGCCTGGATCATCCCTGGGGGAGAAGGGAGCCAAGGGGAGGCTTAGGTAGGGCTGTCAGCACACCCAGTGCTCCCCTAAGAACTTCACATGGCTTAGGTCACTTCAGTCTTCTTGCCTGAGCCATGTCATCTCCAGACCCTAGTGGTGAGCCCCTGAGATGGCTATGTGCTTAGGGACCTCGGGGAGGAGGCTCACTAAATGGATGATCCAAGGCCCACTGACACCTGACCTAGGTTGCCAGAATACTGAGATGTCGTGGAGCCAGGTCTAGCACTGCAGGCCTGTAATCCCAGCTACTCAGGAGGCTGAGGCAGGGGGATTGAAAATTTAAGGCCTGGCTAGGCTACACAATGAGTCAAGATAGCCTGGACAGCTTAGTGAGACCGTGTCTCAAAATAAAAGGGGGGATATAGCTCAGTGGTAGAATGCATGCCTAGAATCTGCCAGTGAGAGAGCATCTAGGGGTATGGTTCAGTGGTAAAGTACTTGCCTGGCATGTAGGATCTGGGTTTAATAATAATAGTAACAACAACATCAACAGCAACAACAATTGCCAGTGTGGTGGTGCACGCCTTTAATGCCAGACCCTGGAGGCAGAGGCAGGCAGATATCTGTGAGATCATGGTCAGCCCGGTCTATATAGAAAGTTCTATGCCAGCCAGGGCTATAGGGAGACCTTGTCTCAAAGAAACCTCCTCTGGCCTCCGTAGGCATTGCATGTAGGAGTGCACTGACATACATACAGGCAAAACACTTACATATAAAATAAAAATAAATAAACTATAAAACAAAACAACTGCTACTGATAATAATTAATTAATTAAATAATAATTTAATTTAATAAATTAATAATTAAATTTAATAATTTAATAATTAATTAAATAAATTAAAGTCGGGGCATGTTTGTAATCCCAGCAGCACTCAGAAAGCAGAAGGATCTCTGTAAGTTCCAGGCCAGTCAGTGCCACATGGTGAGACCCTGCCTCAAGGCAAACAAACAAAAATCCTAAAGGACTCCAGATTGAGTTGCTTAAGCCCCATGGGCTCTGCTTTCTGGGACACCCTCAGGGGCAGTTGGTCAGTATTTCTAGAGCTCTTCCCATGTGGCCCCCAGCAGAGGAGGTGGTAGGGCTCAGTCTAGAGCCCTCAGTCCAGGGGTACTTGCACCCTGCTGGGCCAGCATATGGTTCTGAGCTCCAGCAGCCCTCACCGATCTGCCCATAGGCCATGCTGATGAGCCTTTCATTGACCAGCTTGTCTGTGCGTGGGTTCCTGGGCTGTCTCTTCATGATGTCACTCTCGGCAGCCTCATAGGCCAGGGAGATGGCAGGGACCTGGGTGGGAGAGGCTGTGTGAGTAGAGAGAATTTTTGTGAGGGTGATCCCCAAGCTCTCAACCCCAGTGGCAGCCAGGCTCACCATGTCGGTGCCCAGGTCAATGCAGAGGATGGTGATGGTGCCCAGAGGCAGCGGGATGTTGGCCATGATGAACAGCAGGAAGGGTGTGATCTCGGGGATGTTGCTGGTCAGAGTGTAGGCGATGGATTTCTTCAGGTTGTCGAAGATCAGGCGGCCTGCAGGGGGTGGAAGAGGCTCAGAGCTTGAAGTCTACCAGCCCCGTGTCCTGTCCTTCCCTGCCCGGTCCTTACATTCTTTTGTTTGTTTGTTTGTTTGTTTTGAGGTGCTGGGACTTGAACCTGAGTTTCCTGCATGCTAGGCAGGCTCTACTGCTAAGCTACATCCTGAACCTCAGGGGATTCTAGGCAGGTGCTCTACCACTGAGCCACGCTCCCAGCCCCTTATTGATGGATTCTAGGTAAGCACTCTACCATTGAGCTTACATCCTTACTCCTCAACCCCTTGCATCCTATCTAATCATCCCTACCAACTTACATTTGCACGTCCGACCACATCACTTCTTGGGAACCTCTTTAGCAGCTTCTATCAAAGTTAAACATCCCCTTACACCTACCAACCCAGTAACTTCTCTTCTAGGTTTATACTAACAAGAAATGACTGCTTCTGTCCACCAGAGACCAGGTTCACAAAAATCAGACACAGGCTTGGGGAAATGGCTCAACTGGTAGAGCATTTGCCTAGCATGCACGAGGCTCTGGGTTTGATCTCTACCAGCAGACAAAAATGCGTGTGGTGGTGCATGCTAGCACTTGGGAGGTGGAGGCAGAAGGATCAAAAGTTCAAGGTCATCCTTAGCTACATAGTGAGTTTCAGGCCGGTCTTAGATACATGAGTTCCTGCCTTAAAAAAATAAAAATAAAATCTCAGACTGATGTTGTGGTGCTCTGAGGCAAGAAGCTAGTTCTCCGCAGGGCCCTGGGATGGAAGTCAAGGTCAGGATGGCCCTGGCCCGTTCCTACCCATTCTTCCCTTCCTCCCTCTCCTGCTCTCCCCTCCTCTGGCAGGATGAGGCATGCAGGAGGACCCACTGGCAGGTATGGGAACAAAGGCTATGCCAATAGTGGGCACAGTGCCTGTGAAGAAGGAAATGAGACTCACTGAGAAACAAAGTAACTGTTATAAAACCTCTTTCCAGGGCCAGCGAGATGGCTCAGCAGGTAGAGGCACTTGTGGCCAAGACAGCCTGAGCTCCATTCCCGTGACACATAGAGTAGAAGGAGAGAACTGATTCCCCCTATTTATCCTCTTGACCTACACACACACACACACACACACACACACACACACGCACACACGCACACAGAGAGAGAGAGAGAGAGAGAGAGAGAGAGGTACATACACAAAATAAATAAATAAAATGAAAAAAAATCTTTCCATTGAAATAGACCATGAAGTTAAAAATCAAAATAAGGGCTGGAGGGATGGATCAGCAGTTAAGAGCACTGGCTGCTCTTGCAGAGGACCTGGGTTCAATTTCCAGCACCCACATGGTGGCTAGCAACCCTCCAGTTCCAGGGGAATCCAATGCCCTCTTCTGACCTCCACAGGCAATGTATGACATTTATATACATGCAGGTAAACACTGGTATACATAAAATAAAAATAATAATTTTTTTTTGTCTTTTTGAGACAGGGTCTCACTGTAGTCCCAGCTGACCTGAACTCACTACGTAGACCAGGCTGGCCTTGAACTCACAACGATCTGCCTACCTCTGCCTCCCGAGTGCTGGGATTACAGTGTGTATCACTATGCCCAGCTTGCCCAGCTATTTGTCCTTTTTTTTGGTCATATATTGGGTTACTAAACTGAGATGATGAAAAAAATATTCATGACACAAAAGTAGTCATATTGTACAATCCCACTGAGACTAAAAGTCAAGATAGTGAGATTTCTGTGTGTGAGGGATACAGGTTGGGAGGGGACACAGTTGAATGGAGAGCTGGGTCTCTCTGTCTCTGTCTCTCTCTGTCTCTGTCTCTCTGTCTCTCTGTCTCTCTGTCTCTCTCTGTCTCTCTCTGTCTCTCTCTGTCTCTCTCTCTCTCTCTCTCTCTCTCTCTCTCTTTCTCTGGTGTTGGGAATCAAACCCAGGATGCTAGGCAAGCCCTCTTCCAATGTTCTCTCTGTTGACTGGAATCTAGTGGCTGCATGGCTGTCTATGCATATAAAAATCCATCATAGTATGCATGTTCTGTCTCAAAAAATGCAATAGTCAGCCCCACACACTGACTTCTCCCTGTGACGAGAGGCCATGAGCCACAGGGGAATCATTAAAAATAAAATAACCCAATTTTTAAAAATGGGTACAAGCTAGGTATCATGGTGCACACTTGGAATCCTAGCCCTTGGGAAATGGAGACAGGAGAGGCAGGAGTTCAAGGTCATCCTTGGCCACATAGCAGGGCCAGGGTAACTCAGGCTACATGAGACACTATCTCAAAAAAAAAAGTGATAGACTAAAATAGGCATTTCTCAGAATATACAAACAGGCCAGGTGTGGAGGCTCATGCCTGTGATCCCAGCACTTGCCTGTGATCCCAGCACTTGGGAGGGAAAGGCAGGAGAATCACTGCAAGTCTGAGGTCAGCCTGGTCTAGATGTGACATTTCAAGTCAGCCAGGACAATCCAGTCAGACCCTGTCTTGGTAAAAATCATAGTGGTACACACCTTTAATCTCAGCACTCAGGGGGCAGAGGCAGAGGCAGACAGATCTCTGTGAGATTGTGGCCAACCTGGTCTATATAGGGAGTTCCAGGCCAGCTGGGACTACAAGGAGACCCTGTCTTAAAAAGACTGGAAAAAAATAAATTAAAAATATCAAGGGCTGGTACCTTCAATCTCAACGCTTGGGAGGCAGAAACAGGAGAATCTCTGAGTTCAACACCAGCCTGGGCTCCATAGTGAGGCCTGCCTCAAAATAAAACTGTGGGCAGTACCATCTCTGGGCAGGTGGGCCTGGACTGCATAAGAAATGTAGCTGAGGGGCTGGAGAGATGGCTCAGTGGTTAAGAACACTGTTCTTTCAGAAGACCCGGGTTTGAATCCCAGCACCCACATGGCAGCTAACAACTGTCTGTAACTCCAGTCCTGGGGATCTGACAGCCTCTTCTGACGTCCACAGGCATTGCACAACACAGGTGCACTTACCTACATGCAGGCAATGCATGCATACACATAAAATTAAAAAATAAAATAAAAAAGTAAAAATGAAAGATACATAATAATATTCAACATCACCAATTAATTATCAGGAGAATACAAATTAAATTAAAACTGCAATGAGATATGACATCACCCCAAGAAAAGATGGTCATAATAAAAAGACAAAAGTGCTAAAGAAAAGGGAACCATTGGTCAGAATGTAAATGAGGTGTAGTGAGGGCTGGAGAAATGGCTCAGTGGCTAAGAGCACTCACTGCCTGCTCTTGCAGAGGACCTGGGTTTGGTTCCTAGCACCCAAATAGCTGCATGGTGCAACCTTATTTCGGAAGAACAAGACCAGGGGCCAGCAAGATGGCTTAGTGGGTAAAGGTGATTGCTGCCAAGCCTAATGACCTGAATTTGAGGCCCAGAATTCGCATGGTAGAAGATTACCAACTCCCGCAAGTTATCTTCTGATGTCCACACGAGCATTCCAAATAAGTAAATAAATAAATAAATAAATAAATAACTGCAATTTTAAAAATTTCCAAAACTTGGGGGGTGGAGAGATGGCTCAGCAGTTAAGAGCACTAACTGCTCTTGCAGAGAACTGGAGTTCGATTCCCAGCACTCACATGGTGGCTAGCAACCATCTGTAACTCCAGTTCCAGGGGATCTGATGCCCTCTTCTAACCCCCTTGGGCATTACATGACACAGATACATTTACATACATGCAGGCAATACACTCATACATATCAAATAAAAATAATAAATAAAATATTTTTTAAAAGAATCACACTAATGGAAACAAAAAACCTCCAAAATTAGAAGTAACATATAATTCAGCAATCTTACTCCTGGTATATAGTCAAAGAAAATGACATCAGTCTGTTGAAGATACATTTGCACTCTAGTGTTCAGGTCAGCACTAGTCACAAGAGCCAAGAAATGGAAACAATGTATCTATCAAGTGATGAATACACAAAATGTGACTATGGATATACAATAGAATACTATTTGACCATGAAAAAGAATGAAATCCCATCAATTGTGACAGGACAGATACAACTGAAAGTCATTCTGCCAGGCATGGGGCCCAAGTACCACAGGATCACCTACAAGTATGGAATCTACAAGAGTTCATCTCAGGGGCTGGAGAGATGGCTCACCAGTTAAGAACCCTGATTGTTCTTGCAGAAGACCCAAGTTCAAATCCCAGCACCCACATGGCAGCTAACAATTGTCCGTAACTCCAGTCCCAGGGGATCCAACAGCTTCTTCTGATTTCCGCAGGCACTGCACGACACGGGTGTACTTACCTGCATGCAGGCAATACACACATACACATAAAATAAAAATAATAAATAAAATTTAAAAAAAAAAGAGTTCATCTCAGCCAGATGTGCTGTTACACACCTGTAATTCCAGTACGCAGGAGACTGAGGCAGGAGGATTGCTATAAGTTCAAGGCCAGCATGGGCTACATATTTGAGACCTTCTCAAAAATCCAGAGAAAGGAGCTAGAAAGATGACTTGGCAGTTAAGAGTGTGTACTGCTCTTGCAGACGACCCAAGTTCTGTTCCCAGCACCCCTGTTGGGCTTTTCCCAGCTGCCTGTAACTCCAACTCCAGGGGATCCAATGCCCTCTTCTGGCCTCTGAGGGCACCTGCACTTGCTTATGCACATACCCACACACAGACACACACATACACATAATTAAACAGAAGAATTGATCTAGAAGTTGAGAGAAGAATGACAGTTACCCGACTCTGGGGAGAGTGAGGGGGGACATTGGGGAGAGTTAATTACTGGGTGCTAAGTTATAATTAGGAGTAAGGAGCTGTGATACAGCTCAGTGGTAGAGCTTGAATTAGCACATGCAAGGCCATCGGTTCCACCCCCAACACCAAAAAAGAAAAAAACAAATGATGGATATAGGAAGCTGGTGTGCTGCTGCACAGCTGGGTGACTATCGATCACATACACTGCCTGTCTCAAAGATCTGAAGAAAGGACATTGGATAGTCCCACCATGGAAAAGCGATAATGGGGAAGACAGATATGTTTAACCCGACTTAATCAGTAACCAATGTATATGTATATATCAGAGCACCGCCCAGCAACTCATTTTCATATATAATTTTTTTGAGACAGGGTCTCATGTAGTCCAGAGTGGCCTTGAACTTGCTATGTAGCAGAGACTGGCCTTGAACTCCTGACCTTCCTGCCTCTACCTCCTAAGTGCTAGGATTACAGGTACATGCCACTATGCTCATATGCTCAACTGGGCTTTGATAGCAGTCTTTTCCCATAAGCTCTCACTGTCCTGTAGCCCCAGCTGGCCTGGAACTCACTATGTAGACCAGGCTGGCCTCAAATTCACAGAGATCTGCCTGCCTCTGCCTCCCGAGTGCTGGGATTAAAGGCATGAGCCACCACCCCTGGCCCTGTCCAGCATTTTTTTAGATTAATTTTTAAAAAATTGTGTCTTCAGTTCCAGATCTGACGCCCTCCTCTGGCTTCTGTGGGTATTGCATGCACATGGTGCACTTACATACACACTGGGAAAACACTCATGCATGTAAAATATAAATAAAAATTTTATGTTTATGTGTTTACGGGGGAAGGTTGTGCGGGTAAGTGCCCAAGGAGGCATTAGATCCCCTGGAGCTGGAGTTACAGGTAATTGTCAGACACCGACGTGGGTGCTCGGAACTATACTCATCCTCTGCAAGGGCAATGCACGCTCTTAATCACTGACCTGTCTTTCCAGCACCTCCTCCCCTTTTTGAGACAGGATCTTGTTATGTGATCTCAGATGGCCCCAAACTTCATGACAATCTTCCTGTCTCAGCCTCCTAAAGTGCTGGGATTACCAGTGTAAACCAGCACATTTGGCTAATATGTACAATTTTTATGTTACTATATATCTGTTAAAACTAGGTTCGGTGTGTAATCCTAGCAAATCAGGAGGAAGAGGCAGGTGGATCTCTGTGTTTGAGGTCAGCATGGTCTGCATAGCAAGTTCTAGGCCAGCCAGGGTTCTACATCGAGACTGTGTCAAAAACAAACAGATAACAGCCCCACCCCTACCCCCTCACACACACACACACACACACACACACACACACACACGAACACACACATACAAAAAAAAAACCCAGAAACAAAATCCAGCCAGTTGTGCCTCAAACCTATAATTCCAGCACTCAGAAGGATGAGACTACTAGTGAGTTCCAGGCCAGCCTGGGCTACATATTGAGACCCGTCTCAAAAACAAACCAGACTATACCAGAGCTGGGTGACACAGGGACCTGAAACAAATCCACCCCTCCTGCCCCGTGACCTCCACTTTGCAGCCTTGTATACCAGTACACCTCTGCCTTGTTTTCTCATCTTGCTAGAGACTCTGGCAGTGACTCAGTCCCCAGCCCTGGCCAACTCACCCTCCTCTACACCAGTGACAATGGAGGCAAAATTGTCATCCAGCAGAATCATGTCAGCAGCCTGCTTGGAAACATCAGAGCCAGCAATACCCATGGCCACCCCGATATCAGCCTTCTTCAGAGCAGGGGAGTCATTCACACCATCACCAGTTACAGCCACAATGGCTCCCTGAAAGGAGAAAGAATGAGGATGAAACCCAGGGACCCAGACCCTGACCTCCTTCCTCACACCCAGGGATCCAGACCCCAGCCCTCTTCCCTCAGATCCAGGGGTCCAGACCCCAGCCTTCCTCCCTCAGACCCAGGGTCCAGACCCCAGTCTTCCTCCCTCACACCCAGAGATTCAGGCCCAGTCCTCCTCCCCAACACCCAGGGATCCAGACCCCAGCCCTCCTTCCTCAGACCCAGGGACTAGACCCCAGCCTTCCTCCCTCACACTCAGGGGTCCAGACCCAGCCTGTATTTCTCAGACCCAGGATCTAGACCCCAGCCCTCTTCCCTTTGACCTAGGGGTTTAGACCCCATCCTTTCTCAAACTGGGGTGCCCACCTGTCTCTGACAGCCCTCTACAATGATGAGCTTCTGCTGGGGGGAGGTTCGGGCAAAGACGATCTCAGTGTGGTTCTGCAGGATCTCGTCAATCTGCTCAGAAGTGAAATCCTTGAGGTCAGTGCCATGGATCACACAGGCTTTGGCATCCCTGGAAAAAGGAGAAAGAACAGTGGTGGAGGTCATTGAGGAATGCGGGGGGAGTGCCTGATGAGCAGAGACAGAAAAAACAGAGTACAGATGGAAGG
This sequence comes from Nannospalax galili, assembly GCF_000622305.1. Classification (NCBI taxonomy): domain Eukaryota; kingdom Metazoa; phylum Chordata; class Mammalia; order Rodentia; family Spalacidae; genus Nannospalax; species Nannospalax galili. The sequence goes on along the minus strand of NW_008349082.1, from coordinate 731,335 downwards.
GTCAGAGGAGGGGGTCTAAAGTTGGGGCACACAGATGAGTAAGTAATAGGAGACAGAGAGAGTCAGACATGAGAACAGAAAAGCTGGAAGTCAGAAAAACGTGAATACACAGAGACAGACAGGAACAGAGAGAGGCAGAGAAGTGTGAGACTTGATTGAATCTTTTGGTTCAATGTTTATAAAGCAAGTGTTTAATTATTCATAACAGCACCTCTGTAGCCTTTCCCTTCCTCCCCCCCCCCAGTGGTGCTGGAGATAGAACACAGGGCCTCTTATAATACTAGGCAACCTCTAACCGCTGAACAACACCCCAACCCCTCCCTAGTGGATTCTTCTGAAGGTGCTCTATCACTGAGCCACACCCCAGCCCCTCCCTGGGGATTCTAGGCAGGTGCTCTACCAACTGAGCCATGCTCCCAGCAGTTCCACACTGGGCGGATTCTAGGAAAGCTCTTTCTCTAAGCTACATCTCTAACCCTTGGTGTTTTGAGACAGGGTCTCAAATTCGTGATTCTCCTGCCTCCTCTTTTGACTGTTGAAATTATAAAAGTGCACCAACCAACATGCTTGGCTTTATTTTACTTTATATTGGTATTGTTTGGGGGCAGTCCTAGGAATCAAGCCCAGAGCATGTGTGTGCTACCCAAGGGCTCAACATTGAACCATACCCCCAGCCCTAGTACCCCTAGCAAACAGGAAACTAAGGCTCAGGCAGCCTAACTGACTTATTCAAGGTTACACAGTGGTGAGTAGCAACAAAAGGAGGTAAACTCAACCTTCCCAACCCCTCTGGCTGCTGCCCTTACATGTGAAGGACAACAAACATACACAAGCTCTGAGCAAATGGGGCGGGGGCGGTCCCAGGAAGGAAGAGGGTGGTTGGATGGGGCAGAGTCCGGATGGTGATCATCCTGATGGCTCTGTAGGGTCTGGGGAGGGAATGACTGCTCACCGGGGGTTGACCTGGCTCACGGGGATGTTGAGTCGGGCAGCAATGTCCTCCACAGTTTCGTTGCCTTCGGAGATGATGCCCACACCTTTGGCAATGGCCTTGGCCGTGATGGGGTGATCGCCAGTGACCATAATGACCTGCAAGCATTGTGTTTTAGGGGTGGCCCAGCCTCCAGCACCAGCCCCTGCCTTCACATCCCCCAGCTGCCCTAGGACATACCTTGATGCCTGCACTTCGGCACTTGCCCACAGCGTCAGGGACGGCGGCCCGGGGAGGGTCAATCATGGACATGAGACCCACAAAGCAGAGATTGTCTGTGGTGAAGTTCACATCATCACAGTCAAAAGCAAAGCCCTTGGGGAACTGTTCCTCCGGCAGGTAATAGTGGCAGAAACCTGGTGACAGGGACAGGGACGGGGACATGAGGGCCCAGCCTCAGGGCCTCCATGTCTGCTCCCCACGGCTCCCAGCTAGCTAGCTATCTGGTTCTCCAGCAGTCAGTCTCCCCACACAGTCAGCTAGTCAATCAACATTCATTTCCTAGCAACGATCCCATTCTCTCATTCCTTTAGTCATGGTGCATTTTGGCTCTGAGCCAGGCTCAGGAAAGCATCAAGCCTATCCTTGACCCTAAAGGGTCCCTAAAGCTAGTCCTGTCCCTTCCCCACAGGTGATACACACCCAACACACGCTCGCCCAGACCACCAAGCTCCAGGTAGGCATTTTGGAAGGCCTCTTTCATCTCCTCATCCAGCGGCTGCTCTTTGCCCTGCAGGAGGATGGTGGAGCAGCGGTCCAGAATGCGTTCAGGGGCGCCCTTCATCACCAGCAAGTATCGGTTGTCACTGGGGTCTTCAGTCTCATGGATAGACAGCTGCAACAGAACAGGGACACGATGTCTGAGCCATGCAGGGACCCAGAGGCTGCCTGCACCCACCTTTCCAGGCCCACACAGGGCCTCAGGTGCCAGGACAAGACAGGACTGGCAAGGAGCACAGCCTCTATCTCTCCACACCAGAGAGAGATCTTCTCACCCTTCCTTCCTCCCTTTTCCCCTTCCTCCCTTCTTTTTTTCTTTTTTCTTCAGCGCTGGGAATGGAATCCAAGGCCTTTCACATGCTAAGCTGGTGCTCTACCCCTGAGCTACCTCCTCAGCTCAAACTCTAGAGAGGCTATTACCTGTTTCTCAACTCTCTGAGAGATCTTTGCTCAACCTGCCCTTTTCTGACTCTCTGTCCCCGTTGTATCTCCCACAGAAATCCCATCTGTCCTTGTATCACACGCTTTCTGTCTCTGCCTTGTCTCACCTCCCTCACAGTCCAAATCTAACTCCTAGTCAGATCTGGTTGTTAGCTTGCCTGAAGTAGTCCCAGAATCTGACCTTTTCTCGCTCCCTTCTGCTGTCCTTGCTCTTGGTACGGATAACCATTTACTTTCACTGGAAACTTGGCCTGTACTCTCTGTACAGCAACCAAGAGGGGCCATCATTTAACAGCAGAACTCTTGCCTAGAATCCCCCACTGAGGGGCTGAGGGTGTGGCTCAGAGGTAGAGCCCCTGCCTAGAATCCCCTAGTGAGGGGCTGGGGTGTGGCTCAGTGGTAGAGCACCTGCCTAGAATCCCCCACTGAGAGGTTGGGGTGTGGCTCAGGGGTAGAGCACCTGCCTAGAATCCCCCAGTGAGGGGCTGGGGTGTGGCTCAGGGGTAGAGCACTTGTCTAGCAGTTGCAAGGCCCTGGGTTCCATCCTCAGCCCCACAAAAAATAAAAATTAAAAAGAAACTGTGAGTCAGTGAAAAATGGCCTGGAACTCGCTATGTAGGCCAGGCTGGCCTCGAACTCAGATGAAGCCATTCTGGCAAAGAGTTCAATAGTTTCCCTTTTAAACAAATGCCCATCAAAAGATGAAAGGATCAACAAGATGTGGAGTATTTACACAAAGGGATATTATCTTCTCTAAAAAGGAAGAAAGCAGTTGGGTGTGGGAGCTCACATCTGTAATCCCAGCACTTGGGAGGCTCAGGCAGAAGATCACCATGAGTTCCAGCCTGGCCAGGGCTACAGACAGAACAACAAAAGAAAGAAAACAGATGCCATGGTGGCGCACGCCTTTAATCCTGGCACTTGGGAGGCAGAGGCAGAGGCAGAGGTGGATCCCTGTGAGTCGGAGGCCAGCCTGGTCTACATAGCAAGTTCCAGGCTAGCTGGGGCTACAGGGAGACCCTGTCTCAAAAAAAAAAAAAAAAAAAAAAAAAAGGAGGGTTGGCAGGATGACCCAGAGGCTAAATGTGTGAGCCTGGCTACTTGAGCTTGGTCCCCAGAAGCCATGTACATGTGGAAGGAGAGAATCTACTTGACAGAGTTGTTCTCTGGTCTCTGACCTCCACACCCCCTACCATCAAACATATACAACAACACATTTTGAAAAAAGCAGTGAGGTACTGATGGACATATGGCTGGATCTTGAAAAGCATGCAGAGCAAAACAGAACATGAAACATCCGGAACAAACAAATCCACAGAGACAGAAAGTAGGTTAGTGTTTACTGAAACTGGAGGTGGGATGTGGAGGAGGAGGGGGAGGGTGGAAGCTAAGGTGGGGGGGCAGAGATTCTTTCTGAGGTAATAAAATCGTTCTAAAATTGACTATGTAGGTGGCTGCCTGTATCTGTGAAGACACTAAAACGATTGAATTATACACTTTAAAATAGATGGTGGCTCATGTGAGTTGTGGCTTCATGAAGCTATTTAAAAGGATATGCGTCAAGCCCTATCTTCCCGCCTGTGCTTCCTCTCATGGCTTTTGTTCTTCCCTCAGAGTCATGGCCAGGTCTCCTCCACAGCCCTTGGGGACTCCATGGTTCAGTATACACAAGTCCTGTCATATGGCTGCCTGTGGTTTAGACAAGCTCACTCCTGCCTCAGGGCCTTTGCACACACTGCCTGTGACCTGACTGCTCTCCCTGTCCCACTTGCTGGGTTCCCTCCAACATTCTTTTGTCATTGTTTGTCTTTCAACACTAGAGTGTCAGAGAGGAGGGGCTTAACTGTTGTGTTTACTACTCTGTGCACCTCAGCACCTATCACAGGGCCAAGACGCTCAAAACCATCTAAAAAAACGCGTGAAATTTGCTGTCGATATTGTGGCTGGGGCCCACCCTCTACTGCAGGGTGTTCATGCCTGCACCTCTCAACTGGCCTGGAACTTGCTATGTAGACCAGGCTGGCCTCGAACTCAGAGATCCGCCTGCCTCTGCCTCCTGAGCGCTGGGACTAAAGGCCTGTGCCATGGGTAGTCTCTCACTTTTGAATTCACTGCTCTGTCGCTCCCCCACTCTCATGAGCATCATTCTCTTTGTACAAAGGAGAAACATGCTCCTAAAAGATGAGTGGGACACAGGTGACTACATCTGAGTATCACAGAGAAGCTGTCCCAATGGGGAAATGTAGATATTTCCTCTAGGCCTGATGTGGCCTGCACAGTCCTGGGGCGGGGTTCCTGTGGTTAGCTCAGAAGACCTTGACCCACAGCCATGGCTGGGAAGCAAGCAGAACCAAACAGTGATGCTAGGCCTACATTAATGGTGGTCAGCTGCTGACATTGCCTAATGCAAGGATGGGAGGGGGAGCCACCAGGCCCTTCCTGCTGTCCCCAGCCACCAGGGAGCTGGGACCCCAGTAATGTAGCTGTAGCTGCCATGAGTCATCACCCATGCTGGGAGGGGGCTTTTAAGACCACTGTTTTCGAAAAAAGAACTCTTAGGCCCTTTTTTTTTTTCGTCTTTTATATATAGGGTCTCCCTATAGCCCCAGCTGGCTTGAAGTTCACTATGTAGGCCAGGCTGGCCTTGAACTCACAGAGATTCACCTCCCTCTGCTTCTTGAGTGCTAGGATTAAAAGTGTGCACCACCACACACCCAGCCCTTATTTTATATTTTTATTATGTGTGTATGAGTGTATTTCCTGTGTGTGTGTAAGTGCACCTGTGTCATGCAATGCCTGCAAAGGCCAGAAAAGGGCATTGGATCCCCTGGACCTGAAATTATAGATGGTTGTTAGCTGCCATGTGGGTGCTGGGAACTGAACCCAGGTCCTCTGCAAGAACAGCCAGTGCTCTCAACCGCTGAGCCATCTCTCTAGCCTTGATGCAGCTGCTTGTGAGTCACCCCATGCTCCTGTAAGTAATTCCTCACCCCCATGCCTAAAATTAAGCCTTATAAACACATTGGTTTCACCAAGCTGATGTGGATGGAACTGTTTCTTTGGCCTCCCTCTGGGCTGAATAAATGTTTCTTTTGTTTATTTTTGGTGTTTTGAGACAGGGTCTCATATAGCCCAGGTGGCCTTTGAATTTGCTATGTTGCTGAGGATAGATTTGAACTCCTGACCCTCTTATCTCCACCTCCTAGACGCTGGGATTACAAGCATATGCCATTATGCCTGCCTCTGCCTCCCAAGAGCTGGGATTAAAGGCATGTACTACCACGCTTGGCCCAAATAGACATTTGGGCCTTTATATCTTCCCGGGAAGAGTCATTCAGTGCCTCCAGAGCTGGTGTTTGTACCTGGTATTTGTTAGTGGAGTTGAAGGGAATCTCAGCCACCTTCTTGTTGCGCTCCCGCATCAGCTTCACAGAGCCTGAGGACAACTCGATGCACTTGAGCAGGGCAGACTCGGAGGCATCCCCAGCCACGTCCCTCTGCAGCAGGCAGAGAGCCAGGTCAGTCAGAAGTACAGATCAGGTGACACAGGTGTGTGTATGGGGGGGGGTTACTCAGGCAGCTTCACCCACCTTCAGCACAGGGATGTTGTCCTGCCCACCCTTGAAGACAGCACGGTTGCAGAGCCCGGCAATGTGGGACAGGGCCACCCAGGTATGTGAACTCTTGTCGAAAGATGTCCCTGAAGGAGATGCATGTGAGGTCAATGGGTTCCCCAGGGCCAAGTGCCCCAAGTCCCCACCCTGGGACCCCACTGACCTGACTGATCTTCAGTGGTGTCAGCCTCGTGGATCTGGTTGTCAAACCACATGTGGGCGACTGTCATGCGGTTCTGGGTTAGGGTCCCCGTCTTGTCTGAACAGATGGTGGATGTGGATCCCAAGGTCTCCACAGCTTCCAGGTTCTTTACCAGACAGTTCTTCCGAGCCATGCGCTTGGCTGTCAGCGTCAGACACACCTGGTGGACCGGCAAGGGTTGGGGTGCTTCAGGGAGCAGCAGGGGTAGTTGAGCCACACAGATGTCCATAGCCCACCTGCCCTGCCTCTGCAAGAATCCTATGTTTCAACCAGGACCGTGGAACAAGTATCAAACAGCAATGTGTGTGACAGGTGCAGAGCAAGAGAAACAGATTCAGATGTCCCCATCCCCCCAAACACACAGTAGAATGTTCACAGCACCAAGAAACTCAAACTCAAAACACTTGAACTGTCTACCACAGGCAGAAAGGATAAATTAGGGAATCAAAGACAGAATAGTATTTACCAAGGAAAAAGAATAAACCATTGCTGTCTACGACCACACGTAGGAAGTTCAGTAACGTGTTGTTCAGTAAAAACAGCCAAATAAGAACAAGGTGTGGTGACGCATGCCCGTGATCCCAGCACTTGGGAAGCTGAGGCGGCAGGATTCCTCGTGCAAGACTAGACTGAACTACATGAGACTGCCCCAGCCCCCAAAGCAGATCAAGATAGGCACTCATGAGAGTTATTCCATTGGCTTTAAATTTGGGAAAAGGTGAAATTAATCTATGCTGTTAGAAGTCAGATTTAGAGCTGGCTTCCTGTTGGGGGGCACGGGGGCTGAATGAGGTCATGAGGAGAATTCTTTGGGACTTAATCTGGGGCAGCTGAGATGGTGTGTTCATGAAGAGGCAGGCCCTTTGGGTAGACACTGTGTATGTAAAAAGCCTTTGATACGTGGTAGTTTTGAACATGCTGACCCATCACAGTCTGGATTTACATGTTGCCTAAAAGGATGTTGGAACAGAGTAGTAGTTCTAAGATGGTCTCATCTTTGGGCCTTGAAAACCATACTTAGGGGACTAGCGGTATAGCGGGGTTCAGACTACATGCTTAGCATGCATGAGACCCTGTGTTCCACCCCCAGCACCGTGAGCCAAGGAAAGAAGAAAACCAGCTGTGCATGGTGGACTACATGTGTAATCTCAGTCCTCAAGAGGCTAAGGCAGAAGGAACGTGAGTTTGAGGCCAGCCTAGGCTACTACATAGCGAGTTGAAGGCCAGATTCAGCCACATTGTGAGATCCTGTTTCAAAAAGTCAGAAGGAAAGTCTGGCATGGTAGTACATGCCTTTAATACCAGCACTGGGGAGGCAGAGGCAGGCAAATCTCTGTGAGATTGAGGCCAGCCTGGTCTATATAGTGAATTCCAGGCCAACTGTGACTGTAGGGAGACCTTGTCTATAAACATTTTTAATAAGTCAGGAGAGCTTCAGGAAGAGGAGGAAGAGGAGGAAAAAGAGGAGGAGGAGGAGGCCTCTTCTACCAGGTGGTTGTTTTATACCTTGTGCCCACCCTTAGCACTTGAGAGGTTGATGCAGGAGGATTACCACAAGTTTGGGGGCAGCCTATGCTACATACTGACATCCAGGAAAGCCTGGACCACAATGAGACTTTGTCTCAAAAAAACAAAAGGATGCCTCCCCCCTCAAGCTGAGGACCTATAGACAATTGATGGCTGCTGGAGGAGGAGAGTCAGTTTTCTTCAGGGGTGTCGTCTCCTGGTAGGCTGACCATACTCCAGTGGACGGCCCCATAACTCTGCATAGATGGGCAGCACTAATTGGACTCAGTGAGTTAAAAAAAAAAAGGACACGAAGTTAGGAGGTGGGTGGGAGGGGGCTCTGGGAGGAGTTACAGGGAGGATTTAGGCGTGAATATGGTCAAAATACATATGTAATTAATTAATTAATTCTCAAAGAATTACTACAAATATATTTTTAAAAAACAAAAGGAGGGGGAGGCTGGAGAGATGGTTTATCAGTTAAGAGCACTGGCTGCTCTTGTAGAGGACCTGGGTTTAATTCCCAGCACACACATGGCAGCTAACAACCATCCATAATACTAGTTCCAGAGGATCCAACATCCTCTTCTGTCCTCCTCAGGCATCGCATGACACAGGTGCACTTACATACACATAGGCAATACACTCAAACACATCAAAAAATAAAAAAATAAAAGGGGAGAGGAGGGAGAGAGAGAGAGAGAGAGAGAGAGAGAGAGAGGGAGAGGGAGACAGGGAACCGTATTTAAGTGAAAATCCTACATATGTCTGGGGTGGGCACTGATGACTGGGTATGAGTGGTAGAGTATTACTTTATTTTAAAAAATTAACCTATTGGGCTGGTGAGATGGCTCAGTAGGTAAGAGCACTTGCTGCCAAGCCTGATAACCTGAGTTAGATCCCTGGAATCTACATGGTGGAAGGACAGAACAGACTGCCTAAAGTTGTCTTCTGATCTCATTTGTGTACCATGGCACACGTGCACGCACAAAAATAAATGTTACAAGATGTTTTTATAAATTAAACAACTCAAAATTTATTTTACGGGGCTGGAGAGATGGCTCAGTGGTTGAGAGCACTGGCTACTCTTGCAGAGGAAACTGGGTTCAAGTCCCAGCATCCATATGGTGGCTAACAGCTGTCTGTAACTCCAGTCCCAGGGTGATCTGACGCCTTCCTCTGACCTCCTTGGGCATTGCATGACACAGGTGCACTTACACACATGCAGGCAATACACTCATACACACAAAATAATTTTATTTATTATTTTTATTTTGTGTGTATGAGTGTATTGTCTGCATGTATGTGAGTGCAACTGTGTCGTGCATTGCCA
>NW_008349082.1:719616-722459 GCF_000622305.1 Nannospalax galili | reverse complement strand
GCAAGAGCAGTCAGTGCTCTTAACCGCTGAGCCATCTCTCCAGCCTCTTATTTTTAATTTTTAAATTTCATGTATATGAGTGTATTGCTTGCATGTAGGTATCATGCAATGCCCTCAGAGGTTAGAAGAGGGCATCATATCCCCTGGAACTGCAGTTATAGACAGTTGTTAGCTGCCATGTGGGTGCTGGGAATTGAACCCTGGTCTTCTGCAAGAGCAGCCAGTGCTCTTAACTACTGAGTCATCTCTCCAGACCCTTATAAACGTTTTTTAATTGAACTATTTTTCCAGTTTTGTCATGAGTGGATGCATCCTGGTTTTATGAGTTGATGATATTAAAAGGTGGTGAGACTATAGGTCTTTATGTTCCTGCAATGTTTATAGCATACTTCTTTGGTTTTGTGTGTGTGTGTGTGTGTGTGTGTGTGTGTGTGTATGTGTGTGTCTCAGGCATGTGTGTTTGGGTGCATGTGGAGGACAGAGGACAACCTCAGATGTCACTCCTCACCAGCAATGCTGTACACCCTTTTTTTTTTTTTGGTCTTTTTTGAGACAGGGTCTCTCTGTAGCCACAGCTGTCCTGGCACTCACTATGTAGACCAGGCTAGCCTTGAACTCACAGAGATCCATCTGCCTCTGCCTCCCGAGTACTGGGATTAAAGGTGTGCGCCACCACACCCGGCTATGTACACCTTATTTTGAGGCAAAGACTCTTATTGGTATGAAACCAGCTAATAGACCAGGCTAGCTGACTAAGGAGTGTAAGGGATCCCCATGTCTCCACCTCCTCAGCAAGTGCACACCAGCACACCTGGTTTTAAAATAGGGATTGTGAGGATCAAACTCAGGCCTCTGTGCTTGACCAGCAAGCACTTTAACAACTGAGCCATCTTCCAAACCCCTGTAAATTGGGACACTCTCAGAGATCCAGGCTCCTCCTCATTTAGAAATAGAAGCTTCACCATTCAATTCTCAAGTTGACCTTAATAAAAGCCCTGAAATTGGGCCTGACAGATGGCTCAGTGGGTAAAGGTACTTGCTGCCAAGCCTGATGACTTTAGATGGATCCTCAGGATCTACATTGTGGAAGAAAGAACTGATTCCTGGAAGTTTGCCTCTGACCTCCACACACTGGCAGGGGCACAACAGCGCACAGGCACACACAAACACATATGAAATAAATAAGTAATTACCTCAGCTCTTTCTCCCTCAGACTCAGGGGTCCAGGCCCCAGACCATCTCTCTCAGATCCAAGGGTTCAGGCCCCAGCCTCCCTCCCTCTGACCCGGGGGTCCAGGCCCCAGCCTCCCTCCCTCTGACCCAGGGGTCCAGGCCCCAGCCCTCCTCCCTCACGCCCAGGGGTCCAGGCCCCAGCCTCCCTCCCTCTGACCCAGGGGTCCAGGCCCCAGCCTCCCTCCTTCTGACTCAGGGGTCCGGACCCCAGTCCTCCTCCCTCACACCCAGGGGTCCAGGCCCCAACCTCCCTCCTTCTGACTCAGGGGTCCAGACCCCAGCCTCCCTCCTTCTGACTCAGGGGTCCAGGCCCCAGCCTCCCTCCTTCTGACTCAGGGGTCCAGGCCCCAGCCCTCCTCCCTCAGGATCAGTGGTCTCAGCCCTCTTCCCTCGGGTCCTGGCTTCAGCCCTCCTTCCTCAAGCCCAGGGTTCTCAACCCTCCTCCCTCACACCCAGGGCACTCAGGGGTCCAGGCCCCAGCTGTCCTCCCTCACACCCAGGGGTCCAGGCCCCAGCCCTCCTCCCTCAGGATCAGGGGTCTCATCCCTCTTCCCTTGGGTCCTGACTTCAGCCCTCCTCCCTTGGGGTTCAGCCTTACAGTAACAGTAGCCAGCAGCCCCTCTGGGACATTAGCCACAATGATTCCAATGAGGAAGATGACAGCTTCCAGCCAGGTGTATCCAAGAATGAGGGAGAGGATGAAGAAGGAGACACCCAGGAAGACAGCCACGCCGGTGATGAGCTGGATGAAGTGCTCAATCTCAATGGCGATGGGCGTCTTGCCCACCTCCAGGCCTGAGGCCAGGGTGGCGATGCGGCCCATGACAGTGCGGTCACCTGTGGCTACCACCACACCCCGAGCAGTGCCTGTGGAGCCAGAGGGAGAGGCTCAGGTAAAGGCTGTAGGGCCCCAACCTTCTGGCCCACATCCTTCTGCCTCCTCAGACTCCGGTGCTCCCCGCCACCCTCACCTTCTACACAGTTGGTGGAAAAGAAGGTGATGTTCCGAGTTTCCAAGGGGTTGTCATGTGTGCAGTCTGGAGAGCGGGTCTGGGGCTCAGATTCGCCGGTCAATGAGGAGTTGTCCACCTGGGGATAGGGCCAACAGAGATAGGGTTCAGCGCAAGGCTTGGGATCAGAAAGCACATGACCAAGGGAGACTAGTTTTGTAAACCCTAGGTACATAGAGGTTATAGAAAGAAGACTGGGACCCCTGGTGGTAGGTCTGTGGCATCTGGGAAGCCAGGAATGTTAAAAGACATGGTGCAGGTACAGGACAGTTTGCCAAGATCTAAAGTCCCTCAGAGTTTCTGAGGGAGGAGGGCTGGGCCTGACCTGTGAGTCCGAGGGAGGAGGGCTGGGCCTGAACCTCTGAGTCCGAGGGAGGAGGGCTGGGCCTGAACCTCTGAGTCTGAGGGAGGAGGGCTGGGATTTGGATCCTCAGGTCAGAGACAGGTGAGTCAGGGCGTGGACTCCTGGCTCAGGGGGAGCAAGGCTGGGGTTTTAACCAATATATGTGTGTGTACATATATATATATATATATATATATATACACACACACATATATATGTTCTTTTGTGGGTGGTTTTTTATATAATGTCTTTTATTT
>NW_008349082.1:673314-719386 GCF_000622305.1 Nannospalax galili | reverse complement strand
TTTTGAGACAGGGTCTCCCTGTAGCCCCAGCTGTCCTGGAGCTCACTATGTACACCAGGCTGGCCTTGAACTCACAGAGATCCACCTGCTTCTGCCTCCTGAGTGCTGGGATTAAAGGCATGCGCCACCATGCCCGGCTCAACCCTTAGATTTTAAGTGAAGAAGTCTGGACACCACAGTCTGAAGGAGAGTTGAGGCCTGGACCTTTGGGTCAGTGAGAAAAAGGCTGGGGTTCGGTATGAGGGAAGAGGATTATAGGGTGTGAAGTTCATAGTCTGGTAGGAGGATTTCAGGGGGTTTTCCTTCTTATTCTTGGGACAGGAGGGCAGAATTAGGACCCAATAATCTGGCCCACCTTGCAGCCATGTGCTGAGATGATGCGCAGGTCAGCTGGGACTCGATCTCCACCCTTGATCTCCACTAGGTCTCCGACCACTACCTCCTCAGCATTGACCTGCATCTTCTCACCTTCCCGGATCACTAGGGCTTGCTGGGTATGAGACAGAGAAGAGTGAACGCCCACATCCCCTGTGCCCAGAGCTCCCTGGGCACCAAGTACTTGGCCACTTCCTTCTGAGCCCTACCCAAGCCCTCCTTACCTGGGGAACCATGTTCTTGAAGGATTCCATGATCTTGGAGCTCTTGGCCTCTTGGTAGTAGGAGAAGCAGCCGGTGATGATTACCACAGCTGCCAGCACGATGCCCAGGTATAGCTGTGGGGACATAGCAGGACACCAGGTCCCAGCTTCCTGTGGTTGTTCCCTACTGGCCTCCCCACCCCAGGTCAATGGAGTCTGGGAAGAAGGTTCATGTCTGTGTTTGTGTTCATTTGAGGATCTGTGAGTGTTTCTGTGAGGCTGTGTATGTCTGAGTTATCTTGTCCATGGCTGTGTTTGAATCTCTGGAAAGATCAGTATCTTTGGTTTGTATGCCTGTCTGTCTACTTATAGTTCTAAATGCTTGGCATTGCATTTTGGGAACTGTTTGTGTTTGAGTCTCTTTCTATTAGCTTGCTGTCTTTTATTTTTATTATTTTTTAATTTTATGTGTACGAGTGTATTGCCTATGTGTATGTAGGTGTACCTGTGTTGTGCAATGCCAGTGGAGGTCAGAAGAGAGCATCAGATCCCCTGGAACTGGAGTTACCAGACACCATGGTTAGTCGCCATGTGGGTGCTGGGAATCAAACCCGGATCCTCTGCAAGAGTAGCCAGTGCTCTTAACCACTAAGCCATCTCTCCAGCCCCTTTCTTTCTTTTTCTTTCTTTCTTTCTTTCTTTCTTTCTTTTTTTTATTTTTATGTGTATGAGTGTATTGCCTGCATGTATGTAAGTGCACTGTGTCGTGCAATGCCGTGGAGGTCAGAAGAGGACTTCACATTCCCCTGGAACTGGAGTTAAGGATGGTTTGTAGCTGCCATGAGGGTGCTGGGAATCGAACCTGGGTCCTCTGCAAGAGCAGTCAGTGCTCTTAACCACTGAGCCATCTCTATTTTTTAAAAAATTATTTATCTTTTTTTTTCGGTCTTTTTTGAGACAGGGTCTCCTTGTAGCCCCAGCTGGCTTGAAACTCACAGAGATTCACCTGCCTGCACCTCCCAAGTGCTGGGATTAGAGGTGTGTACCACCACACCTGGCATAAAAATTATTTATTTTTTTATAAAAAAGCTTGAGACAGGGTCTCACTGTGTAGCCCTGGCCTAGAGCTTCTGCTATAGACCAGGATGGCCTCAATCTCACAGAGATTCACCTGCCTCTGCCTCCCCTCCTGAGTGCTGGGATTAAAGACACACACCACTGTGTCTGGCCATTACTTAATTTTTTATGTTTTGTGCAGGCGCCTCTGCACATTTGAGCAGGCCAGAGAAGGAGGTCAGGTGTCCTGCTCTATCCTTCTTCAATCCCTTAAGATGGGGTCTCTCACTGAACATGGATCTAGGCTGGTGACTAGCAAGACCCAGTGATCCTCCTGTGTCCATTTCCCAACAGCACTGGGGTTACGAAGATGTGCTGCTATGCCCAGCTCTTTATGTGAGTTCTGGGGATTTGAACTCAGGTCCTCATATTTGTGCAGCAAGTGCTTTTAAAACTTGCTGAGCCATCTCCCCACCCTCTCCTCACCCATGTGGTATGTGTATGTGTGTGTGTGTGTGTGTGTGTGTGTGTGTATACATTCCCCGATATGTACATGGAGGTTAGAGGACAACTGAACAACTTTGAGTATCATTCCTTATGACACCATTCACCTTTTATACTTTTTTTACATGGCCTGGGATTTAGCAGGTAGGCTAAACTGGCCGACCAGGGATCCCCAGGGAACTGCCTGTCTGCCCTTCCCCAGTGCTGGGATTACAAGTGTTCACTACCTAGTACCACACCCAGTTTTTGTCTGTTTGCTTGATTTTTAGTTTTTTGGCGACAGACTCTCACTATGTAACCCTAACTGGCCTGAAACTAACTTTGTAGACCAGGCTGGCCTGGAACTCAGAGAGAGAGCTGCCTGTCTCTGCCTCCCAAGTGCTGGGATTAAAGGTGTGCACCACTACACCTGGCTCACACCTAGTTACGTGAGTTCTAGAGATAGAACTCAGGTCTCCATGCTCGAAAGGCAAGCACTTTATCCAGTGAGCTATCACCTCAGCCCCTGTTTTATTATTATTGTTATTTTCTCAAGACGAGTTTTCACACTGCCCAGACTGGTCTGGAACTTTCCACAAAACAGAGGATAATCTTGAGCTGCTGATCCTCCTGCCTCCACCTCTGGAGTCCCAGGACTTCAAGCATGTGCCACCACCACATCCAGCTTTGTCTTTTGGTTTTCTGAGTAAGATCTTGCCATGCGGCCTGTGCGGCTCTTGAACTTGGGATCCCACCTCAGCCTCCCTAATGCTGGCATGACAGGTGTGTGCCACCACACCTTGCTTTTGCCAAGACTGCACCTGGGTCTGTGCCTGTGTGTCTGTCTGAGGCGGTGTGTTTGATTCACGTGAGAATTTCTGTGCAACTGTGGGTGGGTCTGTGTCCATAGGGGTGGGAACTGTGGCAACCTTGTCTCACATCTGTCTGGCTCCTGGGCTGGACAGGTGGGCCTTGACTCATCAGCAAGTACCCAGGTATCTACCTGAACACAGTTCTCATCTCTAGGCATCTGTCAGGTTGTGACCACCTAATGATACCTGCGCTCAAGGCTGCTGAGGTCAGAGGACCTTAGGCCAGAACTCCAGCTCATTCCTTCAACTACTGATCCTCCTGCCTTAGTTTCCCTAGTGCTGGGATTATAGGTGCACGTTCCCGTACCCAGTTTTATATGGTACTGGGGACTGAACTGAAGGCTTCATGCATGCTAGGTAAGCACTCTACCAACTCAACTACATCTTTTCTTTCCTTCCTTCCTTTCCTCCTTCCTTCCTTTCTTCTTTTTCTTTCTTTCTGTTTTATTTTATAATTATTGTTCTTTTTTCTTTTTTGAGACAGGGTCTCCCTGTAGCCCCAGCAGGCCTGGAAGTCATCATGTAGACCAGGCTGGCCTTGCTCTCACAGAGATCTGCCTGCCTCTGCTTCCCAAGTGCTGGGATTAAAGGTGTGTCCCACCACACCCAGCTATTTTTTTTTTTGAGACAAGGTCTCCTTATAGCACCAGCTGGCCTGAATCTCACAGAGTTCACCTGCTTCTGCCTCCCAAGTGCTGGGATTAAAGGCATGAGCCACTATGACCAGTTCTTTTTTCTATAAAAAAATTTGTTTGTGTGTGCATGTGTATACATTGTGTGTGTGTACACTTGTGAATGTCGGTGTGTGTGTGTGTGTGTGTGTGCGCACGCATGTATGTGTGTGTGCACGCATGCAGGTCAGAGGACAACCTCAGGTGTCAATTCTTGTCTTCCATTTTGTTTGAAATAAGGTCTCTTGTTTTCCCACTCTGCATGTCAGGCTAGGGCTCACAGTCAGCTTCCAGGGCTTCTGGTTCCAGCCTTCCATTTTCCTATAACTGGAGTGCTGGGATGGCATGCTGGGATTATAAATGCATTCTGTTGTGTTTGGCTTTATTTTTTTATTTTTATTTTTTTATTTTCTTTTTGTCTTTTTGAGACAGGGTCTCCCTGGTCTGGATTTACTATGGAGACCAGGCTGGCCTCGAACTCACAGAGATCTGCCTGCCTCTGCCTCCCGAGTGCTGGGACTATGCAGGTTCTTATATGTGGATTCAAGCTCAGGTCCTCATACCTGCATGACAAATGCTTTATCCACTGAGACACTTTCCTGCCCTCTCTCCAAGTTTTGAGACAGGATTTGCTATGTAACCTAAGTCGGCATCAAACTCATGATTTTCCTGCCTCAGTCCTCTGAGTGCTAGGCTAACAGCTGTGTGCCACCACATACATGCCCCACCCAGGCTGAGAACTGAGCCCAGGTCCTCATGAAAGTCAGCCAAATAAGTGTTTATCACTGAGCCATACCCCACCTCTCTTAGGCCATTCTGAGATCTGTTTTCTTTCTGATATTGTTTTCTCAGACATAAATATAACAGTTAGATGCGGAAAGAAAAGAGAGTAGGCTTTGAAAGTCTACACAGGGAGATGTGGCTATGTGTATTCCTCTGTGTGTGTGTGTATGTGTGTGTGTGTGTGTGTGTGTGTGTGTGTGTGTGCGTGCGTGGTGTGTGCATGTGCGTGCCCTGGAGAGTACTCACATTGTCACCAGAAGGGTCATCTTCAGTGCCTGCCTGGATGCCATAGGCCAGGAAGCAGAGGATGGCCCCGATCCATAGCAGGATGGAGAAGCCCCCAAAGAGCTGTCGACAGAACTTGACCCATTCTGGGGTGGTAGGTGGTGGTGTGAGTGCATTAGGCCCATCTCGGGCCAGGATCTCCTGGGCTTTGCTGTGTGTCAGACCCTAGGAGACATGGGACTCACATAGAACCCTCCTTGACAGGCCCTGGCACGCCAACCCAACACCAGTATCTCCAAGCACCCCGGATACCAGACCCCAGCCCTCCTCCCTCAGACCCAGGGCCCCAAACTCAGCCATCAGGACCTCAGGCATCCTCACCTGCACGCAATCAGTGTTGTATTTCCGGCAGACCTCTTCTACTGACATCTTGTGCTCTGTCTGAGGAACAGGAGTTTGGGGGAGATGGTGAGACACAGCCTCTCTGGGCAGGTAGGCTATTCTGGGGTGGTGCTCGGGGGGTGACTTACCATAGCCACCTCCTTCTTGAGGTCATCCAAGTCCCGGCGCTCCTTGGCCTTGTTTTTCTTGGGCGAGCCCTTGTCATCTTTCTTGTCCTGCGAGGTGGCGACATGATAGTTGTCAGAGCCACCAGACTGCGGGCGAGAAGGGGTTCCAGAGCAACACTGGCCCTGCGTGCCCCACCCTGATCGTGGCCTGCCTTCTGCATCTATGGGTTGGGGTTGTCTCTGGGGGTCTCCATGTCTCTCAGGATCTCACTGTGTCTGCCTGGTGTCTTTGGGGACCCCTTCCCCCGAGCCTCTCAAGGCTTGTTTCATCTAGTTAGCTTCATTAACTGCTTCCAGGTGTCTCTGGGACTCTGTTCTCAGGGTCTCTGTTTCTCTCTTCAGATCTCTGAGTATCTCCTCTCTGTCTTTTTAAGTTTAAAGAATATTTATTTATTTATTTATTTATTTATTTATTTATTTATTTATTTATTTATTTTTATTTGTGTGTGTATGTGGAGATGGGAGGACAACCAGCAGGAGTCGGTTCTCTCCTTCTACCACGTGGGTTCCAGCAACTGAATGCATCAGGCTGGGTGACAAATGCCTTTACTCACTAAGCCATCCTGATAGCCCCTTTTTACTTTTTCTTTTCTTTTCTTTTTGCCTTTTTGAGACAGGGTCTCCCTGTAGTGAGACTGGTCTGGAATTTACTATGTAGACCAGGTTGAACGTACAGAGATCCACCTGCCTCTGCCTCCCAAGTCCTGGGATTAAAGGCATGGGCCACCCAAGTCCTGGGATTAAAGGAATGGTCCACTACGTATGAGCACTCTTCCTCCTCCTCCTCCTCCTCCTCCTCCTCCTCCTCTTCTTCTTCTTGAGACAGGGTCTTATTCTTTTTTTGTTTTTTGGTGTTTTTTTTTTTTTTTTTTTTTTTTTTTTGAGAACTCGCTAAGTAGACCAGGCCGGCCTGGAACTCACAGAGCTCCACCTGCCTCTGCCTCCTGAGTGCTGGAGTTAAAGGCATGGGCTACCACGCCTGCCTAGTCTTATTCTTTAGTTCAGGCTGGCCTAGAACTCACTACATAACTTAAGTTGGCCTAGAATTCCTGGCCTCAGTCCTCCTGCCTCAACCTCCCGAATGCTAGCCACCATGTCTGTCTAGTCTGGCTTTTTATCTCTGTCTCTCTCTGTCCTTCTCTCTCTCAACGGGTCTCATGTAGTCCAGGCTGTCCCTGAACTCCCCATGTAGCCAAGGATGACCTTGAATTTCTGATCCTCCACGTCCCCAGTGCTGAGATCACACCCTGTTTATGTGGTGACTGAACCCAGGGCTTTGTGCATGCTAAGCGAGCACTCTACCAGCTGAGCTACATCCCCAGCCCTCTGTGGTCCTTTCTTTCCTGGGCTTTTGTCTCTGGCTTTACCCCTTGTGGTCTGTCTGTCTGTCTTTCTTGATCTGTCTCTCCAGGTCAGTTTCATCTTTCTTGTTATTTGTCTCTTATCTTTTTTAACTTTTTATTTTATTATTTATTTATCATCATCATCATCATCATCTAGTCTTTTTTGAGACAGGGTCTCCCTGTAGCCCCAGCTGGTCTGGAACTCACTGTGTAGATCAGGCTGGCCTTGAACTCACAGAGATCCACCTGCCTCTGACTCCCAGTGCCTGGACTAAAGGTGTGCGCCACCACGGACAATTGTCTCCTATGTCTATCACCCCGTCTGTATGTGTCTCACCCAGGCTGTTTCTCTCTTACATCTCCTGTCATTTTATGTTGTCTCTGTCCCCCTGTGTCTCGGTCCGTGACTGTGTCTCATCACTTTGGTCTCTGGTTCCTTCCATCTCTGTCTCATACACTGTCTGCCCAATCTTTCTCGATTTCTCTCTGAGCCTGGCTGAACTCCGGTCTGTCTGACTCTCTGGGGTCTCTCCACCAGGTGGTGTCTGCTGAGATCTCAGATACTCTCCGAGGGCCTGTGCCATCCATGTCTTTCTGTCTTCTGCCGTCTCCCTCTGTCAGGGTGTCTCTGTCCTCATCTCTCAGGCCATTTCCTGCTCTTCCACCTGGTTCTCTCCTGTGTCACCCTCTTCTCTGGTTGGTCTTGCTCTGAGATCTTTCTCTCTCTGTCTTTCTCTCTTGTCTCTCTTACTATCTCACTCTGGGATTTTCCTGTCTAGCTCTCTCTGTGTCACTGTGAGTCTGTCTCTTTTGTTTCATTATGAGAACGTCCTCTCTATCCATCTCTATGTCTCACTCTCTCCCAGATCTTCCCCAACTCTCTCTGTGTCTCTGTCTCACTTTAGGATTGTTCTCTTTCTCTCTCAGAACTTTCTTCTGCCTCCCACTCTCTCTCCCTCTCTCTCTCTCCCTCTCCCTCCCTCTTTCCCTCTCTCCCTTTCCCTCTCTCTCACTCTATCTTTCCCTATCTCCCTCTCTGTCTCCCTCTCTCTGTGTCTCTCTCCCTCTCTCTCCCTTTCTCTCCCTCTCCCTCTGTCTCCCTCTCTCTGTCTCTCTTTCTCTCCCTCTCTCTTATCTTTGTCTCTCTCCTTCTGACTATGTAGGCCTGGCTGGCCTAGAACTCATTATGTAGAGCAGGCTGGTCTCAGACTTGTGGTGATCCACCTGCCTCTGCCTCCTCAGTTCTGAGATGGCAGGTATGAGCCATCCATCATACCCAGATCTGTCTCTGTTTCCAATGGTCTCTTTCTACTTTTGTCTGCCTGTCTCTCCCTGCTCTTTGATTCTCTTTCTTCCTACTTTGGTCTTTCAAGTTCAAGGTCTCACTGGAGGTCACTGACCCTGTCTTCTCAACATAGCTCTTTGCCTGACTTCTCTCCCTCCCTGTGGATGTCACAGTCAAAGGTCTCAGCAGATCTTGGGAGACCCCCCACAGGCCAGGCAACTAATGAATTCAAAGGGGTCTCCGGATGTCAGTGACAGCTGGGACAAAGACCCAGGAGAGGAGGCAGTGTGCTGCTATAAGCAGACACTTCTGAGGGCTTTCATGGACAAGATGTGGACCTGACTTCTCTCCTGTGGACAGCTAGGAAACACAGATGGTCTTGGACAGGGGATGGCATAGT
The DNA here is from genome assembly GCF_000622305.1 of Nannospalax galili. Lineage (NCBI taxonomy): Eukaryota > Metazoa > Chordata > Mammalia > Rodentia > Spalacidae > Nannospalax > Nannospalax galili. The sequence goes on along the minus strand of NW_008349082.1, from coordinate 711,121 downwards.
CAGGACTTGAGGAACAAGCAGGAACTTGGAGGGGGTGAATTTGGGGTGAGGAGAATAAGAGAGAAGCCTCAGGCTGGTTTGAGCATGTGTCATGAGAGGATGGGACTGAGCCCCCTTCCTGTTTAGTAGCCTTGGCAAATACAGAGAGTGGTGTCCGAGGTTGGCAGGAGAGGTGTGCTGAGGTTGAATGCTTACAGAGGGCTGCTGACAGATCCTGTGGGCCCAGAGCCAAGCTGGGATCCCAGGCTCAGCAGGGCTCAGTGCTAATCTCCTTGTGACCTTATAGCAGGTGCCTGAGGTGCCTGCTGTCTGCCCCAAACCCAGGGCTGAGTTCAGGAATATAAGGAGGGGCCACAGCCTTAGAGGCCTGGGAACCCCAAGGAGGGTGCACTGGGGAGGCGGGAGCTTGGACCCAGGCCAGCCCTGCAGCAGCACTGCGTCTTAGACAAGGAAGCATGGAGACTAGGGGACAGGAGGCTGGTCCACCACCCTGAACACTATGCTACAGGGTGGCATGTCACCCTCTGCAGGTGAGGCAGATACATGGAGAGATGTGGAGACAGTAAGTCATCAGGTCAGGGTGGAGATGTGAGCAGGGTGACAGGAGTGAGGAGAGATGGGGTCTGGCAGAAATGGGAGACCTATGAGAGCTAAAAATGTGCTAAGATTCCTGGGTCTGAGAGAGGAGACTGAGCCTGGACCCCTGGTTCTGAGAGAGGAGGCTAGACCTGAACTTCTGGGTTTGAGGGAGGAGACCTGGGGTCTGGAGTTCTGGGTCTGAGGGAGGGGGGCTGGTGTCTGGACCTCCACATCTGAGGGAAGGGAGCTGGGGAACCCAGTTCCCTGATAACCAATCCTTAGCTCCTGTTTGCCCTTGCCATGACCAGACTCCCTGGGGGTGGCTTCCATCTGTTGGCATGAGGAGCTGAGGCTTTCCCAGGAAAGGCAGGAAGCCCAGATGGGCGCACTGCAGGGCGGGAGCACCTCTGGGGTGGGGGACATGCCCGTCTTGCTGTAGCCTGCCTCTGCGGCTCCTAGCCATTTTCCACACTGTCCACCTCGCTGATGTCTGCATGGCTCATGTAGACTCTGAATCTCCCCAGCCTCCCACCTCAGGGTACCTGTGACTCTCATGTCTAAACACTTCTACCTTGACCCCCCTTCCAACCTCAGCCTCTTCTTCCCGTCATTCAGGTGCTTTTTATTTATTTCTTTTTCTTCGAAGATAGGAAATGTCTCTCCTTTGTTTTTCCATGGCATGCTCAGTTTCTCATTTTGTCTTTTCTGTATCTTGGCGTGTCTGTTCGTTGTCTCTGTCCCTCGCTTTGTTTCTGTCATGTCTCTTTCTTTGGTTCTCAATGTCTCTTCCTCTCTGCCCATTTTTTCTGTCTTTCCATGTGTTTGTCTCTCTTCCACATCTACACCCTTTGCCTTCCTTCTTCTCCTCAATTCTTTTCCTGAGACCACCCCTTCCCGCTCATCATTAATCCTCAGTCTCCTCCAATCTTCCCACTCTCCCCAGTTCCATTCCACTTACCTGAAAGCCATCACTGACTCCCATCCTCCCTTTTCTCCCTAATCCACCCCCACCCAGTTCTCCCCACCCCCCCTCACCCACCCAACCCACCTATCTGTAGCTCCATCCCCCACCTTCATCCTTAGGCCCTTCAGCCTTCATCCGCCATCTTTCCCCCCATCCCTCATATTCCCTTAGATTCTTCCATCCTGACCTTTTCTCTTCACCCTGTGGTCCCCAACCCACCCATCTACTTCCTGACAGCCTCCCCTAACCCTTCCCCAGACACAGAGGGAGGAATCCAGGGCTGCAGCAGGGGGTCAGGTGGTCAGTCGGGGAAGGAGGCAGCATCTGCTGGAGAGACTCACAGACAGAGAAGGACACACGGACACAGAGGCAAGGACATAGCAGGCATGCATGCTCCCCCCCCACCACATGGTTGCACTTGCACACCCTCAGCCAAGCTCTTGTCTGTCAGCTGTCTCTCTCCTGTTCCTTCCCCTCCTCCCGGCCCTCAAGTCTGCTCCCCCTAGATTAGGGGCTGCACACACTCTGCAGCCCCAGGCTGAGTACTGCAGAACACCCCCATCCAGGCCTGGAAGGAGAAAGGGAGGTCATCTCATGTCTATCCCACAGCCTGTACCTGTCTCTAGCCTGCCAGGGAACCAGGGGAGGAGAGGGGGGCTTGAATACCACCCCCACACTAACATAGCTCTCAGACACACCCAGATGTGCTACAGACTTTTAGACACAGGGTGGGGGCACAGATGGCTGCAGACCCTGGGGCTGGGGCTGGAGGGAGCCAGGAACACCCGCACATGCAACCACCCTCAAGCAACTGCATCCATGCAACTGCATTCATGCCACCGCGTTCACGCAAGGGGGCACACAGGTAACCTCACAAGGTCAAACGGGGATGCTAAGGGTCAGCCCCCGCCCCTGCGGACAATACCACCAACATGCGCCACAGACCCCCTTGGACTCAGCCATGCAACCGCACGATCTGGCTGGGATAGCCGGCTCACGGGTCCCCGCAGAGCTCCGGGGTCCGGGAGCCCCTGACTCCCACGCACCCCAATGTCACTGGACCCACAATGTCACACACGCAGCGCCCTGCAGACCCCAGCACCTACCCCCATCTTGACAGCTCCGCAGGGGTTGAGGCGGTTGGCGGGCGAGCGGGCGGCGGCCTCAGGCTGGGGGCCTCTGTAGCGCCCGCGCCTCGGTGGGAGCGTTCGTCCGCAGGTCTGTCTGTCTCACCGCGCAGAGGCTGCGGCTGCTACCGCTTCCTCCTCCTCATATGCCCGCGCCCGCGGGGGGAGGCGGCGCCGGCCAATCAGGAGCGCCGCAGCTCTGACGGACGGCCTGCTGCCCCGCCCCCGGTACTGCAGCTGTTCACCCCTCCTCAACCTCTTCTCTGCAAAGTGGCGATGCCACCGAGAAGCCTAGAAGCAGAGCACTGCGGGGGGCGCGGGGATCCCGGACACCCCCATGGTGGGGACCTAGAGACCCCCCCCCAATGTAGGAGCCTCAGAGGAAGAGGCACTGAGGGAGGAAGCACCCCGGAAACCTCCTCTTTCTGGGAATGGGTGGGCACAGGAAAGTCCCAGTGAACTGCAGTAAGGCAGGGACCCCAGAGCACCCTCCCCCCACTCTTGCAGTGTGTGTGTGTGTGTGTGTGTGTGTGTGTGTGTGTGTGTGTGGACCCAGGATTCTGTGTGGGCGCTGTTCAGGAGGAGGGTGCTGCAGGAGGGAAGGAAGCTCGAGGGGTGCACAAGACAACAGGAACGGCCTCAAATTGAGAAAGGGTGCTGCAGAGGGGGTAGGAGTCCTGAGACCACCCTCATTGCCACCTCATGACTGTGCTACCCGATGAGATTCAACCACACAGCATACAGCAAACAGCACAGCCGGGAGACAGGAAAGGCCCAGGAACACAGTCAGGCATCACCATCACATCCCCCTCCAGACCACCACAGGCTCACAACCACATCCTGTCACACACCAGCCAGTACTCTCACATATAACGTCATTGTCCCACAACCAGAAGTTCACAAACGGGTAAGAAGGAAATCCACGTAGACAATACACCTCTCACACCCATCTATCACGACAGACTCATAATCACGGTGCTTCAGCACCATGGAGAGCCCACACCTTGCAGCCGCACATCACACACTGCACCACAACTGACCTTGCACCATCTCATACTGAGAGCCACACCGTGCCACCGATGAGCCAACAGATCCCTTCACTTAGTACCATTGCACACACACAGGCCTCACACCTCCACCACACCACAGGAGCTTCTGTTGTCACTGTTGCATGATCACATGCCATCACACATATTGCTCCCAGTGTCTGGGTAATGAGAAAAGCCTCACAGCACAAAATGGCCAAATCGTTGTTGTGAACGACAGCTAACAATGTGTGCACACTCACACATAGCACGGTAATTCCAAGATAAGCCACAGGGCAACATCCCACACCTCTCACACATCACATAATGTAGCACAATCATGTATATCTTTGTTGCACCTCCAAACACTACACCCACATCACAGCATGTGTATGCACACACACAGACACACAGACGGCACCCACACCCCAGGCCTGCCACACACAGAGAACATCTATCAGCCTCTGCACTGGAGCCTGTGGAATCAGAGCCTCCCACCCCCATCCTGACACCACTTTACTCTGTGAGGAACACCCCAGACTCTCCTCCGGGATGATGATAGAAGACAGGGGTGTGGGGAGAGAGAGAATGTGCTCAACCCATGTTTTTTTTTTTTTTCAGAATGGGGTATCCTCCCCACCTGAGGGAGTTGAGGTGTGAGGATTCAGGCCAGGAAGAGGAAGTGAATTCGATGTGTAGGGTTGAGAGTGGGATGGAAGAAGGTTAAGATTAAGATGATCCTGGTCTCAGGAAGATGTATGAAAGGCTGCAGGTCAAAAGTCAGAGACAAAGAGACACAGAGAGATCATCTTAGACAGGGATGGGGGCTTCCGTCAGCATTCAGAGCTTTATCTCAATCCTGTTCTCTGACCTGTCCCCATCCCTCCTGCGGTCCCTTGTTGCCATGGTAACAGGAAGGCTGACTGCAGCAAAGGAGGCTGGGCCTGCAGATCAGGCTGTTGCCATGGAGACAAGGAGAGGAGGAGGAGCCCTATCTTTTAATCCAGGTGCATTGCTCTCAGACACCCCTTTCCCAGCTCTGTCCCCTTCCCCCAGGATGGAGAGCTTGTTAACATTTGTCCATCTGTTCCTTCCTTCCCTCAATACGTTGGTCTGGAGGTCTAGTCCTGATCCATAGAGGACAAGATTGGAGAGGCAGAGAAGGCTAGGGGTGTTAAGGAGGTCTAGACCCCAGGAGCTCTATGCTCATCTCCTGTCCTCCAGCCAGGTTTGGGGAAGCTGAGGCTCTCCACTTCCCACATCCCACCCCAGAACCCCTCAAGCACTCCCTCCTTAGACACAAGCCTGGCCAGACTGACTGTGCAGCATGCTCCCAGTGTGAGGAGGGAGGGAAGACTTAGGAAGGTCATGGGGATGGAGGAAGATTGGGGTGAGGGATGGAAGGAGAAACATTAAGAGATACAGACAGGCACACTCCAGAGCCAGAGAGAGTTACAGGCAGAAGACAGAACTGCAAGTGTAGATATGAGAAACCAGGAAGACAGCAATTGAAGGGTTCAGTGAAGGTGACATGGACACAGGGCACCTTAGAGAGACAGGCAGGGAACACGTTTGCAAAACTGGGAGAACCAGAGATAGGTAGGGAGTGACTCAGAGGGGAACCTCGGTGAAGAAGAGTTCAGATATGGAGACAGCAGAGATGCTGAGGCTGGCCCTGAAGGGCACACACTGAGCAAGTGTCTGAGATAGAGGGGAGCAGGTGGAGACTGGAGCGTGAAGAAGCCTGGCATGGGGGTGCGGCAAGCGGGGGGCCTCTTGGGGCGCGGTCCTCCCCCAAGGGGACTACGGAAGGCAGACAGACCCTGGCTGCTTGCTAAGCTCCAGGCTGGCAGCAGGGTGCTGAACGGACAGCTCCCGAGCTCCTGAGGCCGCTCGAGGGGGCGGGCCCAGCTCCTGCCCGCCACGTCCGGTTCTCTTCACTGTTCGGGTCTCCCTCTGGTCTTCATTTAACTTTCCATGACTTCCTGTCACCTCTACTCCAGTGCCCCTTGTCCCTCCTGTGTCATCTGAATGTACCCCCGCTGCAGGACTGTAGCTCCTTCTCCCATCTCTCTCCGCATCTCAGCATCTCTTCCCTCAGGCCTACCCGCTGGTGCTCCAGGCTCTTTCCACCCCTCACCCACTCTGCACGTCTCAAGATCTCTTTTCCTCTTCTGTACCCGTCTGCTTCTCCCCACCCCCGCTGCATCTCTCTCCCTTTTCTGCTCGGCCTCCTTTTGGCTCTGGCTATGTGACCTTCAGTCGTCCTTTCTCAGCTGCAGTTTCCACAGAAACCTCCAGTGAGGTGGGGGAAGGCAGGGACCGAAGGCGGACCCACCGTACTCCCAGCTCAACCAGTCCTTTAGCCCCCTCCCCCATTCCTCACTTCCCCTCTTAGGTAACACACTCAGCAGAAACACAGGGTCAGTCACACTTGAAGATGGTCTCACAGGGCTCTCTCCTCTCTCTCTCTCTCTCTCTCTCTCTCTCTCTCTCTCTCTCTCTCCCCCCCCTCCTAAGTCCTCGAACTATAGTCTAGGCTCATAACACCACGATAGGTGCCATCCCAGGCTTTAATACCTAGAAGAGTCCACAGGGCCTCCCCTCCCCCAGCCACATCTGGTTTCGGTTTCTCCTAGTCCCTGCTTCCAGTGTCTCCTCAGCTCCAGATCCCCGCATCTCTCCATCTGTCTCGGGGTCTCTGTCGCAGTCTCCCTCTGTCCTGAGAAAAGGTCACTGGGCAAGGGGCAGCCGCTGGGACCTGAGCTGACCTGCAGAGTGCAGGCATTGCCCAAAGTGGCGAGTGTGCAAATTTCTGGACAGACTCCCAGGGTTCCAGGTGCGCCCGATGCCCTTCCACCCCTAGGAAATGACACCCGGGTATCCCCAGTTTTGGGGTTTTCTTCTTTTTTTATTCCAACAGGGACTGAGATGTGGCAAGGGGAGGGATAGGGGCCCAACTGACCCTCTCCCTGGGGGCGTCTCATAGAAATTCTGAGGTTTCTCCCCCCCAAAAAAGAGAGAAAGAGAAGAGAGGAGGGGCACCAGGGGACACCCACATGTCCAGAGGCCCTCCCCACCTCCAGAAGGGTGGAGAGCCGTGTCAAGTCTTGGGGAGCCTGAGCAGTCCCAGGATGAGGTCCTCCCCCGCGGACCGCTTCCCGCCTCGTGGAGCAGCCTCCCATCATCCGCGGCCCTAGGAGTCCTCGGTCTCTGCGCTCCGCTCGCCCGCTGCGCGGGATGGAATGCGGGTGTCCGTGACACCCTCTCTGGAGTCCACTAGGGGCGCAGGCCGGCTCCCGAGCGGGGCTCGAACTTCCCCCGGAACTGAAGGCAAAATCGCGGCGTCTGGTCCCCCGCACGCTGGGCACGCAGACCGGCCGGGGCCCGGGGCGCATCGCGTCCCTGCAGTCAGTCCGGGCGCACGCTCGGCCCCGCCCACGGTCACTCGTGTTCCGCCAGCTCGCGGGGTCCGGCGGGGCCCGGCCGCGGCCGGGGTGGACTGGTGGCTTCACCCGGGGCACCCAGGCCACGCGGTGGCGCACCTGCCCCCGAGGCCCGCAGCGCCTGGATGCGCCGGCACTCCTGGCAGACCCGCACGTGCGTGCAGGGCGTGGGAGCCGCGGGCCGGGGCCCCCCAGGCGGCCCGGGGTCGTCCAGCAGGCGCTGCGGGCCCCCGTGCGCGCCGCCCGCATCCCCGCCCGCGCCAGCCGAGTAGAGCTTGCCGTTGCTGAGTCGCATCTCGCGGACTGCGCGCAGCGACAGCAGGGCCCGACTCGGGCCTCCCGGGCGCCGGCGCCGGCGGGAACGCGACGTCTTGCGGCAAGACACGGCGTGGCGCAGCTCCTGCAGCATCTCCTGGCAAACCGACACCTGCGGGCGGCGCGGGGCGGTCACCGTTGGGCGTGGGCCGCGCCCTCCCTCTGGCTACCGCAGCTTCTGGCTTTTTTCCCCCACCTCCACCTCCTTTCTGCACCTCGCAGTTCTCTTCCCTCAACCACGGCCAGTGTTTTTGTTTTGCCGCCCCCACACCCCATCTCTCTAGCCTGCTCTCGTCTCTATCTTTCCTTGGGCTTGTCTCTGAACCTGCCCCCACCTTCCCTCTCGTCCTTCCACACTAAATCCTCTGGCTGCCCCTAATCTTTCTCTACTTCTGCCATCTGAGTCCAGACACTGTTCTGGGCACTCAGGCTATATCAGAGAATAAATCAGAATCCTCAGACCTCAGGGATAGAGGGCTTGCCTGACAAGTCCTGGGTTCTATCCTCAGCAATGAAAAACAACCCCACCCTCTTGCAGGTTGGGTCATGGATGCAGAAACAGAAAATAGCAACTGTAAATAGGCATGTAATATGACAGACAAGTGCTTGGGAGAATAGTAAATAATATAAATCATAATAAAACAGAGGTGGAGAGTGTGGATGGGGAGGGCAGTTGAGGAAGCTGTCAGTGTCAAGACCTTTACATAAAGACTGAGTGAGCCCTGTGGAGACCTGGAGGAGAGCACTTCTAGACAGAAACCGCAGGGCAAAGAGGCTGGGGTGGGAGTGGCTTGGCAGGTGGGGTGGTGGGAGTGGGGAGAGAGGGAGGAGAGGAGGTCTCAGAGGAGCCAGATCAATTGGGTAAGGCCAGAAGACCATTATAAGGCTTTGGGGTTTACTTCAGGTCCAGCGGGAGCCATTAGAGTTTGGGTTTTCACAGGATCACTTGAGCTGTGCTTGGACTATAGGGAAACCAAGGGGACAGCAGAGTGCTCAGTGAGGAGCTCCTGGAAACCTCTGCAGAAGCAGACTGAAGCAGAGAGATGTGAGGAGGGGCCAGCGTGTGGGTCTAATGTGAAGGCAAGAGCCCACAGGATTGGCTAAGGAATCGTGAGAGAGAGGATGCAGTGAGGGATAACTCCCACACTTGGCCTGAGCAACTGGGAAGCTGGCTCTGCCTTACGGTCGGGCAGGAACTCAAGGCTGCACACGTATTATACTTCATTACTAGATACCGCTGTGAGGACCTCAGGGAGGGAGCTTCATTTACAAAGCCTGGCTCTGGGTGTGGTGGTAATCCCAGCACTTGGGAGGCTGAGGCAGGAGGATTGCTATAAGTTTTAAGCCATCATGGGCTACATAGTTTAGGGCCAGTAGGGGCTACATAGTGAGAATTTGTTAAAAAACAAACAAAAAAGGACCAGCAAGATGGCTCAGCAGGTGAAGGTGCTTGCCACCAAGTCTAATGACTTGAATTTGAACCCTAGGATCTACATGGTGGAAACAGAGAACTGACTTCTGAAAGTGGTCCTCTCACTTCCTCACATAGCTCCCTACTCACACAGAACTCAAACCAAACCAAACCAAATCAGCCAACCAACCAACCAAACAAACAAACAAACAAAAATCCCAATATGCAAAACCTTGGGCTCAGGGAAGATGCATGCTTGAGATATACATAACTTGGGGGTTATGTTACCCAGCCTCTGAGCTCCCACACCTTGGTGGTCATGGGATCCCATCTGACACTGTGTTAGGGTTGCTCTGAGTGACTGGATGTGGCCAGAATCTCGCATTTCTCTCCTGCCTTGCTCTCTCTTGGATTGCTTGCTCTGGGGGACATGAGCAGGAGGGCACTTAAGCAACCCAGTGAGAGATCCTCCTTCGAGGGACAGAAAGGCCTCCTGCCAACTGCCACTAAGTGTACACATTATGCTTTTTATTTCTTGTCTGGGATGTTTGATATCTAAAAATCTTTCAGGCTGGTGAAAGACTGCCCCTCCCCTATTAAAAAGCAAAGGGCTCAGCGGCCTTTCACATGTAAAACAAGGGATCATGGAATTTAGCCAGGAATGGTGGTGCAGACCTATAATCCCAGCTACTTGGGAGGCTAAAGCAGGATGATTGCAAGTTTAAGGCTATTCTGGGCTAGGAGGTGAGTTCAAGACAAGACTGGACAATTTAGTGAGACCCTATCTCAGAATAAAAAGGGAACATAGGGCTTGAGGATGCAGCTCAATGGTAGAGCACTTGCCTAGAATCTACCAGTGAGGGGACTGGGGCATGGCTCAGTGGCACATTTGCCTGACATGTTTGAAGCCCTTGGTCTGTCTCCGGTAACACACATACAAAAAAGACAGCCCCTATGTTCTGGGCTAGACCTGGTGGTATGCACTATTAATCCCAGCACTTGGGAGGCAGAGGCAGGCAGATCTTTGTGAGACTCAGGCCAGCCTAGTCTACATAGGAAGTTCCAAGCCAGCTAAGGCTATAGGGAGACCCTGTCTCAAAAGCAAAACAAGGGGCTGAAGAGATGACTCAGCAGTTAACAGCACTGGCTACTCTTGCAGAGGAGCTGGGTTCAGTTCCCAGCACCCATATAATGGCTCACAACCACTTCCAGGGGATCAGATGGTCTCCACAGGCATTGCATGATATGGGTGCACTTACATATATACAGGTAAAATACTCATACACATAAAAATAAGTAAATTTAAAACAAAACAAAAAAGACAACCCCTATGTTCCAAGCCTGCCAACATGATTAAAACTGGCCAGTCCTGAGCTGATGTATACTCTGCTTGGCCTTTTCCAGGGAAGCCACCAGGAAGACTGTGGCCTAGTCCCTTCCCCAACCCGACTCAAGGTGTTTCCCTGACTCAGGCTACTTCTCTCATGAATCCCAAGTAATAAAAATCTCCTTCAATGGCAGGATCTTAGATGGATGTAGTGACACATGCCTGTAATCCCAGTACTTGAGAAGCTGAGGCAAACTTGTAGAAATCCTCCTGCCACAAGTGCCAAGATTACAATCATGAGGCCACTACGTCTGGCTTGTTTGTTGTCTGTTTAATCTGTCTCTTTTTAAAATTTTTATTTTTATGTGTATGAGTGTTTTGCCTGCGTGTATGTAAATACACCATGTTAGCCTGAGTCCTCTGCAAGAACAGCAGCTAGTGCTCTTAGCCTCAGAGCCAGCTCTCAAAGCCCTCTGTCTCTTTTTGAAATGGTCTCATGTAGCCCAGGCTGGAATTGAACTCACTGTGTAGCAGAGGAGAGTCTTGAACTCCTGATTGACCACTTCCTGCCCCCACTTCCCAATGCTGGGATTTCAGGGGTGCACCACCACACCAGTTCTGCTTCTCTTCTCAGCCTCTGCCCCCCCCTTTCTTTCAGGGCCCTTTGCATCCTCTTCACTCCCTGGGCTCTCCTTCCTTCCTCTGTCACCTTGGCCAGGACCTCTTTTACCTAACCAGGAGTCTCTCAGCTCCCCTCTCACCTCCTGCCTCCTTGGTTTCTCTACACTTCCTGCATTCCTCCTTCCCTTCATCCAAGTCCTTACCACTGTCCCTCCCTGCCCCATCACCACCACCCACGGCCAGTCTCCTCACCTCCTCAGACTCTGCTGACCTCCGAGTGGACCAGATGAATTCCATGACTGCCACGAAGACAGCGATGATGAGGCCACATATCAGCACGACAAAAATGCCACCAATGTTCTCCATGCCCAAACCTGGGGTGGGGACAGCCATAGTGGGGGCTGTGTGAATGGGAGCAAGAGGGGATCCTGGAGAGGAGCACATATGGGAGGGGGTGGCTGACCTTTTGCCCTGTGGTCCTCCTCCTTGGGGCACCGGCCGCCCTCCCACCACTTGCGCTTCAAGATCTCCAGCCTGTTGTTCTCCTGGAGCTGCAGGATGGCCAATGTGATCTCATCCCGGAACGGAGAGCCTGGCCGGACAATGAGCGGATTCACTGTTGGTCCCCACCAGCCCCAAATCCCATCTGCCCTCACCACCCAGTGGTGTCACATAGCAGCCAGAGAGGCCGGGTGCAGAGCTGTCAGATCAGCCTCCTCCTTGCCAACTGCAGCTAGAAAACCCTTGCCTCGGCCTGCCATGGGGCTGCCACTCTTAGGCTCCCCTGCCCGAGGCTCTCTCAGTTCCAGCCACACCAGCCTCCTGATAGGTCCCCATATCTTTCCCTCACCTCCTTCAGGTCTCTGCTCCCACGCTGGCTTCTCTGGTCACTTTATTTAAAACAGCATCAGCCCCCCCACTCCTTTGTCAGTCTCCACCCCTAAATTTGCCTCATAACATTTGTCACCACCTGTCACCATAGGCCAGTGCCCAGGGCACAGTGCCTGGACCAGCCTGAGGATCCCTCCTCTCTGCATCCCCTCTCTTCCTCACCTTTATGTCCTCCCTTTGAGCCCTCTTCTGTTTCATACTTATTTCATTTCTAAGATGCTTCTTGAGCATCTACCACATGCCAGGCAGTCAGATATGGCACATGAAGGGATTAATGCTTATCAGACACCTAGGAGCCAGATTCTGGGTTTAATGAATCCAGTCTAGTCTCACTATGATCCTGGGAGGAAAACACCACCAAAGTTTGGAGACAAACTGGTATTTGGGTTTCCAGCACTGAGTATCAGAAACATGTTTCCTAAAGTGTAAGTTGGTCCTCCCTCCCTCCCTCCCTCCCTCCCTCCCTCCTTGCTTTCCTCCCTTGGGTATTTTCCAAGGTTCCTCTCTGAGTCAGGCTGTAGGCTTGATGCAGAGAATACCAAGCAGACAAAACCCAGTCCTAGCTGGGCATGGCAGCACAGGCCTGTAATCTCAGCACTTGGGAGGTGGAGGCAGGAGGATCAAAGAGTTCAGATACACATCAAGTTCAAGGCCAGCCTGAGCTATATGATGATGGGACTGTTCAAAAACTGAAAATCAAACAAAATTCTGTCTCCCACAGGGAAGACGGCAAAGGGTCACACGTACTGCATTGTATGTGCAAAGTGTCACAGGGTTCTCCTTACTCCCTGGTGAGGCTGGAGCTGATAGGCTCCTAGGTCTGTTTTTGCAGGTTGAGGTGCAGAGCTCTGCTCAGGATGGCGATGACACCTGCCCAGGGCCACACAGCACACCAGCCTATTTCAAGGAGAGCCTCAAAAGATCCTGGGCCCACTTACACATCTTTGTTTCCAATGCCCCCCATCCCATGTCCCACCAGGCCCATACCCAGTGGCATGCCGATGCCATAGCCCTTGGTGTCGAGGAGGCCCCCGATTTGGGTGAGGTTGCAGTTGAGGCGCCGATGGTACTCATTCATGGTGGACTCCAGCAAGAAGGCGTAGCGGGAGTTGAGGACCCGGGCGATGCCCTCCTCTGTGCTCTTGACAAACACACTGGGCTGTTTTGACTGCATGTAGTTCCACATCCGCTGGTACGTCTGATATCGTGAGTTCTGGGCAGTGGAGTAAGAGGGGAAGGCAGATGAGGGTGTCTCTGTACCTCCTTTCCAGAGCCTTGTCCCTTCCCCTTCCCAATACACAAGGGCAAGCTCTTTACCCTGTGGCTCTCTCTTTCTGCTGACTCACATTACTTGGCCCAACCCTTCCAGCGGCCTCCTTGACCTTATTTGTCCTGTCCTGCCCAGTACGGATTGAACATGAGAGCCCCATCTGCCTCCCTGTTCCTATTTCCCGTGAAAATCCAGGTCCCCAGCTAGGCAGCAACACTCCCCACAAGAGTATGTCTACTGTCCCCTGGTCTCCCCAACTGTGACTGACCGTCAGTGCCTCGAGCTGAGGCAGCCCTGCCCAGCCCCATCCCGAGCATGTGTAGTGATCTTCATATCAACCCTGGGAGGTTCTAGGAGTGCCCCACCTGAAAGAAGGTCATGGTGGAGCCAGCGTGGATGGTGCCGTACTCAATGTTTGTCTGATCCGCCAGGTCATCAGCCGACTCCACAGGCACCTCCATGCGCTGCACCGTGAGGAAGGCAGCCAGGTTGGCCGTGTAGGAGGAGATGATGATCAAAGTGAAGGCCCACCTGAGGGGTGGGAGGTGTGAGCTACAGGCCGGAGCCATCTCTTCCACCTTGACCTAGGCCATGTGCCCCATCATTGGTACCTCTGGACCCAGGAATTCTGACTCTCAAAAGGTTCAACGGCTGCTCTTTAGTAGAGGCTAGGAAGTGGGGATTCTACAGCTAGTTCCTTGGGTTTAAGTACTGCTTCCAGAAACTTCCACTTCCAGGTATAAGAAGATGGTCTGGAAACAACCGCTCACTGTAAATAACTAGAAAACTGGACAAACTAGAGAAAACTTTTGCAGTACAGAGGATTGAGGTAGAGTCTCAAGTATGCTAGGCAAGTGCTGTGCACTGAACCTCACCCCAGTCCTTCACTAGCAGATCCTAGGCCAGCTCTCTGTCATTGAACTAAACTCCAGCCCCTCACTAATGGATTCTAGGCAGGCACTCTATTGCTAAGCCACATTCCCAGCTCCTCAATAGTGGATTCTAGGCAAGTGCTCTACCACTGAACTATATCCTTAGCCATATATATATATATATATATAATATTTTTTATTATTTTGTTTTGTTTTCATTTTGGTCTTTTTGAGACAGGGTCTCCCTGTAGCCCCAGCTGTCCTGGAACTCACTATGTAGACCAGGCTGGCCTTGAACTCACTGAGATCCACCTCTCTCTGCCTCCCAAGTACTGGGATTAAAGGCGTGTGCCACTATGCCTGGCTATTTTATTTTTATTTTATGTGTATTCGTGTATTGCCTGCATGTACATAAGTGCACCCATATCGTGCATTGCCCAAAGAGGTCATAAGAGGCTGTCGGATCCCCTGGAACTGGTTAGGGGCAGTTGTCAGCTGCCATGTGGGTGCTGGGATTTGAACCCAGGGGACCACTGAGTCATCTCTCCAGCCCCTGCCCTTTTATTTTTTTAATTTTTTATTTGTTTATTTTATCTTGATTTATTATTTCAAAAAATATTTTATTTTATTATTTTTATTTTATTTGTATGAGTATATTGCCTACATGTGTGTAAGTGCACCTATGTTGTACAATGCGGGAGGAGGTCAGAAGGCACTGGATCCCCTAGAACTGGAGTTACAGATGGTTGTTAGCTGCCATGTGGGTGCTGGGAATTGAACCCAGGTCCTCAGTAAGAGCAGTTAGTGCTCTTAACTGCTGACCTGTCTCTCCAGCCCCTTATTTTTTATTTTATGAGTGTTTGCCTGCTTGTAAGTGGCATTACATGTGTGCAAGGCCTGCAGAAGCCAGAAGAGGGCATCAAACCCCCTGGAACTGGAGTTGAAGATGGGTGTTTGCCACCTGTGGGTGCTGGGAACTAAACCCAGAACCTCTAGAAGAGTGGCTAGTGTTCTTAACCACTGAGCCGTCTCTCCAGTCTTATTTTTATTTTATATGTATGAGTGTATTGCCTGCGTGTATGTAAGTGTGCCTGGGTCATTCAACGCCTGTAGAAGCCAGAAGGCATTGGATCCCCTAGAACTGGAGTTATGGACAGTTGTTAGCTGCAATGTGGGTGCTGGGAACCAAACCCAGGTCCTCTGCAAGGGCAGCCAGTGCTCTTAACCAATGAGCCAGCTCTCCAGACCTGCCCTTTTGTATTTTTAATTTGGGATAAGGTCTCATTAAATTGCTCAAGCTGGCTTTGAATTCACAGGTTTGCCTTGAATTTGTGATTCTCCTGCCTCAGTCTCCTGAGTAGCTGGGATTATAGGTATATTCTACCAGTCCCAGCTCCACTGGAAACTATTTAAAGATGGAGGCCAGTAGGCATCTCGGGGCTGTGAGTCAAAGGGAGCCTTTTTCTTGTCTAGGCTCTTTGGCTGCATTTAAGTTATAAACTAAGCATAAGGGGAAAGTAATGAGTTCAGCAACCCTGCAAGTGGCGGGAGATGAAGGCTGCACTTTGGAGGGTGCAGATGACTGGAGTCTATGGGACGAAATACCCAAGAGAAGAACACTGCAGGAAGAAGGGGCTCCAGAAAGCGGGGGTTCGCTTGAGTCTTTCACTGAGTATCAGTTTGTATGCGGATGGGGTGTGACTGTATGGGGCCAGACAGGGACTCCCCTAAGGAGGGAACAATCCCCAAGGTGCACACAGAGCTGGGAATCTTTTGTGCTTCCTCCAGTCAGACTGAAGTAGAACCAGACATCCAACAAATATAAAGAGGGTTAAGCAGTCTGAGAAAGAGCCAACAGGCCTGCCCCAGAAGAACTTAAAAATAGGCTTGTAAGGACCAGAATAATTCACAAGTGCGGGGCATGGTAGTGCACACCTGTAATTCCAGCTATGGAGGCTAAGGCAGGAGAACTCTGTCCTCCAAATAAACACAAACAAAAATCACAACTACTCTATCTCCTAGAAAAAGTCCAAGACTCTTACAAACACCAGACAAGGAAAGCGAAACACCTTTTAGTTGGGGGCGGCGGTGCACAGCTGTCAACCCAGTCACTTGGAAAGCTGAGGCAGGAGGATCATGTGTTAACTGGCCAACTCAGTGAGATTCTGTCTCAAAATAATATAAAACAGGGCTGGCCATGTAGCTCAGTGGTAGAATGCTTTCCTAGTGTGCATAATACCCCGGGTTCAACTCTCAATAACACCAAAAAGCCAAAATCCAAATATACAATTCCATGCCAAGGTGGGATGATGGTGTATATGTGATCCCAGTGCTGAAAAGAAAGAGGACAGCTTGTCTATATGTCTAGTTCCAGGTCATCCATGGCTACACAGTGAGACCCTGTCTCAGATACCACCACAAAAACCCAGCTATGGGTTGGACGTAGTAGCGCATGCTTTTAATCCCAGCACTCAGGAAGCAGAGGCAGATGGATCTCTGTAAGATCCAACCTGGTCTACGTAGTGATTTCCAGGCCAACTGGGGCTATAGGGAGACCCTGTCTCAAACAATAACAACAAAATTCCCTAAACAACAGCAACAAAAACAACAGCTGGGGTAGCATGCCTGATCCTAGCACTCAGGGTATTGTGAGAAGAGGATGGCAAGTTCCTATTGAGGGTACACAGAAAGACTCTGTCTCAAGAAATAAACAAAACCAGCTACTGTAAATATATTCATAATGCTGAATATATAAAGAAAACCATGAACAAAGCTAGTAATTCCAGCACTCAGGAGGCTGAGGCAGCAGGAACACCTCAAGCCTGAGACCAGCATGGGCTGCATAGTAAGTTCCAGGCCAGCCTGGGCTACAAATTGAAACCCTGTATCAAAAAATGGAAAGAAAATATGGGTGTGGTGGCACATGCTTGTACCCAGCACTTGGGAGGCAGAGGCAGGTGGATCTCTGTGAGTTCAAGGCCAGCCTGGTCTACATAGTGAGTTCCAGGTCAGCTGAGGCTACAGGGAGACCCTGTTTCAAAAAAAGGAAAAAAATAAGTGGAGAGAATTGAAGATAAAAAGAAGGCAACAACTGGGGATGTGATACAGTTGGTATCATGCTTATTCTTGGCTACACAGTAAGGTCAAGGATAGCCTGGGCTACAGATGAAATAACACGTCTGAAAGGAACATTTTGCTTGAAGGATCACACAGACTAAAAAGGACCGAATATTCAAAGAGCTGTCAAGGTCTGAGGAGTAACAAACAGCTTCACAGATGTGACTGGAGTCCCAGAAAGAGGAGAAAAAGCAGGGAGCAGATAAAAGATCGAAACCATTGCTGATTTTTTTTCCCAATTTGGTAAAAAGTACTAGTCTCACAGATCCAAGAAGTCCAATAGGCCCCAGATAATGTAAGCATACATGTGTATATACAAACACAGAGGCATGTTGGAATTGCTGAAAGTAAGTGACAAAGAGAAAAGCTTAGGTACTTCACAAGGACAGTGGGGACAGGAGACTTCTCACTAGAAACTAAGGAGGCAAAAGATAGTGTCACAGTGTGCTGAAAGAAAAAAAAAACTCAACCTGGAATTCTACATCAGCAAAAACATCCTTTAAGGCTAGATATGGTGACACACCCTTGTAATTCCAGTGCTTGGGAGGTCGAGACAGGAGGACTGTCACAAGTTTGAGACCATCTCAGAAAAACCAAAGCAGTAGCCAGGAGTGGTGGCACATGTCTTTAGTCCCAGGGCTTGGGAGGCAGAGGCAGGCAGATCTCTGTGAGATTGAGGCCAGCCTGGTCTACATAGTTAGTTCCAGGACAGTCAGGGCTCCATAGTGAGACCCTATCTAAAAATACCAAACCAAAAACTCCACCCCTAAAACAAACAAAAACAAAGCAAAAAGAGGGAAAAAAGAATACATTTAAAATTATGTTTTGGCAGTGCTGGGGATCAAATCAAGTGCCCTGTATCAGCTGCACGAGTGATCTGCCACCTAGCTAAGTCCTCAGCCCTAAAAATTTATTTTTTTTGAGACAGGACCGCATTATGCAGCCCAGGCTGGCCTCAGACTCACAAAGCTCTATCTACCTCTGCTTCTCAAGTGCTGTGATTAAAGGCATGTGCCACCACATCTGACCCTAAAAACTTGAAAAGATATTTATTTAAAACATACATACTCAGCCGGGTGTGGTGGCATATACCTTTAATTCCAACACTTGGGAAGCAGAGGCAGGCAGATCGAGGCCAGCCTGGTCTACATGCTGAATTCCAGGCCAGTTGGGGCTACAGGGAGACTCCCATCTCATAAAAAGACCCCCCCAAAAGAAAGTTAAAACACACACACACACACACACACACACACACACAGAGCCCTAATATATCGCAGGATTCACATGAAATGCAGAAGTAATATAAATGAAATGAGCTCAACAGATGGGAGGATTTGATGGATTTTGTTTGTTTGCTTGCTTTTGCTTTTTTTTGTTTTTGTTTTTGTTTTCTTGAGACAAGGTCTCACTGTGTAGCCCTGGCTGGTCTGGAACTTGCTGTGTAGAATGGGCTGGCCTTGAACTCATAGAGATCCACTGGCCTCTGCCGTCTGAGTGCTGAGATGTGCTGGATAGCGTCAGTTGTCAACTTGGCCATATCTATGGGGCATGTGTAGGTAATGTGGGAGGGCTCAGCCCACTGTGGGTGGTGCCACATCGCTGGGCAGGTAGTCCTGGGTTGTATAAGAAAGCAGGCTGAGCAGGGGCCAGGGGAGCAAGCCAGTAAGCAGCGTTCTTCCATGGCCTGTGCTCCAGCTCCTGCCTCCAGGTTCCTGTCCTGACCTCCCTCAGTGATGAACTGTGACCTGGAAGATGTAAGATAAAATAAACCCTTCCCTCTCCAAGCTGTTTTTGGTCAGTGTTTTGTCACAGCAATAGAAAACTAACTTGAATATGGGATAAAGGAAGGGCATGCACCACCACACCTGGTGGATATTTCATATTAAAGATTTATTTTATATGTACATATGCGTGTGTGCATGCATGTGCCCATGGAGGCCAGAAGAGGGCGTTAGACTCCCTGGAGCTGGAGCTATAGGAGTTTGTGAGCTGCCTGATGCAATTCTGGTCCTGACAGAGCAGTAAGTGCTCTTAACTGCTGAGCTGTCTCTCCTGCTACTTTTAAACAAATTACATTTGTTTGTTTGTTTATTTAGTGTGTGTGTGTGTGTGTGTGTGTGTGTGTGTGTGTGTCTGTGTCTGTGTCTGTGTCTGTGTCTGTGTCTGTGTGTGTACAATTTGTGGGAACTGGCTCTCTTCTTCCACCATGCAGGTCCTCGGATACTCAGACTCAGACTTGGTGACAAATTCTTTTACTCTGAGCCATCTCACTGGCCTGGGTGTATATTGTTTTAAGGATCTTACATCTTACATAAATTGGTATGTGTCATTGAAAGTATGCTGCAACAAGTCAAAGACGCATACTGGAAACCTAGAGAAAACACTAAGAAAAATAAAACAGTAAGTGAACAAAGGACAGGCTGGGTATGGTGTCGCCGCTTATAACCCCAGGTAGTGGAGGGAGAGAAATCAGGAGTTCAAGGTCAGCCTTGGCAACATAGGATGTTCAAGGCTAACCTGGGTACGTGAGACCCTGTCTTAAAAACAAAAAACAAAATGTAAAAG
This sequence comes from Nannospalax galili, assembly GCF_000622305.1. Classification (NCBI taxonomy): domain Eukaryota; kingdom Metazoa; phylum Chordata; class Mammalia; order Rodentia; family Spalacidae; genus Nannospalax; species Nannospalax galili. The sequence goes on along the minus strand of NW_008349082.1, from coordinate 691,591 downwards.
AACAGATGGAGCAAGTATCAAGCTGCCAGATTTAAACCTAACTATGCCGATACCCAAATTAAAGGTCATGGTCTATGGTGTTGGCAAAAGATTATCCACCAGTCAAATCTGACCCATCACCTATTTAAGAATTTTGTTTTGCCAGGCCTGGTGGCACATGCCTTTAATCCCAGCACTTGGGAGGCAGAGAGACCAGCCTGGTCTACATAGTGAGTTCTAGGCCGGCTGGGGCTACAGGGAGACCCTGTCTCAAAAAACGTTTCATATTTGTATGTGTGTGTTCTTGTGTGAGTGCAGGCACACATGCACTACAGTGTACTTGTGGTGGTCTGAGAACCGCCTCAGGTGTCAGTCCTTGCCTTCCACCTTGTTTGAGGCAGTCTCTCCTGTTTACTGCTGCGTACACCAGGCTAGCTAGCCCAGAGCTTCCAGGATTCTCCTGTCTCCATCTCCCCTTAGGCAATGTTCACTGCTACACCTGCACCTGGCTTTGTGAGGGTAATGGGGATCCAAACTCAGGTTCTCATACTTGCATTGCAAGTGCTTTACCCACTGAGCCATCTCCATCAGGCTGGTTTTTACATTTTTAAACAGTTAAGAAAAAAAAATCAAATTTCATGACATCTGACATATAAAACACAGATCTGAATGTGAGGACCTATACAATTTCACTGAGACATAGTCACACATTTACGTGCTGTCTAAAGCTGCCTTCACACTCCAAGGGCAGAGCTGAGTACTTCTGACAAAGCCTATAGGACCAGCAAAAAATAGTATTTATGATCTGGTCCAATACAGAAAAAGTATGCCAAACCCTGCTCCAAGGCCAAGTGCAGTTGGCCCTCTGTAACAGTCCATTCCACACCTGCAGATTCAACCAATCACAGGTTTAAAGTATTTTGGGGAAAACTGTATTGTACTATGATTATGTGTTCTGTTTGCTTGTCTGTTTTTGCAATGTTGGGGATCAAACCCACGGTCTTATGTATAGTAGTCAAGTGCTCCAGTACTGAGCTACATCCCCAGCCCCAAGCATTTTTTCTTTCTCATTACCTATACAATATTGTATAATCTAACAACTGTTTACATGATGTTTGCATTGCACCTGGTATTGTATGTAACCTAGAATTATTTAAAAACAGATGGTAGAACATAAGTTATATGTCGATACTACACAATTACTCAAGTTTAAAAACTTTGGGGCTGGAGAGGTAGTTCAGCAATTAAGAGTACTTGGCTGCTCTTACAGAGGACTCAGGTTCGATTCCCAGCACCCATATGGTGGATAACAACTGTCTATAACTCCAGTTCCAGGGGAATCCAGTGCCTTCTTCTGACCTCCTCAAGCATTGCATGACACGTGGTGCACTTACACCGGGTGCAGGCAATACACTCATACACATAAATTAAAAATAATAATTAAAAAAATTTACGTGTGTGCGTGTGTGTGTGCACATGTGTGTGTGCATGCATATGTGCGAGAGTGTGTGCATGTGTACATGTACATGTGTGCACGTGCATGAAGGAGGAAGGAACAAGGTAAGGAGAAAACTTTCTGGAGTCTATTTTTTCCTTCCACCACATAGTGTTGGGTATTGAATTCTGGTTGTCAGGCTTGGCAGCAAGTGCCATTGCCCACTAAGCCATCTCACTGGCCCTATTTATGCTTTTTTGTTTTTTTATTTGAAACAGAGTCTCACTATGTAGCCCTGGCTGGTATGGAACTTGCTATGTAGACTAGGCTGGCCTTGAACTCAGAGATCTGCCTGCCTCTGCCTCCGGAGTGCAAGGTTTAAAGACATGTGCCACACCATGTCCAGTTCCTATTTGTTTGGGTTTTTTTTTTTATCTTTTTGAGACAGGGTCTCCCTGTAGACCCAGCTGGAACTCATTATGTAGACCAGGCTAGACTTGAACTCACAGAGATTTGCCTGCCTCTGCCTCCCAAGTGCTGGGATTAAAGGCATGTGCCACCACACCTAGCTTTGTTTTGAGACAGGTCTCATGTAACTATGTAGCCAAGACTAGCCTTGAACTCCTGATCCTCTTGCCTCTACCTCCTGAATGTTGGGATCATAAGGTATGTGTCATCATGTATGGTTTACCTCGTCATCTTATATAGTGGACTTGTGCATAATAAATTTCGGTACCTGTGGAGGCTCCTAGGATCAAGCCCCTGCAAACACTGAGGAAGGACTGTACATGCTGCTCACTAGAAACAGTTCAGAAGCTGGAGAGATGATTCAGTGGTAAAGAGCACTGGCTGCTCTTGCAGAAGACCTGGGCTTAGTTTCCAGCACCCACGTGGCAGCTAACAACCACCTATAACTCCAGTTTGAGGGGATCTGACGCTCTTGTCTGGCCTCTGCAGGCATTGTACACATGTGGTATACTTACATACTTGTAGGCAAAACACTCATACACATAAAATACAAATATTTAAAGCTGAAAAAAAACCCAATAATTCCAGGAATGAGGAGAGACATGATATAATGACAAAGGGGTCAGTTCATCAAGAGGACAGAACATTCCTGTGCCTAATTACAGAGCTTCAAAATTCATGAAGCAGGGCCTATAAGACAGCTCAGTGATTCTCTCCAGGAGAGAATCAACTCCTGAAATTTGCCGCTGGTCTCTACAAGTGTACTGTGCCACGTATGTGCTCCCCACAATAAATAAATATAGTTTTAAAAATTCATGAAACAAAACTGATAGAAATGGGCTGGGTTGGAAGCCCTTGTCAAGAAATTCCAATGGACTCTCATATGAAGATTTGAAAATTGCCCTGTCCTGACTTTTTTCTAGTTCCACCTAGAACTTGTAATGCTAATTACTCTTGACTTTACTTCTTCACATCTTCTATTCATGATTCAAGGACTGTCTTTTCCCCCTAGAGATAAGAGCTATGCAATTTGGGAGTCTTTTAGATAGACCCACTGAAGGGGTACTCCAGTTGCCTCATCCTGTGTCCCTGTTCAGCACGGAAGAAGCCAGAGCAGTCTGTGTCCCTATTCCCTATTGGCAATTTGGGTAACCTCTTCAGAGGCTGGTGCAATAATAGGAGGTAGGAATTGGCTAGGCAGTTAGGGTAAAAAGACCCCAAAGAAAAGTAGCCAGTTTCTTGGCTAAAACTCAAAATGTCCTTGGGCCTCTTAGCAACCTATTCCATTCCAAAGGTGAAGAATGTCGAAAATATTTAGGAGCTTTTATCTAATCTTTAAAAGATTTTGGGTTACCTCTTTGGTGGGGGGAGGGTTAGAGTAGCCAAAAGCCCCATAAAAGTAAATAAATCAAAGAAAAAGAAAGAGTACATGAAGTTATCAGAAACAAGTGATGGGGAGATATGGGAAGAGTTGGAGGGGAGGGAGTGGGCCTGGATTTGATCAAAACACCTTATATGCATGTATGAAATTCTCAATAAATTATTTATTAAAAAAAAAGAAATGGGCTGGGGATATAGCTATCTCAGCAGTGGAATACCTGCCCAGAATCCCCCAGTGAGGGGCTGTGGGTGTGGCTCAGTGGTAGAACCCCTGCCTAGAATCCCCCAGTGAAGGGCTGGGGCATGACTCAGTGATAAATGCCTAAAATTCACTAATGAGTGGTTGGCAGTGTGGTCTAGTGGTAGAATGCTTGCCAGGAATTTACCAGTGAAAAGCTAGGGATTTGACTCAGTTGTAAAGCATTTTTCTAAGGCTCTAGGTTCTAATTCCAATGAGAGAGAGAAAGAGAGAGAGAGAGAGAGAGAGAGAGAGAGAGAGAGAGAGATCTAAACAACAAAATATTAAACTGACAGAACTGGAGAGGGAAACGCACAGGCCTTCTCCACAATCACAACACATCCACACTTCCCTCCACCATTGGCAGGACAAGCAGACAAACATCAGTGAGGGTGCAGAAGCCATGGGTAACCATCAAACCATTAGCCCTCACTGGCATTTCTAGATGCTTCGCCCGCCAAGAGCAGAATACTCCAGTGCAAGCACACAGGGGGCATTTCCCAGGACAAACCATATGCAGAGCCATAAAACAGTCTCAATAAATTTAAAAGGATTAAAGATCTGCAGAGAGTATTCTCTGACCACAGTGGAGCTGAATTAGAAATCAATAATAGGAAGAACTCTGGAAAATCCCCAAATCCTGGCTCTACCGGCAGCTAGCTGAGTGACCTTGAAGTTGTGCTCTTGCATCCACACCTGGATAGTGTGTACAGCTGCTGGCCCTTCCTCATAGGGTTTTGGGAAGAGTTCATTCAAAACACAGAATGTGCTCTAAGTATGTACTGTTGGTCTTGGGACACGGCTTGACTCAGGAGAAAAGGCACCTGTGAGGTTGGCTGCAGGACCCCAGCCGTTTTCCTACCCTGGCCTCCTTCACCCTTCCTCCTGGAAAGTAAGAGGGTCCAGGCTCCCTGCAGGCCACAGACTCAAGAGGCCCAAGGACAGAGGAGAGGCGAGAGGGCCTCCCAAATCCTGCCGGCTCCCTAGCAGGTGGTAATGAAAACAAGCAGCTAGCTTCTGCCTAGCTCATGTGCAAAGCTCAAGCAGCTAGCTTCTGCCTAGCTCATGAGCAAAGCTCTGTGGTAGGTACAGAGGTCAGGGCTAAGTGGGAGCTAGAGAGAAGGCTGAATAATAAAGTTTCCCATAAAATAAACCTCCTGACACAAGACCAAGGGACTGAAGCAATCTCTCTAGGAACCGAGTCTCTTCACACCTACCTCATGAACCAACATTATCATTTACTACAAAAAAAAAAAAAATGATCCAGTGTCGGGTACACATCAGGTATCATACTGGCCACAGACGCTACAGCATAGGTGGTCGGTGGTGGTGATGGGACAGAGGGTGATGGGCCAGCTGCTCACTGAGAGCAGAGGGAACAAAGTGGAGGTACTGGATTTGGAAACAAAGAGGTAAACTGTTTTGGACAAGGTGAATTGAGAGACACTTGTTGGCACCCAGAGGAACAGTCAAGCTGGCTGAGGGATCTGAGGAGGATGTTGGAAGTGAGCAGCCCCTGGCCCAGTGCACAGAGGGCTGGTCTGCAATAGGGGAGGGTGTTTGGTGTTGGGTAAAATGTAGGTCACTGCTACTTGTGCAAGGCTTAGCTTCAACCAAACAGAAAACTGGGGACATGATTCCCCAAGTCCAACTCCTTGATGTGGGGAAATACACATATTTCTTGAACAGTCATGATAAAAGCCAAAATCTCCAGAATGCATCCCTTATTCAAGTCAAGTGACTGAATGCTATTATGTTAGGAACTTTGCTGAGAACTGTTCATCATTTTGGAAAATCGCACCCAGGACAGCAACTGCACTGGTATCTGAGTCACCAAGTCAAGAGGCTCGGGCCAGGTGCAGCACCTTCCCAGTGACTCATGTTGGTTCCAGCAGGCTCTTCTGCCAACTATTTCCATGTGTCAGACATCGAGTGCTGACAACATTCCAATCAATGATCTTACTTCTCGGCACACCAATCTGACTCACTATAAATAGATGCCACCTAGTTCATCTCTGTCCTCTAGTGTCTCCACACCCAAACATTTACTTACTGCTATCATATTATTTTATTAGAAATATCTTCTCTTCCTTTTCTGCTTACTCAACTAGAGTATTAAGATAAAAAAATTTGTGTGTGTGACCTTTGACTATCAACTCAGGGTGGAAGAGATTGAAATAGTGTTTGCTATAAGAGGGTGTTGGGTCTGCAAGCACTGCTGAGGTTGGTGAACCTACTGGACGGAGAGAGCACAAAAGAAACGCACAGCGGGACTGGAAAGATGGCTCAGTATTTAAAAGCACTGGCTGCTCTTGAGGAGGACCCGGGTTCAATTCCCAGCACCCACATGGTGGCTAACAATCATCCTTAACTCCAGCTCCAGGGGGTCTGATACCCTCTTCTGACTTCCATGGGCATTGCACGACACAGGTGCACTTACCTACATGCAGGCAATACATGCATACACATAAAATAAAAATAATAAATAGGGGATGGAGAGATGGCTCAGTGGTTAAGAATGCTGGTTGTTCTTGCAGAAGACCCGGGTTCAAATCCCAGCACCCACATGGTAGCTAACAACTGTCTGTAACTCCAGTCCCAGGGGATCCGACAGCCCCTTCTGACCAATTGGGGCATTGCATGAGTGCACTTACCTACATGTAGGCAATACATGCACACACATAAAATAAAAATAATAAATAAAAAATATAAATAAAATATTTTTTTAAAAAAGAAACCCAGAGCAAAATGAAGATGACCAAATTGATAGAGAAACCAGAAAACCCAGTCGCCTAAGAACAGGGAGAGTCTTTAGAAAGGGGTGTCTAGCAGTGCACACTGCCTGAGGTAAGACGTGATGTAAGGATAAAGGGATCACATGTGAAACCAGGGTTAGTGGAAAAAGGGGCCACACTGCTGGCTAGATCAGGGGTTGGGGGCCAGTTTCTTGTCAGGAGATGGGAGGTGAAGGCTCAAAGAACAGGGAGAGGAAGGTCAAGGGATTTGCTTTCCAGAGTAATCAAGGGAGTGCCTCGGGAGGGACAGGGACGGTGGTTAAAGAGAGACTTGGGAATGCTGTCCTCAGTGCTCAGCTGTCTGGCTGTGGGCTGAGTGGCCACTGTTCAGGAGGCATGCTCTTATCTGGTGTCGGCAAAGTTCCCTAACATGGAAGCCTCCCCCTACTCTGGAAGATGAGCCCCAGGATGGTGGGAACCTGGCCTCAGAGTCACTGTCCTGGGGCCCTCTGTGGAGATTAACAAATGCCTGATGAATAAGCCAATGTGTGGGAGGACTTGAGGTGAGGAAGAGTGTGAGCCTGGATGAAAGGCTCCTACGAACCGGGAATGTGATGGACAGCTTCCTGGGTAAAGCAATGGGAGAGGACAGACAGTGACTGGCAGGAGTTTGACCCATTGGGGAAGAGGCCCTGACTGAGGAGGAGGAAGGATGGCTTGCAGAGCGGAGGCCACGGGTCTCCTGCCTGTGGGGTATTGGGATAAGGCCCTCCAACTGCCAGCACCAAAGATGGCTACATCTTAATCCTCAGAAAACAACAACCATGTTATCCAGAAAGGTGAAAGGGACCTCGCAGACGGGATTAAGGATCTTGGGAAGATGATCCTGGATTGTCCTGGCAGGACTGGTGGATCACTTTCCCTTCAAAGTGAAAGGAAATTAGAGCTGGGCTAGGTGGCAAAGGCCTGCCATTTCATGTTCTTCAGAGGCTGAGGCAGGAAGATTGAAAGTCCAAGGCCAGCTAGGGCTATAGTGTGAGTTCAAGACCTGCCTAGACAATTTAGTGAGACCTTGTCTCAGAATACAAAAGTAAAAATTTGGCTGGAGATGTAGCTCAGTGGTAGCGCACTTGCCTAGAATCCCCTAGTGAGGGCCTGGGTGTGTGACTCAGTAGTAGAGCCTCTGCCTAGAATCCCCCAGTGAGGGACTGGAGGTGTGGCTCAGTGGTAGAGCATCTGCCTAGAATCCCCCAGTGAGGGACTGGAGGTGTAGCTCAGTGGTAGAGCTCCTGCCTAGACTCCCCCAGTGAGGGGTTGGGATGTGGCTCAGTGTTAGAGCCCCTGCCTAGAATCCCCCAGTGAGGGGCTGGGGTGTGGCTCAGTGGTAGAGCCCCTGCCTAGAATCCCCCAGTGAGGGACTGGAGGTGTGGCTCAGTGGTAAAGCACCTGCCTAGAATCCCCCAGTGAGGGGCTGGGGGTGTGGCTCAGTAGCAGAGCACCTGCCTAGCATGCATGATGACCTAGGTTCAATCCCTAATTTTGCAAAAGTAAATAAACAAGTCAGGGAGAGATCTGACAATGTTATGCTCTTTGCTTGCTCTGATGGAGGCCATGAGTCAAGGAATGCAGGAGGCTTCTAAAACCTGGAAAAAGTAAAAAAAGGGGCCTCCCAGGGTCTGTGGGAGGCAGCTCTGCCAACAGTGTTTTAGCCCTGTGAAATCAAGTTTGGGTTTCTGGCCTTTAAAACTAGAAGAGAGCACACTGTGCTGTCTTCAACCACCACATCATTAGTAATTCCTGTAGCAGACATAGAAAACAAATACAGGGGTGCCACATGTGTAGGTTTGAATGAGGTGTCCCACATAGGTTCAAGTATTTGAACACCTGGCCAGCTGGTGGCGCTGTTTGGGGGAAGGTCAGAGGCTCCTTAGGAGATGCAGCCTCGCTGGAAGAAGCGTGTCACTGGGGAAAGGCTCTGACACTTGTAAGCCATATTCCCACTTCCCGCTGCTCTCTCTCTGCCTGTGCTTGAAAATGTGAGCTCTCAGCTGTCTGCTCCGGCTGCCTCCTGCCACACCTCCCCTGCCATGATGGACTCTTACCCCCTTGGAACCCTAAGCCCAATCAACTCTCCCTTTTGTAGGTGGTCCTCATGGTATACCAGAGCAATAGAAAAGTAACTAATACAACCACTGAATTTACTTTCCAGGGCTGGGCCCTGAACTCAGGTCTTGAGCATGCTAGGAAAGTGCTCTGTACTGGGCTAATTGATTCTCCTGCCTCTCCCTCCAGTGTTGGCCACCATGTCCAGTTTATGTGGTGCTGGGGATGGAACCCAGGGCTTTGTGCATGCCAGGAAAGCACTCCCCAGCCATTACCCACTCTCATTTTTAGGTTTGTTTTTTGAAACAGAATCTCATTATGCAGCCCTAGCTGGACTGGAACTAGGTATATAGACTAGGCTGGCCTAAAACTCACAGAGATCCACCCACCTCCACCTTCTGGGAGTTGGGATTAAAGGTGTGTATCACCATGCCCAGCTCAGTTTTTATTTAAACATTTTATTATTTTAAATATTTTGTTTATTTCCTTGCACAAGTGTTTTTGACTACATATATGTCAGTGCACCACACGTGTGCAGTACCCACAAAGGCCAGAAGGGGGCATTTGAGTCCCTGGAACAGATGGTGGTAGCCACTATGTGGGTGCTGAGAGCCAAACCTGGGTCCTCTGCAAGAGTAGCCAGTGCTTTTAACCACTGAGCCATCTCTCCAGCCCCTGCCCCCCCATTTATTATTAGTACTGTGTGTGTAATATGTGCAGTGGTGCAGGCATCATAGTGCACATGTGTGGAGTTCAGAGGACAACTCTGTGGAGTTAGTTCTGTCCTTCCACCTGTACATGGGTTCCGGGACTGAACTCAGGTTGTCAGTCCTGCACAGAAAGCATTGTCACCTACTGAGCCATCTGCCAGGTCCTCTTTTTTACTTTTTATTTTGAGACAGGGTCTCACCAAGTTGCCCAAGCTGGGCTTGAACTTAGGATCCTCTTGCCTCAGCTTTTAGAATGCAGCTGGGATCACACCAGCTCTTTTTTTCTTTTTTTCTTTCTTTCTTTTCTTTTTTTAAGAAAAAGTCTCATTATATAGACCACAGTGACTTCAAAAAAGCCCAGCTTTTGAAAATATTTTATTTATTTATTTATTTATTTATTTATTTATTTTTGGTCCTTTTGAGAGAGGGTTTCCCTGTAGCCCCAGCTGTCCTGGAACTCACTATGTAGACCAGGCTGGCCTTGAACTCACAGAGATCCATCTGCCACTGCCTCCCGAGTGCTGGGACTACAGGTATGTGCCATTGAAAATATTTTTAAAATATTTTTCCTTTTTTTCTTTCTTCGGAGCTGAGGACCGAACCCAGGGCCTTGCGCTTGCTAGGCAAGTGCTCTACCACTGAGCTAAATTCCCAATCTCTAAAAATAATATTAAGGCAGCCGGGCATGGTGGTGCACGCCTTTAATCCCAGCACTCGGGAGGCAGAGGCAGGCAGATCTCTGTGAGTTTGAGGCCAGCCTGGTCTACATAGTGAGTTCCAGGCCAGCTGGGGCAACAGGGAGACCCAGTCTCAAAAAGACCAAAAAATAAAAAATAAAATAAATAAAAACATTAAAGCTTGGAAGTTCCACAACCAAGGACCCAAATGAGTTGCAAATGACCTCCTTATGGCCATCACACTTAGCTGGGAGAGAGGAAAACCTGCCCCCTGGAAAAAGTTTCAAATGGAACCATATCTTTGAAGTATATACTTAAAGTATCAGGTCCCCTGTTTGTTTACCTGTTTACTCCTTTGCCTTTGCCTCCAGAGGGCAGAGATGGGCAATACATCCACCGAGCATCTGTGAGCATCTGAGCATGCACAGAGCTCCCTGGAAAGGTTGTGGATGCTGAACTCTTTCTGGTGATACTAGGGATTGAACCTAGGGCTTTATGGATGGGAGGCAAGCACACTACCACTGAGCTACAGCCCCAATCCCTGGATGCTGAACTCTTGACTGGAGGAGGTGAAGGGGAAGAGCTCCAGAAGGCTGGACACCTGAGCTTGCTCTGGAGAGGGCATGAAGGCTGTGGGAGCTGGAGAATGGCCAGTTCCAGCATAGCCTGCCCCTCACAGAACACACGCTCTCTAGTCAATTCCCTCTGGGAGAATTTTTGTCCCCTTGTTTTCTGTGGTTCTACTGAGAGGAAAGAGGTAAGAAAATGCTGTTTGAAAGACCAAGGCCAGATCAGAGAGATTGAAGGCAGTGTGGGGCCTGAAGCTGATGGCAGCAGGATGCTGGCTGGTGATACCAGTCCTGGAGGGTTTGTGAGTGAATTCGTCCAATCTTTAAGTGCTGTCATCTAATTTCATATCAGCTAGGGAGATTTTCCAGTTGGTAAAGTGTTTGCCACGCAAACATGAGGATCTGAGTTCAATTCCTAGAGCCCACGTTAAAAAAAAAAAGAAAGAAAGAAAGAAAGAAAAAAGAAAGTTAGCCATAGGCCAGCAAGATGGCTCAGTGGGTAAAGGCATTTACTGCCAAGCCTAAAGACCTGAGTCCGAGCCCCAGAATCCACAGGAAGGAAGGAAAGAGAGAACTGATTTCACACAGGTTCTGTGGCATGAGTGCACATGCACACACACACACACACACACACACACACACAGAGTAAATAAATTTTAAAAAGCTGGGCGTGGTGGCACGGGCTTACAGTCCCTATGAAGGGGAGGTGAAGATCCCTGAGGCCAGCCAGGCTAACTGAATTGGTGAGTTCTAAGTTCAGTGAGGGACCCTGTCTAAAAAAATAAGGTGGAAACTGGGTGCAGTGGCACACACCTTTAATCCCAGCACTTGGGAGGCAGAGGCAGGTAGATCACTGTGAGATCAAGGCCAGCCTGGTCTACAAAAGTTTTGGACCAGCCTGGTCTATATAGCAGTTTCAGACCAGCTGGGGCTACAGGGAAATCCTATCTCCAAAAAACCCAACCAACCAAACAAACAAACAAATGGAAAATAAGGAGGAAGCTGGATGTGGTGGTGCACGCCTTTAACCCCAGTACTCAGGACATAAGGCAGAAACAGGAAGAGCTCTGTGAATTTGAGACCAGCCTGGTGTACATAGTGAAATCTAGGCCACCCATGGCTACATAGTGAGACCCTGTCGCAAAAACAGAAGGAGCACAATAGAGACACACCTGCATATATACACGCAGCACACATACATCCACTACACATTACACACCCCAAAAAACTACACACATGTGCCTACCCTTGCACACACACATGCACCTGCACATATATGAACACATACTTATGTACATAATAAATAAGACAAAACAAAAAAAAATGTGGGCCAGGCATCAGGAGCCAGAGGCGGCATGAGCTTCTTGATGCTCGTTCAGGGCGAAGTAAGTCCCATCCAGAAGGCTGGGGTCCCTGTGGGACTTCAAGGACTAAGTCTGTGACAACCAAGGCAATGTCACAGACAGCAACAGCAATGCCCCTCTTGCCAAGCCAGCATAGACTATTCAGCTCATATATGAGTTTTCTGTAACAGCCCCGCTAAATCCTGACACCCCAGAGACGTGGGCCTTGCCCCGCCCCCACATGCTTAAGATTAAACAACATAAGCTCTCTTTTTTTCACTTTTTCTTTTATGTGTATTTTTTTAAACGTGTATGAATGTTTTGCATGCATGTATGTAAGTGTACCATGTCCATGCAATGCCCATGTAGGTCAGAAGAGGGCATTGGATCCCCTAGAACTGGAGTTACAAACAGTTGTTAGCTGCCATGTGGGTGCTGGGAACTGAACCTGGGTCCTCTGCAAGAGCAGTCAGCGTTCTTAATGGTAAACCATCTTTCCAGCCCCAATCTAGGTTCTTTCTATTTTTTTTAAAGTTTTATATATTGTTTTTATTTTATGTGAATGTACATAAGTGTACTCGTGTTGTATAGCGCCCACAGAGGTCAGAAGAGGGTCAGATCCCCTGGAACTGGAGTTATAGATAGGTGTTAGCTGCCATGTGGGTGCTGGGAACCAAACCCAGGTCCTCTGCAAGAGCAGCCAGTGCTCTTAACCGCTGAGCCATCTCTCCAGCCCCATCCAAACCTAGGCTCTTGTACATGCTAAGAGTTTTACCACTGAGCCATGCCCCTAGTCTTTTTTTTTTTTTTTTTTTTGAGACAGCAGGGTCTCATTATGAAGCCCTGACTGGTCTGGAACTCATTATGTAAAGCAGGCTGGCCTTGAACTCAGAGATTCACCTGCTTCTGCTTCCTAAGTGCTAGGTTTAAAGGCATATACCACCATGCCTGGCATCCTTGGGTTTTCCTGAAACTGTCTCATGAAGTAGCCCAGGCTGACCTTGAACTTGTTATCTAGTCCAAACTGGTCTCAAGCTCACAATCTTCTGCCTCCGCCTTCTTCAAATACTGTTATTGTAACTGTGACATAGGCCTTTCTCATTTTTCAGATAAGGAGACTGAGGCGTGAGGTGGGGACATGGCCTACCAAGGTCATACAGCTAGTGGGCTGTTCTGCTGAGATTCAGCTCTTCCCATCGCGTCTCCTGTCACATAGTCATGATGCTTGCCTGGGAGACCACAGCAGCCCCTGTACCCCAAGAACAGAAACCCTCCCCAGTTTTGGCAGTACAGATACAAAGTGGCTCACCAGACTCCACTGACACATCGTGTGGACAGTGCCCGGGGCATGATCTCGGAGCCCTGCTGCATGAAGCCCCCCACGGGGAACCAGAGGCTGTTACCCAGTGTGTACTGGTTCTCCAGGATATGGGGACGCGCCCTCAGGCATGGGTGTGGGTTGTACCACTCATAGGGGCTCAGCCTGTGGAGAGACATTAGTATGTGAATGAGGCCAAGGTCTGGAGGAAAAGGAGAGGAGAAAAGGGATGACATCACTCAAGGAGGAACTCAAGAGAGGGGCAATGAGAGGAGACAGGTATTATTAAGGGGAAATGAGGGAAATGGGAGTTCTTTAACTGGGGAAGGAGGAAGTAGAATAGAGAGAGAGAGAGAGAGAGAGAGAGAGAGAGAGAGAGAGAGGAATAGAGACAGGAGAAACAGAGATGCCAAGACAAGCCTACCGAAGTAGAGAGGACATGGGCTGGAAAGATGGCTCAGTGGTCAAAAACACTTGCTGTTCTTTCAGAGGCCCTGGGTTCAATTCCAAGCACCCATATGGTGGCTAACAACCATCTGCAACTCCAGTTCCAGAGGACCCAACACCCTTTTCTGGCTTCTGTAGGCACTGCACAACACCTTGCACTTACATGCATGCAGGCAATACATTCATATGCATAAAATAAAAATAATAAAATAAAATTTAAAAGTAGAGAGGACAGTAGAGGAAGGAGGAGAGAGGCCCAGTGGAGACCCATCACAGCCCAAGTCAGGGCCCCAAGAGGGAAGAATGAGAAGAGACAGGGTTAGTAGAGACCAAGGCAGGCGTAGGGATCCTGTGGCTCCACAATGCACTTGGCCCCAGCAGAAGAAGGTCGGGACTTGCAGAGCAGGTTGTTTGCAGGGCCCAGCTCCTGCCTCTCCCCACCCCTTCTTCCCATGCAGCAGGCAGTGGACTCACCTGGCAGCCAGGAACAGGACACAGCTGACAGCCAGGTAGGCAAGAAGCATGAAGAGCCACACGGCAGGGGAGAAGGGGTCCAGGAAGGAGAAGTAACCAGGCTTGCGGCCCTAAGCAAGGGAGAAGGGGAGTGAGGCCAGCCACAAGCTGTTTTCTTAGTCCCCACACCTGTCTGTGGAATTCTGAAGTCCAAGTAGCCCATCAACCCAAAATCTACTTTAGCCTTTCCTCAGTCCTGATGCCAGGTCCCAAGTGCCCAGAGCCCCAGGAGACGTACCATGTGCACTCGGTAGAGGATGCTGATCCCCAGGGTCATAAAGGGCTTGGAGAAGTCGATGACTTTCTCCCTCTCAGCGGTGATGGTGAAGGCTGCCACAGCCAGGTCTGCTTTCTGCTGGAGGGAAGCGGGCAGGGAGGAGGGGGAAGGGCGAGAGACAGCGATGGGCAATTAGAGAGAACTCTGGGCACTAAAGAGAGAGGAACTGAGACTGGGAGGCTGGACACATGGGTCCACTGGAAGAGTCGCCTCTGGCCTCTGGCCTGCTCCATCCCAGCAATTCCACGGTCAAGTTCATCATGAACTTTTGAGGCAGGGTCTCATGTAGCTCAGACTAGCCTTGAACTTCTTATCTTCCTCCCTTTACCTCCCAAGTGCCAGGATCACAGGCATGTGTCACTACACACAGGTGGTAGCCCTGTTTTAAAGCCCAGAACTTGCCCCTGTGTGTTGTTGTTCTTTGTGTCATGCAGACCGCTGGAGACTGGTATCTAGGCACCTGGATACAAACCTGCTTTAAGACCTTGCTTTCAATAATGACAATGCACTTGTACCATGGGGAGGTGGAGACAGGAAGATTGTGGGGCTCAGCGACCAGCCAGTATAGTCCAATTGGTGAGTTACAGATTATTAAGAGACCCTGTCTCAAATCAAGTGGATGACATTGCTGAGGATGACACCCAAGGTTGTCCTCTGGCACAGAGAGAGAGAGAGAGAGAGAGAGAGAGAGAGAGAGAGAGAGAGAGAGAGAGAGAGAAACAAAAACAAGGTCAAGGAGAGAGCAGATGGCCCCGAGTGGACTCCAGGGCTAGGGAGGGAGGAGGTAGAATTAAAGGCAACTAGCCCTTCATTGTCAAGACAAACAGACACAGACCTAATGATAAACCAGAGCGGAGAGACGGGGCGCAGGTTCAGTAAGGGATACAGGATGAGGATACAGGATACAGGATGTGCAGGGAGCAGCTCAGCCCCAAGGCACAACCAAATGTATGGTGATGAGTGTGGGTGTCCTGGGGTTGAGAGGAAAGAGCACTCATCCTTGCTCTTCCTACTAAGATATGAATTGGTGTGGGAAACATCACGGCTAATTCAGGAGTTCAACCTGTGTGTGTGTGTGTGTGTGTGTGTGTGTGTGTGTGTCCACAGAAGTAGCCCAAGACCCTAGCTAGTGCAGAAAGAAGGAAGCAGTCATCTTTCAGATGTGCCCCCTGGGACCCTGGTGGTCCTTTGGCCATATGCTCAGGACTCCTTTCCTTAGACAGCCTGCAGGGCTCCCCTGTTCCTCTCCACCACCCCCTCTAATGGCCTGAGACCCTGCCTCGGACCCCACACCTGCTGCTTTTCCAGCAGCCAGGGTAGTGGCTCTCCCTGGGATACTCTGGTCTGTCCACTTCTCTCCGTCTCCATCACCCAGGTCTAGGCACCCTTAAGACATCACTGACAATGGCACTTGCCCTCCTATCTCTCACAAAGCCCCCACCCACTCCCCACATATCAGCCAAAGTGATGGCCCCCTGTTTAAAATGTATCCTGGGGGGCTGGAGAGATGGCCCAGTAGTTAAGATCACTGGCTGCTCTTACAGAGGACTCCAGTTCAGTTCACAGCACCTACATGGTAGCTAACAACCCGTGACTCTAGTTCTAGGGGCTCTGACGCCCTCTTCTGGCCTCCGTGGGTATTGCATGACACAAGTATACTTACAGGCAAAACACTCATCTCTCTCTTCTCTCTCTCTCTCTCTCTCTCTCTCTCTCTCTCTCTCTCTCTCACACACACACACACACACACACACAAGTATCATGTCTTCCCATATCACTAAGAAGCCAAAGAGAGCCGGCCTCCTGCCTTGCTGGCCGCCCCCATGCATGGACCCCCAGGAATTCTAGGCCTCCTTTTTGCTTTTCAACACCCAAAACTCATTCCCTACCACAGGCCTTTGTACTCGTTCCTCCCCAGCAGAGGCTGAAAACCAAACCCACAGTCAAGGACAGGACGGATGGGCCCCCAAACAGAACCCACGCCTAAGGGAGGGGAGAGACAGGTTCCAAAGAAAACTAACTCCTCCATGTCAAGGAGCTATGAGCCCTCCTCAGAGCAGGCTCCATATTCTACCACCTCTACCCCAAGGTCCTCTTTTCTCATGTTACCTGCTGCTGATTTGTATTCTGCAAAGTGCTTGCTTGCGTGCCTATCTTCCCAGCTGCCCAGCTACATTACAGCAAGCTCCTGGCCTGTCTGGTTCCTAGTGCCCCACTGAGAGACATGCAGAAAGTTCCCAATAAACTGCTTAGTTGTGAACAAATCCAGTCTCTCTGAATGGCATCCATGGCTGCTGACGGTTCCCCCACCCACACTCCTGGGCCACTTACTACCCCTCTCTGTGCCAGTCTCATTCTGGCCGTGGTGCCTTTGAACAGCCACTGCCTTTGCTGGCTACCTTACAGAACTGATCCCAGCCAACCTTCCAAGGCCCCCCACATACAGTCCAGACACCCTTCATCTCGGTATTTAGCTCAGTCTACAAAATGTCAGTTCATTTCTCTGCCTCCATTACTAAGCCACAGACCCTTCAAAGGCAGGGCTGGCTGGACACAACATGTCAGACTCCTGAAAACCCCCTGCCCTCCTCCTCAGCCTCATCTTCACTCAGGTATCGTAAAGTCTTCCCACCTTAATATACACCTCCACTCTATCTCAACAGAGTCAAGAGAACTGTTTAACTGTTGGAATGAAATCTGAAGACTTCAGATTAGAAATGACAGGGTGGGGTTGGAGAGATGGCTCAGTGGTTAAGAGGACTGGCTGCTCTTGCAGAGGACCCGGGTTCAGTTCCCAGCACCCACATGGCAGCTAACACCTGTGCTTAACTCCAGTTTCAGGGACTCCAGTGCTTTATTCTGGTCTCTGCAGACCACCAGGCACTCATGTGGAACACTTACACACATTCAGGCAAAACATCCATACACATAAAAATGAATAAATCTTTAAACACATGAGGGCTGGAGAGATGGCTCAGCGGTTAAAAGCAATGACTGCTCTTGCAGAGGAACCAAGTTCGATTCCCAGTACCCATATGGCGGCTACAAACCAACCTTAACTCCAGTTCCAGGGGAATCCAAAGCCCTCTTCTGACCTCGGAGGCATTGCAGACACAGGTGCACACACATACATGCAGGTGATACACTCATATACATAAAATAAAAATAATAAAATATTTTTTAAAAATTACACATGAGGGGTTGGAGAGATAGCTCAGCAGTTAAAAGAACTGGCTGTTCTTGAGGAGGACCAGTGTTTGATTCCAAGCATCCACATGGTGGCTAACTATCTGTAACTTCAGTTCTAGGGGATATGACACCCTCTTCTGACCTCCATGGGCATTACATGGCACAGGTGCACTTACACACACACAGGCAAAACACTCATACACATAAAAACATTTTTAAGGGCTGCACAACCTGCCAGCCTCTTTCCTGGACACCAGGGCTGACCTCTAGGCTGGGATCCACCTCTGCCTCCTGATCCCTTGCATCCAGATGAACCCAGTTCCTTCTCAGAGTCCCTAGGAGCCCTCTTGGCCTGGTCCCACCCTCACCTCCCTCTGTTTTCCTGGGCTGCACAACCTGCCAGCCTCTTTCCTGGACACCAGGGCTGACCTCTCGGCTTCCTGATACTTTGCATCTAGACCAACCCAGTTCCTCCCTGGGCCCCAGGAGCCCTTGGGGCCTCTTCCCACCCCCATCTCCCTTTGCCTCTCTGGGTGGCACAACCACCAGCTGCCCTAGACCAGCATCTTTACTGGGCCCCTGCTCCCAGGCCAGTCTAACTCCCAAATTCCTGAGGCCAAAGTTTTCCATGGAGGAATCCAGACCTTAGGAGAAAGCCTGAGAGCATCTGATCCTCATCTGACTCAGGCCTCTGTGGTAACTCCTGAAGACAAAAGCAATCTGGCCACTCCAATATAAAATCAAAAGAGAGAACCAAAAGCTTAGACGAACCAGCTTTTCATGCCCCAAAAGTAAACCACAAAGACACATGAAGTTTACAAAAAGAAGCAGATCTAAACTTGAAGGCTTGAGTCTCACACAAGAATCAGAAACTACAAAAGAAATTCACATGTCAC